>NC_053149.1:6138240-6441271 GCF_016808335.1 Panicum virgatum | reverse complement strand
CCTCTTCCTCTTCTGGCGCCTTCTTTTTCTTCTTTCTTTGCTGCTTATGAGATGGCTGGACCGAAGGGGACGTGTATGACTTCTGTCGCTGACTCTGATTCTGTTGTGCGGCTGGTGATGATGCCAGAATTGGCTCGCTTTGTGCGGCTGGTGATGGCGGATCCATGCTGGGGTCCCGTGCAGGCGGTGGAGAAGGTGGGCCAACACTAGGATTCCTATCAGCTGGCGTTGGTGATCTTTGCCTTGAGCACCGAGCGGAATCTGTGTCTGCTTGCACCAATCTTATGTCGCGCTTTGGCCACGCGATCCATGTGTGTACGGCATGTTGTAGTTCTGTTTCTTCAGGACTTATAGGGATCGGGAGGTCCATGTCTTCCCAGCGTTCTTCAGTAATTCGGTCAACAAAGACTCTGGCGAATCCTTCAGGAATCGGCTGGCAATGTATTGTCCCGCCCTGTTTTTGGACTTCCGCATAACCCTCAGCACAAACTTTAAGCTTTTTCCCATAAAGAACCAGAAGCTCACATTGGGTCCTAACGGTGATGTCATCAATGGGGTCCCTCGGCCTGTCGGCACCCAAATTAGGGTGCTCCGTGGAAGCAACACTGCTACGACGCTGAGAAGAGGGGCTGATCTCCACATTGGCAGCTGGTTGGTCCGAGCGTTGCCCAACTGCTGCCTCAAGTGACATTATCCGGTTTTCTAGGCTATGAATCTTCTCAGCCACTACTGCCTTGCTTCTGCATCGGCTTCGGTAGGTTTCGAGATCTCCGGAAAAGCCATATTTCCATGGAACTACGCCCACACCTCGGGTCCGTCCAGTGTGTTCCGCATTCCCAAGAGCGTAAGTCAGCTCGTCATTCTCTCTGTTGGGCTGGAAGGTTCCTTCTTCGGTACGCCTCATTGCGTCCTCGAGTCTTTGGGCAGCCTCTCTTAGTACGTCGCTAGTCACAAATATTCCAGTGTCGGGGTCTAGTGTGCCTCCATGAGCATAGAAGTAATACCTTGCTCGTTTGGGCCAACTCAAGGTTTGCGGTACGATTCCTTTTACAATTAAATTATTTTCCATCTTTTCCCATTTCGGAATGGCAACCTTATAACCTCCGGGCCCAAGTCTATGGAAGTTTTTCTTTTTGCTAGCATTCATTTTGCCTTGAATCGAGGCTGCCATGCTGTCAGCACTGTGCTTGTAATTCACGAATTCATTCCACCACTCTCGTTGCTTCTTCCAGACTTTATCAAAATCTGGAGTGAGGCCCTTGTTGACAAAGTTTGCCACCAATTTTTTCTTGAATGAGGCGAACTGAATTGCCATCTTCTTAAATGCCCATCCCTTTATTTTGTCAGCTTTGCCTGGGGGAAAGTTGAAGTGCAACGACACCTCTTTCCATAACAAATCTTTCTCTGAATCTGGCACGATATCTTCAGGTCGATCAGAGACTTTATTTCTCTTCCAAAGCTTATACTTTATGGGGACGGATTCCCTAACAAGATATCCCAATTGATTTACAAATGTTGTCTTAATTTGACCAGGAGCTAGTGGCTCGCCGGTTGCTTCGTTGATCTCCGTGATGGTTGTACATCCTACCATCTTCCTCTTGGAGCCACGTTTCCGTTTAGGCTTCGTCGATCCTGATGCCTGAAAGAATCGCAAATTTATCAAGCGGGTTGCTAGCAACTAGTGGACGTCGCGGCAGGTATGCGTAACCTTCATAACCCGCAAGCAAGGGTTCCAGATCGAAAATTATCATGATATTAGGTAACTTATTGACTGAAACATTCATAAGAATTTTTAGCTGGAGCACGACTCCTTACACAAGGACTGAAATCATCAACAAAGCTAGCAACATAACACAAATAGTTCGCAGCTGGGCCGCATGTGTCACAAACAATATCTTGCTCCTAACATATATATTGACAAAACATTTATCCTGATGCCTGAAAGAATCACTAAACTTTTATACCTCGGCTTCCTCGACATTTCCTTCTTCCTCCCCACTAATATCTTGCTCCTCGTCGCCATGATAATGCAAGTTTAAAAATTGGCTGCCATCGTTCTCGTCCTCATCAAACTCTGGAGCTATGTGCCCAGAACTACCACGAATGAGCTCGTGCATTAACTCGTCTTGGTTGTCCGTAGGATCCATTTCCACTACCTGA
This sequence comes from Panicum virgatum, assembly GCF_016808335.1. NCBI lineage: Eukaryota > Viridiplantae > Streptophyta > Magnoliopsida > Poales > Poaceae > Panicum > Panicum virgatum. The sequence goes on along the minus strand of NC_053149.1, from coordinate 6,439,111 downwards.
AACAATAAAAAACAAAGAGAGTGCATGAGCCCAGTTGCTAAGGCCTTTAGATTATTTTGTATGCAATAGCAACATCCAGATTGTGAAATACTAAATGAGATAAGCATATATACTGTGATAATGCCGCAAGATAAAGAAAAGCTCCATTGGAGTGCATGACCAAGCAGCATGGGAGAAATTGGCAGTAGATAGGTTGCATAGCATGGGTATCCTAACATTGCTATTTCTATTCCGAGAGACAAAATGCATATGTTCTTCTTGCTAATAAATTATTCCGAGAGACAAAATGCATATGTTCTTCTGATCTGTACATCGAACTGAAGAAACATTAGGGGTGGTTCCCCTGTTTGCCTCACAACATTCTCTATCAGGTTAAAAAACTAAAGCACTGAATCCAGTTATCAGTAACTTCACATTTCTTAAATCTACAATGTGATTGAAATATAGCAGCATATTTTTTTAAAAATACTGAAAAATTCATTTGGATTTAGCGACTGTTAAGTATAACAAGATCTTTCTAGAAAAAAGGAACATCATCATAAGTGACAAAATCTAATTATTTGAGACTGTCATATATAGTAGCAATCATGTTTCATTATGAAGGTCATAGATATACACTTATGCTAGCATAACCTGTTCCTGCTTCAAAATTATGCTCCAGAGACTTGGCACAGTACTCGTACTTAAGTACTCATACTTAACGACTACAAAACCATCTGATATTTTTACAGAAGAAACATAGAATAGAAAACCATTGTATTGGTACTATCAAATATAAGGCTTGTATGATCTAATAATCAAGGTAAGGGGTAATTCATTCAAAGATTCAGTCAGCATTCATATATGCAATTCGCAATATACTTTGCAGTTGCACAATTTGCACACTCGAGGCATTTAACTTTTGAACATCACGAAGCTATTGCTTAAAAAGTATCCAAAATGTCAAAAAAAAAAACAGGACCTTAGGGGATTTCTCCTTGTGTAAGTTTTTTTTTCACGAAGGGGCATGAGATTGGACCTATTTCATTTATAAAGAAGGGAGATTACAACATGACTAGCCGGTTAAAGAGCAAGTAAACAATTACTTGTGTAAGTTATTGACATGGATCACCAGTAGGATACTTAGTCAATCAGTTCAACTTGTCCAACAGCGTGTATGAACTTTGCCAATATTGTAGGACTTCGAATTGTCGATGCAGCTAATAGCAATAGACAGGCCGCTCGTTAAGCCGAAACGTCATATAGCAGTACTATGGTAGCTAGAAAACTTTAATAGCCTAGTTTATCTCAGATGTGTTAGCCAAAATATTAGCATAGGAATCCAGCTAGCGACCTCATGCAAGAAATTGCTTATATGCCTTGCCCTGAAGAAAGACATGGTGCTTTTCTAGCTTCTGATCATACTTGTGCATAATGTATTTGCCCCAGCTAGCGACCTCATGCAAGAAATTGCTTATAATGATCTTTCACAGAAAAGGAGATAGAACACATTACCTCGGTGGAAGTAGGGGCGGCGTGGTCGGGGCCGGGGCGGCGTGGGGGCAGCCGGGCGGCCGCGATGGCGCTGATGAGTCGACGGGCGGCTCCACGGACCGGGCGAGGACGCCGAGGTGCGCGGCGGCGCGGGCCGGGCGAGGACGCCGAGGTACGCGGCGGCGCGGGCCGGGCCGGCGAGGACGAGACGACGAGGCGTGGGGGCGGCCGGCCTAGGGACGACGAGGAGGGACGGCGGGCTGGGGAGGACCTCGAGGGCGGCCACGGTCGAGCGCCGGCCGGGGACCCACGCACGGCCGGGGAAGAACGCGGCGGCGCACGCGGGCGAGCGAGCCAGGGGCGGCAAGAAGAAGTCGGGGCGGCGGGCAACGTCGATCGGAATTGGGTGGCGAAGGGAGTAATTTGTTGGGGGTGGCTCGGTTAGTGCCGGCTGGTATTACCAGCCGGCACTAACGTGCCCCCGTGACGTCAGATGGGACACATTAGTGCCGGCTGGTAGGTTAGTGACGTCACGGGGGCTCGGTTAGTGCCGGCTGGTATTACCAGCCGGCACTAACGTGGCTCTGTTAGTGCCGGCTGGTATTACCAGCCGGCACTAACGTGCCCCCGTGACGTCAGATGGGACACATTAGTGCCGGCTGGTAGGTCTAGCCGGCACTAACGTTCTCACATTAGTGCCGGCTAGAACTACTAGCCGGCACTAACGTGTCCCATCTGGCGGGAATTGTAAATTCGCCACGCCGGTTACCATTTACAATAAATTTTTAATATTCATAAATTTATTCATAATAGGCTTAATAATTAAAATAATAAAACAAAAATTTATATCTTAAGTTTTTTAGCTACACAATAATTATAGTAATTATATCTACAAAATAACAATAGCAATTGAAGTAAATTAACAAATATGCTACTATTATCAATTATGTGTAGCTTATAGGGTTTATATGTTAGTATACTTCTATTATTTGTAATAAATCGAAAAAATTTCAGATTGATCCATGCAAAAATATTCAAAAGTCTTTTCAGTAATAGCCAATACAATGATGTAATCAATTCGCAAATTACTTGATTATTTGTTTGTAATTTAATGTTTCAACACTCCTAGTAATGCAAAATTAGTGAAAGTAAATAATAGTTATACCATGCAAAAATATAATATTATTTGAAGATGATATTGTGTCCTAATTGGATGAATAGTATCGAGAATTGAGACAAATACGGCGCGGTGCGTTACATTACATCACTAAATGAGAAAATATAATATATAATTTATATAAAAGTACTACTCATCATCATTATCTACTGGAACATTGATAATCTTCCTTTTGATGAAAGTGCCTTGGACGTGATCACGGCGTAAGTAAGGCGTGTCCTCTTTGGATAAGAGGATGCTGGGGTCAACGTCAACTGAGAATGGAGGAAGGTCATCAATCTGGTCATAATCTTCCGAATTGTCCGAAATATTCTCGACTCCAACAACTTTTCTTTTACCTGGAAGAACTATGTGCCGTTTCGGCTCATTTCCAGCCTTGTCTGCTTGAGACGTCTTATCCGACTTTTTCTTCGGTTTGCTCGACATGTCCTTCACATAGAACACTTGTGTCACATCCTTGGCTAGAACGAATGGCTCATCTTTATATCCAATCTTTTTAAAATCGACTATGGTCATCCCATACTGGTCCTTCGTTACGCCTCCTCCAGCCACCCATTCGCAACGAAACAGAGGGACAACTATGGGTCCATATTCAAGTTCCCATATCTCCTCTATGACACCATAGTAGTTGTTTTTTTCTCCATTACTGTTTACTATACACATACGGACACCACTGTTTTGGTTGGTGCTTTTTTTATCTTGAGCTCTCGTGTAAAATGTATACCCATTGATTTCGTACCCTTGGTATTGCTGGACGGTTATTGATGGTCCCCTGGCCAGCCATTGAAGTTCTTGATCAACTGTGTTGTTGCCCAATAATTTTCGTCTGAACCAGCCGTCAAAAGTTTTTATATGTTGGCGTGTAATCCAAGCAAAATTCTTCTGTGGATTTTCGGACCGTATAATATTCATGTGCTCATCAATATAGGGAGCCACCTTGGATGAATTCTGAAGAACCGTGAAGTTTGCTTGGCTGAATTCACTACAAGAGATGTTCATATTACATTTCTTTCCTAGTGTGCCTTTTCCCTTTAGTCGCCCCTCATGGTGTGACACGGGGAGCCCAATCGGATTGAGATCAGGAAGATAGTCAACGCAAAACTCAATGACCTCCTCTGTTCCATAGCCCTTAGCAATGCATCCTTCTGGGCGAGAACGTTTGCGCACGTACTTCTTCAATACGGCCATGAACCTCTCGAAAGGGAACATATTGTGTAGAAAAACAGGACCCAGGATAGTTATTTCTGTCACAATATGAACTAGAAGGTGTGTCATAATATTGAAGAAAGAAGGTGGGAAGACCATCTCGAAGCTGACAAGACATTCGACAATGTCTTTCTGCAGCTTTATTAGATTATTTGGATTAATTGCTTTTTGCGAAATTTCATTCATGAACGCACAAAGCTTTACAACTGCCAATCTCACATTTTCCGGTAGAACACCCCTCAGTATAACCGGAAGTAGTTGTGTCATCAGGACGTGGCAGTCATGTGACTTCAAGTTTTGGATTTTCTTCTCTTTCACATTTATTATGCCCTGTATATTTGAGGAGTACCCAGACGGGACCTTGATACTGTTCAAGCAATCGAACATACTTTCCTTCTCCTCTTTGCTCAGATTATAGCTGGCAGGTTTTAAATAGTGGCATCCTTTGTCTCTCTTTTCGGGTTGCAAGCCTTTTCGTCCAGCTAGCTGTTGCATGTCGCGCCTTGCTTCCAATGTGTCTTTTGACTTACCATACACTCCCAGGAATCCTAGTAGGTTTACGCAAAGATTCTTCGACAGATGCATCACATCAATTGCGTTGCGAACCTGTAAGACTTGCCAATAAGGTAGGTTCCACAATATAGACTTCTTCTTCCACATTGGAACATGTCCCTGGTCATCCTTGGGAACAGGTTGCCTACCGGGACCCTTTCCAAATACTACCTTCACATCCTTGATCATCGAGAACACACGCTTTCCATTACGAAATAGAGGCTTAGGACGAGTTTCGGGCTCTCCTTTGAAATGCTTCCCTTCGGTTCTTAGGGGGTGATCGGTTGGAAGAAATCGACGATGGCCCATGTATACGCACTTCTTACAGTGTTTCAAATAAATGCTATCGGTCTCATCATAACAGTGGGTGCAGGCCATGTATCCCATGTTCGACTGTCCCGAAAGTTTTGCAAGTGCAGGCCAATCATTGATGCATACAAAAAGCAAAGCTCGGAGGTTGAAGGACTCCTGTTTATACTCATCCCACACACGTACACCTTCTTCTTTCCAGAGTAGTAATAGATCATCCATCAAGGGTTGTAGGAACACATCAATGTCGTTGCCAGGTTCTTTTGGCCCTTCTATAAGCACCGGCATCATGATGAACTTACGCTTCAGGCACAACCAAGGAGGAAGGTTGAACATACATAGGGTCACAGGCCATGTACTATGAGCGCTGCCAAACTCACCGTACGGATTCATTCCATCAGTACTTAGAGCAAATCTTATATTTCTTGGGTCGTTGTCAAATTGAGGATACTCTCGGTTAAGATTTCTCCACTGGGACCCATCTGCTGGGTGTCTGATCATGTGATCCTCCTTACGGTCTTCTTTGTGCCACCGCATCAACTTAGCGTTATCCTTGTTTTTGAAAAAGCGCTTCAGACGTGGTATTATAGGGAAGTACCACACCAACTTTGCGGGAACTCTCTTCTTTACCGGCTGCCCATCAACATCACCTGGATCATCTCGCCTAATCTTATACCGCAATGCGTTGCAAACAGGACAAGCTTCCAAGTTCTCGTATTCACCGCGATACAGGATGCAGTCGTTAGGACATGCGTGAATCTTCTGCACGTCCAATCCAAGAGGGCAAACCATCTTTTTAGCTTCGTATGTTGTTGACGGCAGTTCATTACCCTCAGGAAGTATGTTCTTTACAATCTTTAATAGCTCACCAAATCCCTTATCGGTTACACCATTAGTTGCCTTCCATTTCAGCATCTCCAGCGTGGTACCCAACTTCTTTTGCTCCGGTTTGCAATTAGGGAACAACGGCCTTTTGTGATCCTCCAACATCTTCTCGAACTTTAATGCCTCCTTCACAGTCTCACTGTCTTTCTGTGCATCAAGTAACGCCTGACCTAGCTCGTCAGGTGGCTCCTCTTGTGCAACATTTGCTTCACCCTCGTCCATTGGTTCATCTTGAAAGCCACCTGCTTCATGAACCCATGCCCAATCTGGAAGATTGTTATCACCATCGTCATCTTCTTCATTATCTTCCATCATAACTCCAACTTCGCCGTGCTTAGTCCAAAGACTATAGTTACTCATGAAACCATTCAAGGCCAGGTGATTCCATAGAGTATCTCTTTTTCGGAATTCCTTTTTATTTTCGCAAACACTGCATGGACAACACATTAAACCCTTTGGCGACCTATTTGCCATTGCCGCTTTGAGAAAAGAATCTAAACCCTGAATCCACGCCGAGGTGCTCCGGCTTCCGTGCATCCATTGCCGGTCCATCTGTACAAATTAAAAAAAATCATGCTCATTATCCCTAAAAACAGGTTACTATGAAGTAATTAAAAAAAATGTAAATGTGTCATAGACCACCTATCTAGTAAATTTAAACTAAATAACAAAATAACTTGGCACAATAACATATAGACATGTCACCATGAAATAATTCAAAAAAACTCATTCTAAATGTGTGATAGTCAAACTATATAGTAATCATTCTCTAAAAAGCAACAAATCAATTCTACCTTGCTCAAATTAATGAACAAATTAATAAATCATGCTCATTTTTCCTCATCCTTAAAATCCTTAAAATTTTGCATAATAACATATACACATGTCCCCGTGAAATAATTCAAAAAAATTACTCTAAATGTGTCATAGTCAAACTATCTAGAAAACCTTCTCTAAAAAGTAACAAATCGATTCTATTTTACTCAAATTAATGAATAAATTGGAAAATTATGCTCATTTTTCCTCAACCTTAATATCACTATTTTCTTTATCTAGAAAGCATGAAACAAAGAATAAATACCGTGAAAGAAGAGTGGAAGAAGCTACTAACCTTTGGTGCACTTGGATGGGTGAAATCCTCACAAATTTGGGGGAAAATGGACAGCACCTCCCCTCTAACACGCCATGAGAGAGAGGAGGAGCTCGGCCAAATGAAATGGTCGGGCTGGGGAAGAAGGAGTGCCTGGCTTATACGGGGCAAGTTAGTGCCGGCTAGTGGATTTAGCCGGCACTAAGTGTGGACTTTTAGTGCCGGCTAGATTTACCAGCCGGCACTAACATGCAATTGACCAAGTTAGTGCCGGCTAGAATCACCAGCCGGCACTAACGTGTCTTTTGACCGTTGTGGCAGACGGGCTGACCGTTGGGGGATGGCACGTTAGTGCCGGCTGGAGTTTCTAGCCGGCACTAACGTACCCGCTTTGTACGGTTCATGCACGTTAGTGCCGGCTCCGTTTTGACCGGCACTAACGTGCTGGTACCAATGTGCGTTTCTCCAACAGTGCACGGACAAGTTGAAAATATATATAGTTGCATTTTCTATAAAATTCTAATTCCCATGACTAATGAAATATGGTTGCATCTCTAATTACTGTCAAGAGCCTAGAGCGGGTCATGACCCAACCATGCAGGGCAGGTCGAGTGCCAACGCAACTCCAATCTATCCCATGCACTGCTTCCTTACAGTGGTGCGTTGAAGTATAAAGTGAATTGCCCCCCCCCCCTCACGTGTAGGCTCCGTCAGGCCTCAATGTGGAATAAAAGTCGGCTGCAATTATTTATTTAATCGTGCCCGACAGGATTTGAACTCGAGACCTTTGGCCCGAATACCATATTGAGTTGACTATGGGTATATACTTCAACATGGTGGATCTAGCTAGCATCACTGGAAATAAGGAGTAGAGATGACTATGGGTATATACTCGTTGGGTATTGTGATCCTATACTCATCCGCTAGACAAAATTTTACCCACTAAAATACTCATACACGTGCATGGGTAAAAGAATTTACCCGTACCCATACTCATGTGGGTAAATATACCCGCCGGGTAACCCGCACGCGAATGCATACCTGCTGCAGACAATTATAGCATAGAAACAACACTTCACCAACCAATAGTCTAATAATAACCATAGATTCATCTGATATATGTATATATTCTATAGTAATTAATGAGGACATATGTGTGACAGACGGGTATAGATTACCCATGGGTATATTTCATAATAACAGTTGTAGATCTATTGGATATGTGTATATTTCATAGATCTCTTGGTGCTTATTAAAACTTCACCTCACCATCCTTTAGAGGAGGGAGGGGGGGGGGGGGGGGTTGTTCGCTGCTACTTCCTCTCTCTTTGTCTGCCTTCGTCTTTCAATTTTTCTTCTTCCCCCTTTTTCATTAACTGGGCTTTAGTAGGGCTCTATTGTCCGTGCAGGAGCATGTTGGATCCACCCTTGATTTCTTCTCCATCAATTACATAAGGGACCATTATGTATGAGAAAAAATACATCAGGGATTTTATAGACTAGTCGACATTGTCCTAAACATACCACAATATATTACTAAAGGATAATCAGAAGAAAAATGATATGTGAGTACATTAATAAATGGACTATAGCATCAAATAACATGTTTGGGGTGAGAAAAATTTATTTTTGGGATACTAAACAGACTCATGTGATGTGAACTTCTATTTTGCAAATACAATAATGCCATCAATGCGAAATGTTGATTAGGGTGAGCAAGATGGCAAAATGATTGCTGTGAAACTGCTTCACTTGATGCCGCAACGACTTGACTATGAAGAGGAATTCATGAAGGCTGAACGAGTTCGAGAACCTTAAGAGGCTCAACCACCCTAATATTGTACAGCTACATGGCTACTGCTATGAAATAAAGCGTGAATGTGTAGAGTTTGAAGGTAGATCTGTTATTGCTGATAAAATCTATAGAGCACTCTGCTTTGAGTATATGCCCAATGGAAATCTTCAAGGACACCTTGACGGTAAGTGATAGTCCTATATATAATTAATTATAGGCAATGTTGCCTATCATTACATTTTCTCCACCTGCTCTGTTTGGTTCTGTAGATGAATCCCGTGGAATGGACTGGCACACACGCTACAAAATTATCAAGGGGACTTGCGAGGGTTTAAAATATCTCCATGAGGGATTGAAAACTCCTATGTACCATTTAGATCTAAAACCTGGTAATATATTATTGGACAAGAATATGGCGCCAAAGCTTGCCGATTTTGGTTTATCTAAGCACGTCAGTGACAACCAGACTCGAGCTACATCAAACTCTTTAGGAACAATGTAACTTAATTCCTCTCTAACCTCAGTTTTCAAAAAAAAACTAATCGTGTTTTCTAACACTCTTGAATCTACAAATGTCATGCAGTAGATATTGTCCACCTGAACACATTGAGCGTAACTATTTCTCAAACAAGTTTGACATATTCAGCTTGGGTGTTGTAATGATAGAGATAATTGCTGGGTCCGAAGGCTACCGAAAGGTAGCTGAAATGCCTTCTAAAGAATTTATCCATCATGTAAGTTAAGCCCCTTCTATCAAGATTCTTGAATATGTATATAAACTCTGAGTATCTTTCTGTGCCTGACACATTTGGTACCAAATGACACTTCCTTTTTGGATTGATCACATAGGTGCAAGAAAACTGGAGAGAGAGGCTACAGGAAGCACAGGGCTGTATGACACTGATATACCAATGCCGCCAAGTGAAGGGATGCATTGAAATAGCATTAGATTGTATACATCCTGACCGAACGCAAAGGCCTGACATTGGGAATATCATAAGTAGGCTGAACGAAACAGAAACTTAGAAATTAGCCATGACTTTGAGCTCACAAAAGGAGATATGACAGTGTCATGACATCGACACAAAGTAAGACATCACACATGTCCCTGTTCTGCTTTCTATGCTAGGAATGTTTGATGAATTTTACCTGGCTTATAACATTATTCGAAATTCCATGCTGGCTAAATAGAGAAAATAAAGTGTGCATGGAAGAAGTCCATTATTGTTTGCAACAAATAATTATGTTATTCACACTCATGACAAGAACCAGTCCTGAAGGGGGGTGAAGGCCTTTTGTTGGTGCTATGCTTGTGTCAAAACGATATAGTGTTTGATGAAGCTAAGGTGTACTCATCGTGTATGTAGGAGTATCTATTTTCCAGGGGAAGCTCACTGGATGAGGCTCGCTAGTCACTACCCTATGGCCTCGTTTGGGAACGCGTGGGTCGGGGTGGATCAGGCCCCAAACCCCGCCACCCGTGGAAGCCAGCCCACGTCGGAGTGAGCTCCCCTGCTCGGCCCAAAATTGCATTTGGCAGAGCGGATTTTTTTTCTATTTTATATTTAAAAATAAAAAAATTCAAAACTATATGTCGCTTTTGAAAAATATCAGAAATGGGGGACAGTCGCCCGCTGGGGGGCGACAGGCACACTGTCGCCTCCTGTATGGGCGACAGAGACCTGTCGCCCCCCAGGGACGACAGGACCTATCTGTAAAACTATATGTCCCTGATGTGCTGGTAGCGAAGGGGGGGGGGGGCGATCGCCCCCTCCCCCAGCGGGCGACAGGCCCTTGTCGCCCGCTGGAGGGGCGACAGGGGGGCCTGCCCCCCCACCGGCGGGCGACCGGCTCCCCCTCCCCTATAAAATTCATCAGCCCTTCTTGTTAATGTTGTATTATTTGTTAATATAAGTAACTGTTAGTTCAGAGTTTCAATGTCGATAATTCGTACGTAATGGAAAATACTTAAACTTTGAAGTGCACAAAGAAATGGTCGACAACAATCTCATTACAAACAAACATCAGAGATACATATATCGGATATATCTAACCACTCCTACGCTGTCGGATATATCATGACACTGAGTGCCTTCCACGAGCAACTCTCGGCAATGGTGGTCTGAACGTAGGAGGTGCTCCATCCGTGGGATTTCTAGAAGGACCCGCTTCTGCAGCATCGTGAAGTGCATTCTGAGGACACTTCTTGTAGTTGTGACCCAAAACTCCACATTGGGTGCAACGCTTTTCGGCCTTGCTTGCCTCGGACTCGTCCATACCATTCCGAATACGACGTGTTCGACGGCGGCCTTTCCCTTTCTTAGCGGCTCGATCAGGAACATACATCTTAACCTCATTGTCCTCAATGAAAGTTCCCACTATTTCAATCCCGTATATCTCGTGTCCCCAGGTGCTTACAGCTGCCTCCTTGCTAAAGTAAGGTGAAATAAATACTTCTGGGGTGCAACCCCGCCTCTGCACATACCGCAATGACGTGCGAGCATGGCAAATGCAATAACTTAGGCTTCATGCAGGAGCAGAACACACTGTCGTTTGCTCTAATCAAAGTCTCTTGCACCACCCTATCTCTTCGGATGCCACGACCAGTTCTATCCTTGCGTAGAACCTCAAATCTATGCTCCATTGTACCTGTCGATATGACGCGGTGTTGTTTGGCTTTTGCTACCTTCTCTTCCATATATTCTATCACTCTTCTGCAAAACTGAATTTGGGGTTGTTCATGTTCAAGTTAGTAGCCATGTACCGCTCACTGAAATACTTAATGCACCCATACATGATGAACTCAACAATTCCCACAAGAGGGAAGGCACGACAACAACGCATAACCATATTGAAACACTCTGCATGGTTTGTTGTCTGAATATCGTACCGCATTCTGTTGGTATCATAAAGGAATGACCATTTCTCCTTAGGTGCACCTCGAATCCAGTGTGAAAATGGCTTCTCAATTGAAGGCCTTTCCTTTGTAGGCTGACTGCTGCTGGTCCCTGCTGCCCTTGCCTTCAATTGCTCTGCAGTCAACTGATCAAGCATCTGCCATAGAGCATTGAATTTCCTCTGTTGATTCTGGGTGCACAACTGCTTAAACATGTTCATAAGGTCCTTGTTCTTGAAGTGGTCATAGAAGTTTGCACCCATATACCTAACACACCACCTGTTTTGAACATCAGGCCACAATGGAGGCGTTGTCCTAGTTCTGGCTTGTAATTTCTGTACTGCTTGTAGCAGACCTGCGTGCCTATCACTAATAAGGCAAACATCTGGATGTGCAGCAACAACGTGAACCTTCACTCGTTCATGGAACCAATACCAACTGTCAGAGTTTTCATTCTCAACAAATGAAAATGCGAGCAGAATTATTTGTTTGTTGTAATCTATCCCGATTGCGGTGAGTATCTGACCTTTATATTTTCCAGTCAAAAATGTAATTCTGCGGAAGATAGTACTGAAATGCTCTAACACATGCACCAAGACAAAAGAAGGCTCGTTGTAGAATGTTTTGTCCCCTAGTCATAGTTGGTATGAGGCATGTGTCATAAAAGCTTCCAGGATTTTTAGCTGCAACATGGGATAACATACGAGGCAGGTTATCATACGATGCCTCATATGTGCCAAACCTCATCTCGAACACCTTTTGTTTAGCCCGCCATGCCTTCAAATAACTGATGGTGTATTGGCAAGTTTGCTCAATATGTCGAACAATCATTTTTGGCTCATAATTGAGGTTATCCATAATCAGCCCATAAATTTGCTTTGCAACAAAATCGGTTGATATGTTGCGATGCGATTACTGAACTTCTGACATCAAGCATGTATGCTCTGTCAAAATAGAACATTTCTAGTTCCACTTCCATCTACCCTTGAATGCATGTACTCGTCATGGGCAGCCATCGTTCACACACTTGACATCATATTCTTTATGGCCTGACTTCACGATTCTAAATTCTCTATTCAAAGATACTGCCCATAGTTTCACAGCATCTTTGACAGCCTCAATGTTAGGATATGTAGTTCCCTACACTACCTTATTGTTTCTGTACTCCCACTCCTGATGTCCTACATCTTCTGCAACAGGATTGCCAAAACCATGCTCCTTCCACTGTTTTGGCAATAAGTACTGCTCGTCATCAGATGAGCACTCATATTCTTCCATCTCCATTGCAGCTTGGTCTTCTACCTCCATCTCGTCCATGATGCTATGTATCCTCTCTCCCTCGTCCGCAAGGCCTTGTGGTCCGTTGTTATGGTTCGCTATGTCTTCTGAATTATCTTGCTCAATATAATTTGCCTCTCGTTGTGTACTCGGAGTTGCTTGATCTTCACCATATTGAGTTTGATGTTGTGCCTTCTCTCGAATCTGAACAAGAATGGCCAGAGGCCACCCATGCTCTAGAGCTGCTTCCATATACTTCCGCCAGTCATCAGTGCTGTCTATCATCATCAATTCTCATAATTCACCTTCTACCTCCCAATTCACAAGAGCGTGGACGGTCATCAAATGTGTCTCCGAAACAACACGAAACCCACGCCGCAGCCACTTATATATGGAACCAAAACTCCTCTCTAGAGGTTTATCTATGCCGCTAGATGTGCACTTAAAGGTAGAAAGATCTACTCCATTTGGTCCATATAAAACATTGTAGTCACAAAAAAACACTTGAAACTGCATCTTGTTCGACATATCTGTACATCACCAAATACCAATCGAGTCATACTGTTGAATTGACTAGTATAGCACTAATTAAATCTAATTACTCTATAATAGCAATGGAATAATACATAAGTTAAATGTACTTACCGGCAGATCACAAGTGCGCAATCCGACAGGGCTTCGCCGCTTCACTTCTCCTCGCCCCTATCTTTTTTCTGGATTTTCGGTGAATTTTTCAGGCTCAAATGAGGGGGGAGGAGGGCTGATGGGGTTTTATAGGGGAGGGGGAGCCTGTCGCCCGCTGTCGCCCCTCCAGCGGGCGACAGGGGCCTGTCGCCCGCTGTGGGGGGACCGGCCCCTCCCCCTTCGCAACCAGCACACTAGGGACCTATTTGTAAATTTTTTTATAGATAGGTCCTGTCGCCTTTGGGTGGGCGACAGGGTGCCTGTGGCTCCCCTAGCGGGCGGGAGACCCCCATTTCTGATATTTTTCAAAAGCGACATATAATTTTAATTTTTTTATTTTTAAATATAAAATAGAAAAAAAATCCTGGTAGAGCACGGGTCGATGTGGATCGCGATCCGATACCTGTCAACCCACGGGGAGATAAAAATCGTCACCTCACGCGTGGATGCTTGCCTCCTCACGTGCCCATGCATCGCCTCGCACGCGGCCCGTCCCGCAGCGACATCGCCGCCACCTCTCTGCTGCTGGCAGCGATTTCGACGACCGCGGCCAGGTACGCCTCCTCCTTCTCCCCTCTCTACCTCCTAGCTTAGCCAAACAATAATTAGTAGCTGAGGATCTAACCCCTGCGTGGACGTGGATTGGGTGGGTGAAGGGGATCCACCTAATCCCTCCTTGGATTGGTTCTCACGTGGGTTGAACCCACGTACTGCCAAACGAAGCCTATATGGTGCACGCAGCCGCTGGAATTAAACCATCGCAAAACATGCATGGACGATGGGCTAGCGGCGGCGCCGCCACCTCCTCCGGCCGGTCGGTTCGAGCAGAGGGAAAGGAGAAAGGTAAAGAAGAGAAGGCGACACGGCTCAAGGTCGCCCTGCCATGGCGCGGTGACCGGAGGACCAGCACGCGGCATGACGCTGCCGGCGGCCGGGCGCCGAGTCGGGAGAGGAGAAGAGCAGTTAGGGTTAGGGTTGCGGTGAGCCACACGGCCACATTTTGGTGGTGTTTGGATTCGGGAATTAAATTTATCACGTCAAAAAGAATCTTGTTATTTAAAAATATTAAATAGAGTTTTATTATAAAATTAATTGTAGAATTCTAGAGTTAAACTGAGAGACGAATATAATGAGGTATATTAATCCATAATTAGCGAATGGTTATACTAGCATCATTGTTGCAAATTATGGATTAATTAGGCTCATTAGATTCGTCTCGTGAATTAACACTCATTTGTCAAAAAAAATTATAAACAAATTTTATTTAATACTCTTAAATAGTAAACAAAATTTATAAACATATTTTATTTAATACTCTTAAATAGTAAAATAGATTTTATCAACCCTTTTATAACCCCGAGGTGAGGCCACATTTTATCACCCCGAGAAGCACGGTGAGCCGTTTCCGGATTGACCATGGGAGAGAGGCACCGTGGGCCGAACAGGGTTCACCTAACCGACCGGTCTCCGGTAACCGCCGGGCTCCGGTTCCGGTTTACCGGACCGGTTGCACCGGTTACCGGTAGAAACCGGTCAAATTCAAATTTAAATTCAAAAAACTCAGTTCAACCGGTTCGTACTGGTATACCGACCGGTTAGATCGGTTTACCGGTCGGTTTGACCGGTTTACCAGCCGGTTTGACCGGTTTGAATTCAAATCCAAATTTAAAATCGCATGTGTAACCGGTATACCGGCCGGTTTGACCAGTTTACCAAGTGGGCCTTAATGGGCCGTCTCATTTTTTTCCTTTTCTTTTTTGTTTTAACTTTAAATGCCCGAAAAGTATGTTAAACGAATGAATTTTTGAGAAAATTTGACACCATTAGATTTGTTGCACCTTGAAGTATTTTTAGGAATTTTTTTGGCAATTTTTCATTTCTTGGAATTCAAATTTAAATTTTGAATTTGGGCCGGTTTGGTACCAGCCCAAACCGGAACCGGACCGGACCGGTTTGACCGGTAACCGGTCAAACCGGACCGGTTACCGACGGTTCGGTTAACCCTGGGGCCGAAGGCCCAGGCGAGCAGGCGAGCCGAGAGAGAGCGAGCTTGGCTGTGTGGCTAGCGAGCCGAGCTGCGTTTCCTACTGGGACGCGTGGAGCGCGAGCGGGCCACCCTACCCGCTGAAGGCTGATCTGAGCAGGTTGAGCTGTGCCAGTTAGCAGCTGCGCTGATGACGGGTTTTTTTATTTTTTTATTTTTTATTTCTGTTTTTTACAAAAATATATTTTCGATTTGGAAATTTACAGAAATATACCCCGGCCGCCCCGCTGCCGGGCGGACGGGACCTGGCCGCTCGGCTGCCGGGCGGCAGGGGCTTATCTGCAAAAAAAAGAGGAAAAAAAATTGCGGACAGGTCCTTGGGAACCGGCCGCCCGGCAGCCGGGCGGCCGGCCTCCCGGGCCGCCCGGCCCCCCACCCCTATATAAGGGTGTTGGCTACCCCTCCCCCCTCATTTGCCTTGCTAAAAATCCAAAAAAAAAAGAAAAGAGAGGGAGGGAGGGAGAGGCAAAGCGGCGAAGCCCTGTCGGTTTTTCAAGCCGGCGACTTTAGGTAACTAAAATTTTCTATATTTTATAAATAGATTATGTTGTAATTATTTTTTTGAAACAGTAGATTACCAATCAGTTCAATTATTGTTAGGAGTGATTAGTGGTACATTTACTTATAGTAATTAGCGTTGATATAGTATATTAAGTGTTAGATTTAGTATTAGAAAATACTAGAAAATTGTTAGAGAAGTATTAGAAAATGCAAGAAAATGTTAGAAAATTGTAGAAAATTGTAGAAAATGTTAGAAAATTGTAGAAAATTATAGAAAATTGTAGAGAATGTTAGAAAATTGTAAAAAATTATAGAAACTATTTTGTTGAAATAGTAGATTAGCAATCATTTTAATTATTATTAGGACTGATTAGTGGTACATTTAGGTGTAGTTAATTGTTGTGATTAGCGTTGATATAGTACATTAGCAATCTAATTAATTAATCTTAAAAATTGCAAGATAATATTAGAAAATTTCTAAAATGTTACAAAATATTAGAAATTATTATTAATGGTTAGAAAATCTTATAAATTATTTAGGAAATATAAGGAAATATTAGAAATATTTAGATGTGTGTGATTGTATTGTATTGTTTTGATCTTACGTGGTAGGTATGGCCGGGGTTACTCCTGCGTTGCTGGACCCAACAATAGACTCGGGTCACCGGTCCTTCCTTGCGAAGGTTCAGCACCAAGAACTAAATGTGCTGCGTCCACGTCCACCTGCAGAGTTGGTTGCTGTAGACCCACGATGGGTGCCCAGGTGATATGTCGTATATTTTCTGTTTTTATCCGTTATACATTTCAATATATAATGTATTACCATTTGAGCACTGTATGATGCAGGCTGAGCGAGGTAGGTCTTCTCACAGTGGCTCGTCTTGCTGAGAGTGCTTTGGTGAAGCTAGACAGGTCTCTACTTTCAGCTCTCGTTGACAGATGGAGACCTGAGACACACACGTTCCACCTCCCTTGTGGGGAGATGGCACCGACCCTGCAGGACGTTGCGATGCTGCTTGGTCTTTCTATCACCGGAGACGCTGTCGGGCCCCGTGTGGTACCTTCTACGTGGCTGGAGGATCTTGAGGAACATTTTGCAGGTGTTGCCACCACGATTGATCCTGAAGATTTCAATGAGCACCCACAGTCGAAAGGCCCTTCCAAGTCATGGCTCCTACAGTTTCAAGTACAATTTCGTACAAAACGATGTGTTGATGTATTTTATGGCTTTGAAATAACTCATGTGTTTCTTATTCTCAATGTTCGTACTTCATTGCAGCCGGATCTGTTGGCAACCCATGCTGATGACTACAGCGTGACTAGATTGCTGTGGTTAGTTGGGTACTTCCTGTTCAACAACTCACACGGGCACAGTGTGGATAGGGTGCTTCTGCCATACGCACAGGAGATCGCCGATGCAGATGAGGATGCCATACCCTTATATAGTTGGGGTTCAGCAGCTCTTGCATGCACTTATCGTGGACTCTGCAAGGCATCACGGAGAATGATAGGAATGTTGTCCTAACGGGGTGCCCAATTCTGCTACAGCTTTGGTCTTACGAGAGGATTGCGATTGGTCATCCCATGATTGACCAGTCACCGTACACGCCGGATATGTACGGTGACATGGAGGACGACAGATCCACCATGGGGACTCTCTAGTACTCTCGACAGGTATGGACCTGATAAAAATTTATATTCTATGCGTACTATGGTCATACATTGTTCCCTCAATACCTTTCTTATGGACACATAATTTTTATTTTTGCAAAAAACATGGGCACATGTACAGACCCGGCGGTCTTATTCTGAGTTTGTTGCCGAATTTGATCGATTGACCCCAGAAGACATTGTGTGGGAGCCACACAGTCCTTCGGCTATAGTCGCACGTGCACCGCTTGGGATATCTTCGGTGTGCACACAGGACCAGGTCCTATGGATGACTACTGCAGCTTTGGTGTACGACGTTGCAGTTGAGGCCCACTGCCCGGATAGAGTCATGAGGCAGTTCGGTAGACGCCAGCCTTTCCCTGTGTCTTCAGCGTTGGATCGTGTTCAGCGCCACGATCATAGGTAACAAAAATGTATGAGCACCCATGTACTAATAACGTGAAACTAATTTCTATTTAACGTGCAGTTTATCAAGGGCTGGGCATCCTTTCTCGACAATGTGGGTCACTAGATTACAACCATGGGTGGCTGCGTGGGATGATGCAGACGAGCAGTTGGCTGAGGATACCGGTCCACACACTGAGCCTTCGTTTCGGGCGTACCTGACCTGGTACGAACCGAAGACTCGTTGCGACTTCGCAGGATCGCTATGCACGACACAGGGATGAGGCATTAGCTGGGGCGGTGAGTAAATGTTGACGGCATTTTTGATCTTTTAATATTTGTATACTAAGTTTTTTTGTTGCAGTTCGAGGCATGCAGGCTGCTTGAATTAGATTGCTCACTGAATGTAATGAGGATTCATGGCGGGTCTACGATGAGCGTGCCGGCACAACTCGAGGCCTGGACCACTCAACGTGATAGAGCCCGAGGTCTGCTTCATGCCTTTGGTACGCGGACGGAGTACGAGGATTCCTACGGATCATCGCAAGCGTCAACGTCGGTTCCTTGTGGTCCCGCATGGCAGCAGCCTCCCTTATACCACCGACAGGCAGAAGGTATGGTGTGATATTTACCGATCCGTATGTTTATATGCATTATTTAAATACGACTCCACACAGGGTACGGGTACCCCGGTTCTCAGCCCTATGGAGGGCCAGGTGCCTCGCAAGGGGCTCCATTTCATGGAACCCAGTTTACCTCTATGCCACATGCTGGAGGGACTTTAGGTAAATATGTGGTGTATAATTTTATTTGCTTATGTTTTATAGTCGAAGGCTCATACGTTATTATTTATACTCAGGATCACAACAGTTCACCGGAGCGGGGCCATCTTCGTATCACCCTATGCCGTCACCAGGAGGATATGAAGGAGCTTCTTCCTATCCACCACCACCACCTCCTCCAACACAGGGTACGTACAATAATTTGTA
Organism: Panicum virgatum; assembly: GCF_016808335.1. Classification (NCBI taxonomy): domain Eukaryota; kingdom Viridiplantae; phylum Streptophyta; class Magnoliopsida; order Poales; family Poaceae; genus Panicum; species Panicum virgatum. The sequence continues at coordinate 6,420,177 of NC_053149.1, read as the reverse complement.
CGGAATTGCATTCACCTTTTGAATGTTACTTAATTTTTTTTTTGTGATCTGTAGGGTGGTCTGAAGACAACGCCGTGGCCTCCTTGGACGAGTTTACACGGTTGTTTGCTACGCCTGCCCAGGACAATGATCCCAGCTTGCATACACCTCTGGCTCAGTTATGCCATCCTGCCAGAAATGTGGGGCCACCGGAACGTCATAGCTACCCTACAGATCACGTACACGCACAACGTAAGAGAGGTCGGAATGGTAGGGGTCGTTAGTTGTTTGCACTTGTTTCTCCGGCGGCATTATGGACTGTTTTGACTGTTCGGATTATGATTGTTTATGATTGTGGTAGTTTACTTGTCATTTGTTTCTATAGATATTATTGATGTGAACTTGTTATGTTTGTGGGTTCCATAATGCTCGTGAAATAAGGGAATCTCTTGCGAATTTTTTCCGTGATTTAATGAAGGACAAGTTAGTTGTGGGAGGAGTTAGCGGCCGAGATCCCGCCGACGATGATGACGACTACCGCATACAGAGTAAACTTCGTGGTACGCTCGTATAGCTCAAAATAGGGACCATAGTGTATCTATCTGCGAGTACGAGATCACAGGTTGCCACTGCTCAGCACGGCGATCACGGGTTTCGCATATGTCGCATTGTTTGCCCAGACAAATGTGACAAAAGACGACAGCCCAATAGTAGTGCCCTTTCACCATTTCAAAAAGATATGACAACACGGCAACCACACCAGCTCACATTCAAAGCAGTCTCTCGGGCGAGGACAATGGAACTGTCATTCTACAGCGAAGGTCTGTGGCGTGTAGTGGGGAAGGCGGCATCTAGGCACGATCGACCGAGCGGCAGCGATGCAGTGCTGTGAGTCTGCATGCACTTAGATGCTCTGCATGCACAGAGATGCATCGAGTAGTCAGTTTGATAATTGAATCTAGCCTTTTTAGTGTTCGGTCAGCTAGCCTCTTCACTGTATTGTCATGTAGGCTTTTCAGGTCTATTTACACTCCACACTCCGGGTATCAGACCTTTGTGCGCCTATAAATACTCCGAAGTTTGTGAACTCCCAGCAGCACTCAAACAACAAAGCTCATTGTATACCCAATGTCTGGAGGTGGGTCTAGCAGGAAGAATTACTACGGTTTTGGGAAAGGAAAAGGGGGAAGAAAGGGAGACCCCATAATATGGGAGGGGCCTCTTGGACCTGATTCCTTTCCGGAACCAGTGTTTGAGTTTCCGCCACAGCACAAGAGTGATTTTACAAATGAAACTCCTCTACGACAATACGACAACCGTAGAGAACCGTGGCCAAAATGCAGACATGGTGAGGACTGCTTAGTGCAGATGTGCACCGACGGGATGGATCGCGGTCGGCGTTTCTTCAAATGCCCACACGCATGGGTAATACTCGGTTGTTTTATTTCTTTATCTTCGTTGAGATACCTTACATGAAATTTATTTTGCAGTCTTCAGATGCTCCAGAAAACTGTGGTTTTACCAGATGGGTCGATCTTGCACCAATTGATTCAGTTCAGGAGTTCATCGAGTACCTCTAGATAAAGATCTTTGATCTGGAATGCAAGGTAAACCATTACGAGAAATTGAGCGAGGGTAACAAAGACGACGAAGATGATGATACCAGCAATGCTGCCGCTTCACAAGATGAACCATGCACTATTCCTTGCTGCAACTGCCCTTGTCACAAGAAGAAGGGCCCTGCCCCTCCGGCACCACCGCCTGCACCACCTGCAATGGGTGGATACTGCGGAGAAGGCTCAACGCAGTTTGCTACGTGGGGGTACGGCTACTAGGACTACCTATTGCTTGTCACATGCTGCATCGTTGTGTTTGTTGTGTTTTTCTAAATTACCTAAGTCATGTTAGCTTAGTTCAGAATCTATTTACCGTAGTTGCAACGGGTTCTGTCATGCCACTGCATGTCTGATGTGTGTTTCATTAACGTTGTATTATGATGTAATTCCTATGATTTATATTGTGTAATGCAGTTTTTAGTTCTTAATTCTTACCGTTATATTTGATGTGTGGTTCACAGTATTCTATTCTCCTGAAAATGTCCGAAAATATTAAAGGCAAGTTCGAAGATTCACTAGATTGCTTGTGCGTGCGTGGCACCTCGGCGCCGTGATCTGTGGCGCCAAGACGTGTTATCTCGGCGCCACATATTACAGCGCCCACCCCCAGGGTCTATTTCTGCAAAAAGTTACAAAAAGGGCACATATGTGAAATTATTTCGCGAAAAGGGCTAAATTGCAAAAAAAACTCCAGCTGCCGGGCGGCCGGTTCCCAGGGACCTGTCTGCAATTTGTTTTCGTCTTTTTTTTGCAAGTAAGCCCCTGCCGCCCGGCAGTGGGGCGGCTGGGGTATATTTCTGTAAATTTTCAAATCGAAGATATATTTTTGTAAAAAACGGAAATAAAAAATATAAAAATAAAAAAACCGCCGCTGCTGACCGTGCAGAGCCGAGAAAAGTGGGCCTTAGGCCGTTTTGCACAGTAAAGCTTTCGTTTTAGTTTTATTCCTTTTCAGGAGCACCTTTTGATATTTTTAGTCCAATTTTTCATCACTATTCAATTTTGAACCAACGGCATAAACTGTTTAGAGTAGATGAGTTCAACGAAATGCTTCTGAATAAGAATACTTTTCATATTTCTGCGGCTATGATGATTATGTTTATCTTCTAATTACATTTGAACCAACAGGAAAATTTAATTGGAAGAGTGGTTATATATTTTCAGTTAATTATGATATTGCTATTTTTTTTACCAACGTTGATGATAGCAATATTATAAATTTTATTCAAGAGTTTTTCATGCATTAATTCTATTTTTACACGACGATGATATAGAATTAATGTAGAAGAGAATGTTGTATGCTTTATTTTTTGGCTAGCGACAAATTAAGCCATACAACTTTGTCCGAGAGAAAGAAAGACAATCCATCAACATATGAGATTACTCGGCTGCAAGCAAACATGCTGCTTTTGGTGAGGAAAGGGCCTTGGTCCAAAGCAAGTGATTCTTTCACAAGTTTTGAATATTGTTAGTTTATTAATTTTTTGATTAAATTAGAACTAACGAGAAGATTTAATCAGAAAATGGAGTATAAGTGAATGTTTTTTATCATCATGACTAAGTTTGTTGCAAGAAGTCAGTTGCATGTTTAATTTGACCAACGTTGATTAAATATATGTGTTACAGAGTATTCAGACTTATTTTATGAAATTGATGTAAACATGTCCCGAGAGCTAATTCCAGTATTTGTGTCCCTCATAGGGAATTATCCCGCATGACGGGAGAAGTTTAGCATAGTAATTATGCTATTCATATCCTGTATGGTACGAGAAGTTTGTGATGACTCATGTGTTGTTTGCGTAACCAACACAGCGAGAGAAATTTTAGGGTAGCTCTTATTCTATCCTAGAATTGACTGTGCATTTTTATTGTGTCATGGTAATTAAGCACTCAATGAGTTGAGGCCATAAGATGAGCAATCCCAAATATCACCATTGCTAAACCTTGAGAAGGTGGAGAATCAGGTGACTGGCTCTTTACATACGTACGTGGGGCCTCAATTTGAGTAGCTCGCTACGGAGTAATCAAGTAATGATGGTGGAATGTACATTTTTTGAATGTATAATATGGCAACTAAGACGGAGTCATTAGACATGGATCAAAAGGAAAGGGAAAATTACAAAAAATTTGCATTAGGATGATTGTTACAATCCGAAGTGAGAAGCTGCTTGTTTGTTTGATCACATGATTGTAAGAGGTACGACTACAGTTTCGAACTGAAACAAAAACACTGACAGACGAAAGGAGCTGGCTCCTCGTTCTTCATATATATTTCCAAAGAAATCGCTTGATTTTTGTTTAGTACTTAAAAGAAAAATTCAAACTGAATGGCTCAACGATAGATCAATGCATGGTGGGCTCGCTGGCTTTCACCTAAGAGGGCCCAAAAGTGTTCTTTAGAAAAATCGCCCCATTGGTAGCGGAGTTATGGACGCTTCTTATGTGCAGCTTCTTTGTGACATCGATCCAAAATATCAATTGCTCGCAAAGAAAAAGAAAAAAAAACTGAAAAAAAGCAAGGCTGCAAACTCTCTCCCTACACCTTGGTAAAACACAGGCACACAGCAATCTGCATTGCCTCTGCATTTCAAAACAGGCTGGGAAAACAAAAGGAGAAGACAGAATCTCCACGAACGATCACCGGATGCACACAACATCAAGGCGGCGCGAATACTAGGCGCTATTTGGCGGCGGCGGCGGCACTGCCGTTGGATGTGGCCGGGTGCAGCAGGAAGTCGAGGAGGATTTGGTTGAAGAGCTTGGGATCCTCCTGCTGCGGCAGGTGCCCCGTGTTCGGGATCACCTTCACCGTCGCCTTCTTCCCGAGCTTCCTGCATGCGCGTGGCAGAGTTCAGATGTTTGGTTCATCATTCCATCTCTTCAGTAATCAATAACGTTAAGTTGTGTTGAAGATCCAAATGTTCAGCACTGGCTGACTCACTGATTAGTGATTACTGAAGAATCGGACAGAACTTATCAAGCACGAACAGCAGGAACTTACTCTTTCATCTTGTGCGCTTTCTCCACAGGGAAGATCTGGTCGAACTCGCCCCAGATGATCAAAACCTCCTGCCACAGGTTGAAATCGATTCATTGTATGATGATGTGCTATATCTTACTTCTTGGTTCGGTCAGGCCGTACCTGAGGCAGAGGAGCGAGCTGGAAGCCTTCCCCGGTGGTGATCCCTTTGATGAGCGCTATCTTATCCTCCCTCTTGTCCCCGAAGTACTTCTGCAAATGCAGCATTTAAGCAAGAAATTATTTGCCTGATCACATTGCTCTCTGAAGAAACAACCTGATACTGCTGTCAGGTTGCTTTCTCTGCGATTAGGGGTTCAATTGGAGGAGCCGATGCATGCATGACGCTATGCTCGCGTCATGGTGGCGACCTAGTCCTCCTAGTACGCTTCAAGTGTACGCGAGAGGAGATGAGATGATTGGAGCTGTCAGTGGTCGCGGATGTGATTCGCTGCCAAATCTTCGATTTGCAATAACTAATAACTAAAAAAGCTGGGACGATCAGTTACCAAACTTATGTGGGCCAGCCCATGACCAAACCCAGGACTGGTGGTGGGCTCCATCTCTTATGATGGCCTCCACTTTGGTTGGATGGGCTCAGTGAGCTCAACGCGATCCGTACACATTGCGTGTATATACGGATCGGATGGGTGTAGTATACCGTGTACGTACCCGGAGCATGTCGCGGAGGAGGCACTCGGGGATGTACTTGACGGGGCGGTGGGCGCAGACGGCCATCAGCCGCCGCAGCGCCCGGGTGTCGGCCGGCGCCAGCAGCTCCGTCACCTCGGCCACGCCGGTCCTCGCCGCCAGCGCGCGGTCGTCCTCCGTGCCCTTGCACGCGTCCGAGTCGCACAGCGCCACCTTCCCGGCACGGGCGCCGCCGCCGCGGCGGTGCAGCTCCCGGGCCAGGTGGTACGCCACGAGCCCGCCGTAGCTGGTGCCCACCACGTGCACGGCGCGGCCGGCGCCGAGGCCCGGGAGGTGGCCGCCGCCGCCGTCGAGGAGCGCGGCGAGGGCGGCGGCCTGGAAGGCGTCGGAGCGGGCGGGCGCGCGCGTGGAGGAGGCGCCGAAGAAGAGCAGCGTGGGCACCACCAGGTCGAAGTGGCGGGACAGCGGGCCCGCCTGCGCCGCCCACTGCCACGTCGGGTCCGGGCCGAACCCGTGGATCAGCACAACCACCGGCCGCGGCGGCAGCGGCTGCTGCTGCTCCGAGGAGGGCTGGAGGAGGGAGGGGTGGGTCCAGAAGTGGATGGTGGTGTCGTCGGCGTCGACGGTGGCGGAGGCGGGGCGGAGGCCCGCCGAGGTGAACATGTGCCGGAACACCGCGTTGAGCAGGGACACCACGCCGAACCCCATGGCTCCTCCTGCCTCTCTGTTAGTAGCAGCTGCTTCTCTTCTGCCTGCAGGCCAGCCCACTCTGCCCCTCAAGCTCTGTCCTAGTAGCCGGCCGGAGCAGAGCACTGGTCGTTCTCCGAACTTTTCAATGGCAGGTGGTGCATTTTGTTGGATCACATCAACTTCAGTTTGTTGAGTTCAAATTTTTCCAGTGATAATAGAATAAAGGAACTCGCATGCATATCTATTATTTTATTATTTGGCCAATAAATAGAGCCTCTACGTTCGCTCTCAAGGTTTAGAAATTCTCACGTTAATTAGAAAAAAATAAAAAATAAAAATTACCCACCACTGCTATTATGATAAAAATTAGACTAAAATATCCCTGTGCCTAATTAAAAATCACCCACCAATGCCATTATGAAAAAATAAATATAAATATCATTTATCTATGTATTAGTTACAAACATATATTATTAATAAAAATTAAAGCTAACAACAACAATCAAAATAAAACAAAAATAAGAATAATTATATGCATAATATTATTAAAGCTCAACAAATCAAATTATTATTATAGGTAGATCATACTTGAATTGTTTTAACCAACAATAATACATAATTTACGATAATAAATAGGGTGATGTATGGTTAAAAAATAGTATAATTTTTAAGTAAGGATATAACGACATTCAAAATTTTGAATTTTCAATACTAGCCGCGCAAATGCGCGGTCTACACGCCTAGTTAATATGAATTTAAGGGGGCAGGTCCCACCTGTCATTAGCCCAACATATGCGCAATGGCTTTAGCTTTCAACGCCAAGAATCCATCGTGGAAACTGGAAAAAGTGCGGTAAAGCTTCTAGAAGGTCTCCTCGTCGTAGTAGACCCGATGGACGCTGTAGTGCCATGGGTGGGTTTCTGCTTTCTAGAAGGTTTTTTGTTTGCGAGTTCGTTGGGAGGTCGATTACATGGTGAGAGAAAAGTGGAAGTGAAGTATCATGCACTCCAAATCGGCTAATCCTATTGGTCGCCACCTACCGCTTGGTTGGCGAAAGCAAAGCCATCCTGCACCAGAGGAATGTGTGCTGCAGCTGCATCCTGCATCGATAATTCTTCCCTAATCTCTGACGACCAGCTTGTCAAGTTGTCATGAACTCATGATAGAAGTCTGCACGGTCTCAGGCTTGGCATGAGACAATGGGGGCCCTCCTATACATCTTGTGGAAGGTAGATAAACTATTCATCTTTAAAGCCCATTTAGCCCAATTAACTGCTACAAATATGTTCAACATTTTAATAGGATTAACTCAACATTTTTCATAAACAGGTTCAACATTTGACATCAAAATATTGAACATGTACAAATGAATGTTGAAATTGGAAGCATGAAAATGTTGAAATGCTGAATTCGAAATGTTGAACGTGACTGAAGCATCTTCTCCGGCGAGGCGGCGGCGCGGAGCGCGTGGGATGGCGGCGCGACGTGCTAGCTGGCGGCGGGCAGCGGGAGGCGGAGGCGGAGGCGGGCAGCAGCAGGCGAGCAGCGGCAGAAGGAGGCGGCGGCGGCGGGGCAGCAAGATGCGAGCAGCAGGAGGAGGCGGAGGTGGCGGGGCAGCAGGCGAACAGCAGGAGGCGGCGGCAGCAGCAGGCGAGCAGCGGCAGAAGGAAGCGGCGGCGGCGGGGCAACAAGATGAGAGCAGTAGCAGGAGGAGGAGGCGGCGGTGGGGCAGCAGGATGCGAGCAGTAGGGAGGCGGCGGCGCCGGCGGGCAGCAAGAGGCGGAGGGGTGTGTCGGTGTCCCAACCCGGGGGCCTGGATCCCAACTAGTAAATGCTGCGTGTTTCCTCGTCCCAGATGATGATGCAAGAGGCAATCACAGTAACGCACGGTTTATCCTGTTTCCGGCCGCGGGGCCGTACGTCCAGCAAAGGGGGTGTGCGAGGGCACTATATTATCTTGCACCCGGAGTGCTTGTAGTAGGGGGTACAAGCGAGGCGAGAGAGGGAGGGAAGCTCCCAAGTCTCTGCTAGGAGCGGAGTCGGTTGAGATGAGTGCTCAGTAGTGCTGAGAGTTCTCTCGGGAGATAGAAACCAGAGAGAGAGACTAACTAGCCAGCAGCCTAGAGTCCAGTTAGAGCCCAGAGAGCTTTAAAGGGGGTCCGCCTCCTCCTTTTATAGTCACAAGGAAGGGGCGGCGTACACGAGTGTAGGGGCGCGGAAGTCGTCGTTTTCCCACGAATCGCGGGTACAGTGGTCGAACACTGTAGGAAGTAAACTGTGGGAAGGCGGCGCGCGTCGCAGTCGTCCTGGACATTGTCCTTGGTCCTGTGAAGATCGCGCCGGTCGTCCTGCAGTGTCCCGCAGGCGGCGTGGTGGTGGTGTGTAGCGGTGTGTAGTGGTGACGCGCGATGGTCCCGGACCCCCTGGTGGGAGTACGGGTGTGCACACTAGAAGGTCCGGGGGACACGTGGAAGTCCCGGACCCCTTCCCCAGTGGGAGGCGAGTCCGGATGGTCGGCGTCGGCAGAACAGTGATGGGAGCAGTGCCGAGCCCATCTTGTTCCACGTGCAGGTCCCAAGGCACTGCTACAGCATCCGGGATGGCGGAATGGTGACCGGAGTCAGCGGATGAGGACCCCGGTCACATCCATTGTGGGAGTGGCAGTCTGACGCCGCCCGTCCTTTGAGCCATGGCGGAGTGGCTGGCCTTTAATGCCTTCGTACGGCGGTTGGTTGGGCGGCGGGGCCGTTTGTCCCTTGTGCCGAGAGACGGCCTCGAGCGAGGCGGAGGTAAGTCACCCGCTCGAGGGCGGATCAGCTACCCTCGAGCGAGGCGGAGGTGAGTCACCTGCTCGAGGGCGGATCCGCTACCCTCGAGCGAGGCGGAGATAAGTCACCTGCTCGAGGGCAGATCCGCTACCCTCGAGCGAGGCGGAGGTGAGTCACCTGCTCGAGGGCAGATCCGCTACCCTCGAGCGAGGCGGAGGTTGTCCGGCGGGCCCGAGAGGGACCCTCGAGCGAGGCGGAGATCATTCCGCGGGTTCGAGGGGGATGCGAATGGGCCGCACGCTGGGCTTCTTCGAGTCCCTTCCTTTCTTCCGAATGGGAGGTAGGTCGTGGGCCTTTGTGGGTCCGGTTATTTTAACATGTGTTTTGTGTTTTTGGAGCGATCTTAGTACCCCAATTAGGGTGTCCCTAATTGTGATACCCGACAGTAGCCCCCGAGACTTTGGTTGAATCAGTGGGTTCGGCCAAAGGGTAATTCGGGGATTTCCCTTTTGACGTGATCAGTCAATGCCGCGCACCCGCCAGACGTGCCTGAGCACTAGCCCGGCGGATGTGACAACACGCCGGTCGGGATAGTATGCCCGTGGGGGGAGTACTTCGAGGCACGCGCCTCTTTGTTTGTTTGTTTGAAGGACAAGACGTGTCCGCGCGCTGAGGGGGGGCCAGGGCGATGGTAGCACCCGCTGCTTGGCAGCTGGTGCTCCCATCGCGCTGGCCCGCACGTAGGGTCTTGGCCCCGGCGTTCCTGGTTGCTTTACGGTGCGCCGTTCGAGGGCATCCGTCTAGAGCCGATGCTGCACCGCTTAGCGTCCAGGGGCCCAGCTCCGCTTTATTTCGCTTGGTCATGTCTCGGTGCGGGGACCGAGGACATCCCTTGCTCGTGGAGCGCCGTTTCGTCACGGGCGACACAAGCCTCCGCTCTTTGACAAGCTTGAAGCTACAAGCCCGGCGCATCTATAAATAGGGGTCGTGGGGCTCTCTTTCTTCTCCAACCTCCCAGCTCTTTCTTCCAACATCGCCTAAATCTTGTTATGTTTCCTTTGCCTTTTTGTGACCGGCCCCCAGATGGGGTGGCCTGGCTTTTTTAGGCTTTTGGCGCTAGAAGAATGCTTGCGAGCGGTAGGGGAAGACCGGAGTGGGCGTGCGCTCCATCCCCCAGGTTCAGCGGGATCAGCAGAAGAGCATAGGGCCCGTGGGGTCATGCTTCTGCGATGTCCCCTAGCCTGAAGGGGGATGGGGGCGCCTGACCACGGCATCAGTGCCAGGTTGGGCGGCTGTTCTTTGCATCGTCTCCCCAGGCGACGAGGTTGCCCTCAGGGAGACGGTGCGGAGGGCGCTGTCCGCCAGCTCGACCCCCCGCATGGTCTTCGGTGGAGGAGACGCTAGAAGAAGACTTGCGAGGAAAGCGTCTCGCTGGACTCGTGTGGTCTGGGGGCTATTCCTCGCATCCCTAGCAGCCTCGCTGTTGCGTCAGCTAGGGGCTCGGTGCCTTTCTTCGTCGCTCGCTCCTCCCCAAGACAGGGAAAATTGCCACGTAGGTGGTAACGTGTTTGTATCTTTCGATGGCTTTGCGCCGGAGACCCTTTGTAATCTTCATTTGCATTGAGCAATAAAGTTCACTTTCTTCTCTGCGGGGAGGATTACCGAGGGTATAGGGGTGTACATAGAGTCACGACCCTCGAATATGTGTGAAGTCACCTTCGCGGGGGCGCGTCAGCGCACCCGCGGGTGTAGCCCCCGAGGCCTTGGAGGAGAGTTTGTGCTCGTCCAAGGGCTATAAACGCTGCCCCCTGTGTAGCTTTACGGGAGCGGCTGCCCAACATCTTTTTTCAGCCGGTATCGGCACTCTTTCAGCCGGCCTCGGCACTCTTTGTGCTGGTACAGTGGTCCGGCGCTTAGCTTAACCATCAGGAGAGCGCACGTCAACAGCGGAGGGTTTGGTTTAGACACGTGGAGTCTTCACGATTGACGGTCGTCGACTTATTCGAGGGTGTGGGTTGAACCGTGGTGTGCGAGGAGCCCCCGAGCCCAGGCCCGTGTGAAGGCGTTCAGGGGAACCCTCGACTTCGATTACGACCCTCGTCGCCCTTCCGCAGGGAGGAGGGGTGAAGCGCACCATGCTACCCATGCCCGGGGCGCGAGCCATGGCTGCTTCTGTGAGCTATTAGCGGGTTGCTCAAGCGGACGTCCGTGCCCCATTCGATAGGGGTCGGCTCGTGGTCCATAGACACGTCTCATAAAGCGCTCGCGAGGGTTCGCTAGGCGGGGCTCGAACCCATTCGGTAGGGTTCGAGGGCTCGATGCTCTCCCTCGATGGGATCCCCCTTCTAGGCACCCTCGACTGGCCTTGAACACTGCGTAGGATGTCTCGAACTCCGCGTTCGAGGGTAGCTTGTACGGCACATCCCCGCAGTCCCTGACTCTGGTGATCTGGGGCGCCTGTCGAACCCTCTGAAGGGCCAGGCTTCGACCCCCTGATCAGTAAGGCCTCGAAATGCGATTTCTTTGAGGGTAGAGAGACTGCTATGAAGGAATATTCCGTCGTGGTCTGAAAACGTTGCAGAGCCGCGAGCCACGCGCGCGCGGGTCTTCCGCCGGTAGCGGGCGACGTGGCCCGATTTGGGCGGCACAGCATGGGCGCGCCTTTTCAGGCGTCCGCCTCGGGCAAACGAAGCGGCGTGGGCGGCGGCTGACGGATGGGATAGCGCAACAGTCGCGCCGCGCCCGCCGGTTACCGTGCCGCATTTATTGTCGCGTGCGCGCGTGGGAGACTCCGCGGTCGTGGGACCCATCCGTCGGCGATAGCAAAATCTACCGCCTTCAATGCGGTAGATTTGGGCCATGGCTACGGATGCGCCCGCCATGGTGAATAAATATGAAGAGAAAGGGGAGGTTCCGGGTTCACCTGGCCATTTGCCTTCATTATGCTTCGCCTTCTTCGCGTCCCCTGCATCCGGAGCCCGCAGCCAAGAGCGGAAGGAAGAAGGGAGAGGAGAAAGAGAGAGAGAGAGAGAGAGAGAGAGAGAGAGAGAGAGAGAGAGAGAGAGAAGGGAGAAAGAAGCACCTTAGCCATCCAGAGCTTTCGTTCCCACATTCCCCTTCGAATCGAAGACATGACGGACATCCAGGAGCCCTTGCCGTGGGGGAAGTCCTCCGCCACCGTGGCGGTCCTGGAGCAGCTGGTCGCCGACCGGCTGCTGCCACGGAACCCAGACTTGGGGGCGCCGGCGTGGATTTCCCCGCACCCGGATGAGACCGAGCCGAAGCCCCCGCAAGGCTATGTCGTGAGCTTCGTGCGCCTCCACGAGCGGGGCTTCGGCGTTCCCGTCAGCAGGTTCATGCAGGCCTTATGCGACTACTACGAGGTGGAGCTGCACAATTTCAGCCCCAATTCCATCTCGCAGGCGGCAGTCTTCGTCGCCGTCTGCGAGGGGTACCTCGGCATCGAGGCCCACTAGGACCTCTGGATACATCTATTCCGCGGCGAACTCTTCGTCGAGAACGCGCGGAACCAGCCGAGGCGGTACGCGCGCGCCGGTGGCCTGACGCTCCACTTCCGCCCGACCCGGAGGAACTTCTACATCACGAGCAAGATGACGACGAACAATGCTGGGTGGAGCCGAGGGTGGTTCTACCTTCGGAACCACAAGGGCGCGCTTCCGGAGTTCACCAACAAAGTTCTCCGGGAGTGACCGCCGAAGTGGGACTGGGGGGTGTCGCCCCCAGCGCAACAGGCCAAGCCCGATGGCCTCACCGACGCGTTGGTGCATCTGGCGAAGAAGGGGCTGACGGCAGCGGCCGTCATCGCGAACTTCCACCGGCAGAGGGTTATCCCTCTCGTGGAAAGGGCCCTGCCGATTTTCGAGCTCACCCCCGGGAGCAAGGTCGAAGGCTCGAGGACGTCGAGCAAGCTTCTCTCCCACACCAACGCCGCCCGGAGGGCGAAGTACGCGGTGGCAGAGTTTCCCCAAGATTCCGCGGATCTTTGGAGGATCAAGATGCGCCCCGAGCCGGGGTATATTTCCCTGGTAAGTTTTGGCTTCGAACTCGTCGTGCGTCGTGTAGTTCCCTTCTCCTGACCCTATCTCGGGCGTGTTTTACAGGGGTTGAGGTGCGGCATCTCGAGGCCCCCGATCCCAAAACAGCGCCTGATCAATCGCCTCCATGCGGAGAAGATGAAGAGGCGGAAGGACGTGGCGGAGACGAAGGCCGAGAGGAAAAGGAAAAGGAAGGCGAGGCACGACAAGGCGTGCAAGCTCGCTCGAGCAGAGGGGAAGGCGCGGCCCGCCACACCCGAGTCCTCGGAGGAGGATGAGGAGGAGGCCACGGATGCCGAGGACCACGCTCCGAGGAGGGACGGGGAGGGCGCGAGCCCCCCACCGTTCTACCTGTGGGACGAAGAAGAGGGAGCGACCGTGGCGCCAGAGGAGCCAAGGGCCGTAGCGGGGCCATCGGCGAATCCCTCCCTTGAGGGTGCGGCGCGGGAGTCATCCCCACCGGCGGCCGGCGAGGAGACGCCCGCGCCCCAGGTGCTGATCCGTGGCGACGAGGCTGCGGCGGGAGAGGAGTCGTCCGTGCTGGCCGCCTCGAGCCACCGGGCCGACACGAGGGGGGCGCCCTCGGGGCAGTCTTCGAGGGACAGCTCGCTGCCCCGGGCTCGAAGGAGCGCCACGAGGAAGCGGAGCATGAGTGCTCGATCCGGGTAAGTATTTTGGATTTCGTTTTTTGTTATGTATTTGGTGGATTTCTCGGTCCTGCTCAACTCGCGTCTCTTGATTTCCAGCCCCGGGGCCGTTCCCAAGGATGCAGTGCGGCTTGCCCCGGCCAAGGCTCTCAACACCGGGGCTCACAGCACTCCGCACACGGCGCCGCAGCCCCAGCCCACCGTGGATCTTGAGGCGGCGGCCGCTAGGCTACGGGAGGCCATGGCCCGAGGGGCCCAGGCGGCGCAGCAAGCCCGGGAGGAGGAGGGTGACGCCGGTCAGAGCGACGCTGGTCAGCGTGGTGCCGAGGCGGCTGCTCAGGCGGCCGACGCCGGCGAAGAGGCCGGCCAGGGCAGTGTCGGTGGCGCTGCCCAGGCGGCCATCGAAGTTGAGGCCGGTCAGGGCGACGCGGCCAGCGCCGCCCGACCGGATACGGAAGGAGAGACCGGTGGGGGCGCGCAGGAGCGCCCTGCCGACCGTGTGGAGGAGACCCTCGTCTTCGAGCCCTCGAGGGCCGAGGGCGGGGGCGTCGCGGAGGATGATACGGCACAAGAAGCGCCGGCGGTGGAAGGAGCCCCTGCGCCGGGGCCCGCGGAGGCCCTGGACGAGGGTACCGTTGCGGTAGTGCCTCAGCCAATGGCGCAAGGGGGTGTGACAGTGGTGGTGGAGCTGCCGGACAGCAGCGAGGAGTACGGGGATTCGATGGACATCGACCCCGCTGCTGCGGCGAGCGCTGCCGCACACATCGCCGAGTTCGCATCGGCCAGCGCGGGCGTGCTTGAAGCGGGGGCGTCCGAGGGGAGCCACCTCGGGGTGATCGTCCCGTCCGGGGTCCCCTCGGAGTTCCTCCGCAAGGAGCAGGAGGAGGAGGAAGCCTGAAACAAGCAGATGGGCGTCGGGCGCGAGATCTTGCAGGCCCTCGACCGCGCTTATCAGCTCCATCAGAACGCGGATTACCAGGTCAGCCAGGTAAATATTTCCCCCCGGAAATTGCTCGGATTCGGTTTTAGATTTTACGCATCTTCACCCACGCCCTCCCCCTTTGCAGCGGCTGAGGGAAATCTCGCGCCAAAAAAGCGTCGAGATGAACCGGCTGTACTCCCAGATGAGCCAGCTCGGGCAACACAACGCTGAGCTGGTGCTCAAAAACATCGACGCCAATACAAAAATGGCCGATCTGGGAGCGCGTCAGCAGGCGCTGGAGGAGGAGCTAGCGCGGGTTGCTGGCGAGCGAGACGTCCAGAGGGCGGCAGCGGAGCAGAAGGCCCGGGAGGCCGAGGCGCAAACTGCCGAGCTGCAGCGCCTTCGGACGGTGCTCGAGGAGAGAGCTCGCGAGGCGGAGGTGCAGAGCGCTGAGCTGCAGCGCCTCAGCACCACGCTCGAGCAGCAGAAGGCCAAGCTCCTCCATAAAGAGGTGGCCGTGGTCGCGCTCACCGGGACCCTCCGGGAAAAGGGCGAGGCCCTCGAGGGGAAGGAGGTGGCCCCCCAGAACATGGGGCCGCCCTTAGAGAGAAGGAAGCCTCCTTGTCCTCGCTCGAAGAGGCTGCCCGTACCCAGAGGGAGGAAGCGCAGAAGAACATGGCGGGTGAGTACCTTTGATTTTTCGCCGATTTGCTTTCTTTCGTGGCTAATGTCGATTTCCTTTGCTCAGAGATGAGGCAAAAGGTGGCGGACGAGACCGCGGCGAAGGAAGCGGTCCACACCGCGCTCACGGCGCTCACGACTCGGCCGGCCCCGTACCGTAATTGCTTACGCCTCGCGTCCGTTTTTTCCAAGGATACGAGAAAATTTGGGTCGAGACGGAAATATTTTGAAAAACATTGGCGACTTTTTGGGGACGTTCGGGGGTTCCCCCCGTAATTGCCCCCGAGGGAGGCTCAGCTTTGCCGAGGGTAAAGCCGAGCGTACCTCAGAGTTAGCGCGCATCCTAGCCTTCGAGGGCCCGGATGGTTCCCAAAAATAAACCAGTAGAGCGTACTTTATTACTTCGGGAAATTGAAAATGCGAGTACGAACAAATGTACAAAAAACTTGAAGTTCTAGGGATAGAAGCGACGTAGCTGTTGTGTATTCCATGCGTTGGTGAGGACTTCGCCTTTTTCGTTTGCCAGCTTGTAGGTGCCGGGTTTGAGCACCTCGGCGATTATGTACGGTCCTTCCCATGGTGGTGAGAGCTTGTGGCGGCCCCTGTTGTCTTGTCGAAGCCTCAGCACCAAGTCCCCTTCGTTGAGGTCTCGGCGCCGGACCCTCTGCGCCTGATACCTTCGCAAGGATTGCTGGTAGCGCGCAGAGTGTAGGAGTGCCACGTCTCGAGCCTCTTCCACTTGATCCAGCGAGTCTTCGCGAGCTCGCTGGTTTTGTTGCTCTTTGTATGCCTTGAGCCTTGGCGACCTGTACTCCAAGTCAGTGGGGAGAATGGCCTCGGCGCCATAAACGAGGAAGAACGGGGAAAAGCCCGTGGCTCTGCTCGGGGTCGTCCTTAGGCTCCAAATGACCGAGGGTAGCTCTGTGAGCCACCTCCGGCCGAACTTGTTCAGCTTGTTGAAGATCCTTGGCTTTAGTCCTTGGAGGATCATGCCATTGGCATGCTCCACTTGCCCATTCATCTGTCGGTGTGCCACAGCCGACCAGTCCACACGTATGTGGAAGCTGTCGCAGAACGCCAAAAATTTCTTGCCTGTGAACTGGGTGCCGTTGTCAGTGATGATCGAGTTTGGGACCCCGAACCTGAAGACGATGTCGGTGAAGAACAGAACTGCTTGCTCGGATTTGATCTTGCCGATGGGTCGAGCCTCGATCCACTTGGAAACTTGTCGACCGCCACCAGCAAGTGGGTGAAGCCCCCCGGGCGCCTTCTTCAGTGGACCGACGAGGTCCAGTCCCCACACGGCAAACGGCCACGTGATGGGGATGGTCTGCAGAGCATGGGCCGGGAGGTGTGTTTTTTGAGCATAGAACTGGCAACCCTCGCAGGTCCGCACGACGTCGGTGGCGTCGGCGACCGCGGTGGGCCAGCAAAATCCTTCCCGAAACGCGTTACCCACGAGGGTACGTGGCGCGGCGTGATGGCCGCAGATGCCAGCATGGATGTCGCGGATCAGCTCCTTGCCCTCGGGGATGGGGATGCATCGCTGCAAGACACCCGAGGGGCTGCGCTTGTGTAGCTCATTGTCAATCAGAACGAAGGACTTGGCCCACCTAGCGAGGCGCCACGCCTGAGCGCGGTTCGAGGGTAGGTCCCCTCGAATCATCCAGTCTAGATACTGGACGCGCCAGTCTCGCGAAGCGGGGGCCTCGTCGACTTCCATTGCTTCGGCCTCGTCCGCGGAGGTGGTCTCGAAGTCAATGTCCATGGGCTCGACCTCGTTCGCCGGAGGGTTCGCGCCGGAGGGCCCAGCGGACGAGGGGCCTAACTCCGTCGGGTTCGTGAACTCGACGGAGGGATTAATGATGTCTTGAGCGAAGATATTCGGGGGGATGGTAGTCCGCCCCGACGCGATCTTCGCTAATTCGTCGGCGTCCTCGTTGTACTTACGTGGGACATGATTGAGCTCTAGGCCGTCGAATTTGTCTTCGAGGCGGCGCACTGCATTGCAGTACGCCTCCATCTTCGGGTCGCGACAGCTAGACTCCTTCATTATTTGGTCGACGACAAGCTGAGAGTCACCGCGTGCGTCGAGGCATTTGACGCCGAGCTCGATGGCGATGCGAAGGCCACTGAGAAGGGCCTCGTACTCCGCCATGTTGTTAGAGGCGGGGAAATGCAAACGTATCACGTACCGCATGTGTTCTCCGAGGGGTGAGATGAAGAGTAGGCCGGCACCGGCGCCAGTTTTCATCACCGATCCGTCGAAGTACATAGTCCAGCATTCGCCCTGGATTTGTGGTGGGGGTAGCTGAGTGTCCGTCCACTCAGCCACGAAGTCAGCCAAGATTTGGGACTTGATCGCCTTGCGGGGGGTGTAGGTGAGTGTTTCTCCCATCAACTCCACAGACCATTTGGCAATTCTACCCTCGGCTTCCCGGTTGCGGGCTATCTCTCCCAAGGGGAAAGATGAGACCACGGTGACGGGGTGAGCCTCAAAGTAGTGGCGCAGCTTGCGCCGAGCCAAAACCACTGCGTAAAGCAGCTTCTGAATCTGCGGGTAGCGTGTCTTAGTTTCAGACAACACCTCGCTAATGTAGTACACCGGCCACTGGACGGGCAATGCATGGCCCTCCTCTTGTCTTTCGACCACGATCACCGCGCTGACCACTTGGGTCGTCGCGGCTACGTACAGGTAGAGGGGCTCACCGTCCGTGGATGGTGTGAGAATGGGGGCGCGAGTGAGCGATGCCTTCAGCCTTTCGAGGGCTTCTTGAGCTTTGGGGGTCCACGCAAAGTGCTCGGTTTTCCTCAAGAGTCGATACAGGGGTAAGCCTTTCTCGCCGAGACGCGAGATGAACCGACTAAGGGACGCTAGGCATCCCATGACCCTCTGTACCCCCTTTAGGTCTCGGATCGGTCCCATGCGAGTGATGGCCGAGACTTTATCAGGGTTGGGTTCGATGCCCCGCTGGGAGACGATGAAGCCCAAGAGCATGCCTCGAGGCACTCCGAACACGCACTTCTCGGGGTTAAGTTTTACCCCTTTGGCTCATAGGCAATCGAATGCGATCCTGAGATCAGCAACCAGGTCGTCCGCCTTCCTGGATTTCACAACGATGTCATCGACGTATGCCTCTACGCTGCGCCCTAGATGGTCTCCGAAAACATGGAACATACACCTCTGGTATGTGGCTCCAGCGTTTTTGAGGCCAAAGGGCATCGTGACGTAGTAGTACATGCCGAAGGGTGTGATAAAAGAAGTCGCGAGCTGGTCGGACTCTTTCATCTTGATTTGATGGTAACCGGAATAAGCATCAAGAAAGGATAAGAGTTCGCATCCCGCGGTAGTGTCTACAATCTGATCGATTCGTGGCAAAGGAAAGGGAACCTTCGGACATGTCTTATTTAAACTAGTGTAGTCTACACACATCCTCCAGTTTCCACTCTTTTTCTTCACTAATACTGGATTAGCTAGCCACTCGGGATGGAATACCTCTTTGATGAATCCGGCCGCCAGAAGTTTCTGCAACTCCTCGCCGATCGCCCGGCGCTTGAGCTCGTCGAAGCGTCTTAGGCGCTGCTTCACCGGCTTGGAGTTGGGTCGGACATCAAGAGAGTGCTCGGCGACCTCCCTCGGTATGCCAGGCATGTCCGAGGGGCTCCACGCAAAGATATCTGCATTGGCGCGGAGGAAATCGACGAGCACCACTTCCTATTTATCGTCGAGGGTGGCGCTGATCTGCAACGCCTTGTCGTCGGAGTGGCTCGGGTCGAGGGGCACCTTCTTGATACCCTCGGTGGGTTCGAAGCTCTCGGCATGTCGGTGCGTGGAGTCCAAGGCCTCGCTCGCCATTTTGTCGAGGGTGGCTGCGAGGGCCTCGTCCTCCGCTTGAGCTTCCGCGCGCTCAACGCACTCGACGTCGCACTCGTAGGCATGCTCGAACGAAGAGCCGATGGTGATGACGCCCTTCGGACCCGGCATTTTGAGCTTGAGGTAGGTGTAGTTGGGGACGGCCATAAACTTGGCGTAGCAAGGACGACCAAGGATGGCATGATAGGACCCTCGAAATCCCACCACCTCGAAAGTGAGTACCTCCTTGCAGAAGTTGGCTGCTGTGCCGAAGCACACAGGCAGATCGATCTGGCCGAGGGGTTGGACTCGCTTCCCCGGCGCGACGCCGTGGAATGACGACTTGCTGGGGCGAAGCTTGTCCAGCCCGATCCCCATGAGCTCCAAGGTAGGGGCGTACATGATGTTGAGGCTGCTGCCTCCGTCCATGAGCACCTTGGAGAAGCGGGTGTTGCCGATGATGGGGTCGACAACGAGCGGATACCGTCCCGGATGCGGGACGTAGTCGGGGTGGTCCTCGCGGCCAAAGGCGATGGTATCCTTCGACCAGTCGAGGTAGGATGGCGTGGCTTTGGTGACGAAAAATACTTCGCGGCGCTCACGCTTGCGCTGCCGAGAAGTCATATTCGTCGTTGTTCCTCCAAAGATGAAGAAGGCGTTCTCCACTGGGGGAACTCGTCATCTCCACCTTTGTCGCCCGCATCCTTTTTCTTGTCTTCGTCGTGATGCGTGACGCGGTTGTAATACTTGTTGAGCATTTCGCACTGCTCGAGGGTATGGTTGACCGGGCCCTTGTGGTAAGGGCACGGCTTCTTGAGCATGTCGTCGAATTGGCCACCACCACCTCGAGGGGGGCCTCGAGGCCCTTTGCGGTCTGGGGCGGCGGCGAGGGCCTCCTCGGAGTCCTCCACCTGCCCTGACCCACGCTGGTTCGGTGGGATCAGCTTCTTTCCCTTCCTCCCCCGCTTCTATTTCTTGGCGGGGGTGTTGGGCTTGGCGTTGCTGCCCTCCGCGGGCGCATCGTCCTTGCGCTTGCTCGATTTGTCATCGAAGATGGCACCAACGGCCTCCTCGCCAGTGGCGTAGTTGGTGGCAGCGTCGAACAGCTCATTAGTGTTGATGGGTCGGCTTCTCGCGAGCTCGTGCACCAGGTTCCTGCAGGTCGTACCCTCGAGGAAAGCGTTGATGACCTCGACGTGGGTGACACTAGGGAGCTCGGTGCACTGCTTTGAGAAGCGTCGCACGTAATCACGCAGGGACTCGCGGGGCTTCTGGCGACACCCTTTGAGATCCCAGGAGTTCCCAGGGCGCACTACGTGCCCTGGAAATTGCCCACGAAGATGTGGACCAAGTCGGCCTAGTTGTGGATCTGATCCGCAGGCAAGTGCTCGAGCCACGTTTGTGTGGCATCAGCAAGATGAAGAGGAAGGTTGCGGATGATGACCGCATCCTCCGTCGCACCGCCTAGCTGGCACGCTAGGCGGTAGTCATTGAGCCAGACTGCAGTGTCAGTCTCACCCGAGTATTTGACGAGGGTGTTAGGTTGTCGAAAGCGCGGAGGAAAGGATGCAGTTCGAATCTCCCGGCTGAAGACCCGGGTGCCCGGAGGCTCCGGTGACTCGCCCCTGTCGTGCTCAGGGTCGAAGCGTCCACCCCGTCGAGGGGTGTACCTCCTGCCGTCGATGACGTTGCGGGCGTCGCCGTCGCCGGCGTGTCCGCGACTGTCACAGATTCGTTCCCTTACGGGAACTCTCCCGATGCGCTCGTGCACCGAGGGCGCCCTCGCACCGGGCGCTACGGCTGCCTTGCCCTTTCCCGCTGGGGGTGTGTGCACTGAAACCTCGCGGTCCTGATGCGCATTCCCATCACACTGCTCTGGGGCCTTCGAGCGCATACGAGACGCAGAACTCTCGGCCTGCTGCACAGCAGCCTGCTCGATGAGCTCCTGTGCCTCGCGGTGCAGGTTGCGGCCCGAAGGCGTCGATGGCTCGGGCATGGCTTGAAGCAGGTAGGCCGCAGCGACGAGTTTTTCGCCGGCCGTTTGCAGTTCCGGAGATTTGTCGACGTTTTCGTCGGCCAGGATGCGCTCCCGGGCAACACGTCCCGCCGTCTGGGCGTGTGCACCACGCACGGCGCGCTGCTGCTCGAGTGTGGTGCGTAGCTCCTGGGTTTGTCGATGCTGCTCGTCGAGCTTGGCTTGAAGCTCATTGAGCTACGCCAGCTGAGCCTGTCGCGCTGCTGAACTTGACGAGGAAGGGGCCGCAGGCGGGACCACCGGTTGCTTTGCCCGCACGTCCGCCCCGCCGTCCCCGTCATTGCTCGGAGCATTATCGTCCTGCTCGTCCGCAAGGTCCGCCATGAAGCACTCCCGGGAAGGATCGAAATCCCCCTCGCTGGAGTCTTCGGAGCAGGTGAGGCAGTAAGCCGTCGCCAG
Source organism: Panicum virgatum (assembly GCF_016808335.1). NCBI lineage: Eukaryota > Viridiplantae > Streptophyta > Magnoliopsida > Poales > Poaceae > Panicum > Panicum virgatum. The sequence goes on along the minus strand of NC_053149.1, from coordinate 6,398,862 downwards.
CTGGAACGAGCGAAGAGCGTCGGGGTCGCGAACCCCGGAGTAGTCCTCGGCCTCCTCGGCCGCGAAGTTGTTCATGAAGAAGTCGATATCGTCGGCGATCGAGCTCGCCGTCTCGGGGTAGGATTCGTCAGGAGACGACGCGATGAGGCTGTGAATCGACCGAAGATGATGACCTGGCAGATCCTCATGCTTGATGAAGTTAGCCCCGGTTGACGAGGCGTGGGTGGCAGCGTTGCGTATCCCGAAGGGGAAGAGCGGCACCGAAGTCGAGTCCCCCCTGGGAGGCACCACTGCTGCCGCAGGCGATGGTGCCGGCGCAGATGACGCCGAGGCACGTGATGACGAAACGGTGGCCCCGTTGGTCGTGATGCTGAGTTGCGACATGCCAGCCTCGACCCACGTGGGGGAGCTGTGGCGTGCCGCACGACGCCGCTCCGCGCGTGCTTGTCGCGAACGCTGACCCGAGCGCCTGATGCGCCGGGCTGGCGAAGTCGGAGCGATAGGGTTGCGTCCGGGGGAGAGGAGCTGCATGAAGTAACCGTTGCCGGTTGCCCTGAACTCAAGACTCCCGAACGAGATCACGCGTCCCGCTGGGAGCGGATCCAAAACGCCCATAGGGTATGGGTTGGATCTACTCGCCATCCCTGGAGATCAAATGGGAAAAAGAGAGAAAAAAGTCACGCAACGCCCCTACCTGGCGCGCCAACTGTCGGTGTCCCGACCCGGGGGCCTGGATCCCAACTAGTAAATGCTGCGTGTTTCCTCATCCCAGATGATGATGCAAGAGGCAATCACAGTAACACACGGTTTATCCTGGTTCCGACCGCGGGGCCGTACGTCCAGCAAAGGGGGTGTGCGAGGGCACTATATTATCTTGCACCCGGAGTGCTTGTAGTAGGGGGTACAAGCGAGGCGAGAGAGGGAGGGAAACTCCCAAGTCTCTGCTAGGAGCGGAGTCGGTTGAGATGAGTGCTCAGTAGTGCTGAGAGTTCTCTCGGGAGATAGAAACCAGAGAGAGAGACTAACTAGCCAGCAGCCTAGAGTCCAGTTAGAGCCCAGAGAGCTTTAAAGGGGGTCCGCCTCCTCCTTTTATAGTCACAAGGAGGGGGCGGCATACACGAGTGTAGGGGCGCGGAAGTCGTCGTTTTCCCCCCGAATCGCGGGTACAGTGGTCGAACACTGTAGGAAGTACACTGTGGGAAGGCGGCGCGCGTCGCAGTCGTCCTGGACATTGTCCTTGGTCCTGTGAAGATCGCGCCGGTCGTCCTGCAGTGTCCCGCAGGCGGCGTGGTGGTGGTGTGTAGCGGTGTGTAGTGGTGACGCGCGATGGTCCCGGACCCCCTGGTGGGAGTGCGGGCGTGCACACTAGAAGGTCCGGGGGACACGTGGAAGTCCTGGACCCCTTCCCCAGTGGGAGACGAGTCCGGATGGTCGGCGTCGGCAGAACAGTGATGAGAGCAGTGCCGAGCCCATCTTGTTCCGCGTGCAGGTCCCAAGGCACTGCTACAGCATCCGGGATGGCGGAATGGTGACCGGAGTCAGCGGATGGGGACCCCGGTCACGTCCACTGTGGGAGTGGCAGTCTGACGCCGCCCATCCTTTGAGCCGTGGCAGAGTGGCTGGCCTTTAATGCCTTCGTACGACGGTTGGTTGGGCGGCGGGGCCGTTTGTCCCTTGTACCGAGAGACGGCCTCGAGCGAGGCGGAGGTGAGTCACCTGCTCGAGGGCGGATCCGCTACCCTCGAGCGAGGCGGAGATAAGTCACCTGCTCGAGGGCAGATCCGCTACCCTCAAGCGAGGCGGAGGTGAGTCACCTGCTCGAGGGCAGATCCGCTACCCTCGAGCGAGGCGGAGGTTGTCCGGCGGGCCCAAGAGGGACCCTCGAGCGAGGCAGAGATCGTTCCACGGGTTCGAGGGGGATGCGAATGGGCCGCACGTTGGGCTTCTTCGAGTCTCTTCCTTTCTTCCGAATGGGAGGCAGGTTGTGGGCCTTTGTGGGTTCGGTTATTTTAACAGGTGTTTTGTGTTTTTGGAGCGATCTTAGTACCCCAATTAGGGTGTCCCTAATTATGATACCCGACAGGGTGCGTAGCAGGAGGCGGGCAAGGGCGCGCAGCAGGCGGACGCCGCCGGAGGCGCTCGGCGGAGGAAGGAGCCGAGCAAGAGGAGGGGAGAAGAAGAAGATCGTACAGCTCCCGTGGCCCGCACGAATCTCAAACATTAGAAGATTCAACCTCTTTGTACCTTTCGGAAGATGGAAAGGATTTGCGGACAATGGGAAGAAAAGGAACTAGCGGTTGATTTCGGCCCATCTTCTGTTACGGCCCAACATTGAAGCCCAGTTACGAACGGTCCCATTTGAGGCGGTTTTTTTATTTTTTTATTTTTTATTTTCATTTTTTACAAAAATATATTTTCGATTTGGAAATTTACAGAAATATACCCCGGCCGCCCAGCTGCCAGGCGGCCGGGACCTGGCCACCCGGCAGCGGGACGGCAGGGGCATTTCTGCAAAAAAATTTACAAAAAAAATTACGCACAAGTCCCTAGAGGCCGGTCGCCCGGCAGCGGAGCGGCCGGCTCCCTAGGCCGCCCGGCAGCGGGGCGGCCGGCCTCTCTCACGCGTCCGCTTCCGTGCATGCCCCACAAATAAAGAATGTGGAAGCCTGTGTGAAGCATGTCATCAGGAGCAGAGAGGACGGAGCGGTGTGGTTTTTTATTCGTTGGGGGCATGGACTGGACCATCGTGGAAGGTTCCCGAGAGAGGTCTGGTTGGCGTTGATGGGCTATCGAAGGGGCAGAGTTGCTGTGCATGAGACATGGCCTCATACTGCTAATGGGCATGCTGGTTGGAGTCAGCTGTTCATGGGACATGACTTTATATATGCCTGATGGCCATGCTGGGCAGCTCGCCAAGACCATCTCCGCGGCGCCTTTCCAGTGCGCGGTCACCTTGCCGGTCGCGTTGTCCCTGATCATCACGCCGCTGCGCTTCTTGTCGGAGTTGAACGCCTCAACGTGCAACGCCTTGCAGCTCCTCTTCAGCGCGTCGGCGTCCATGCCGAGGTCCGCCACGGCCCAAGACAAAAGTGCTTTCTCCGTCGGGTACACGCTTCCGGTGGTGTTGAGCCCTGCTCCCTGGCGCAGCAAGCTGGCGATGGCGCTGGTGACCTCCACCTGCTTTGGTCGGTCGGAGCCGACCCAGAACTCCGTCACCTTCATCTGGTTCGGCGTGAAAGTGCCCGTCTTGTCGGTGCAGATGGCGGTGACGGAGCCCATGGTCTCGTAGGCCGAGAGCGTGCGCACCAGCTAGCGCGTGCTCCTTGACCATCCGCTTCATGGAGAAAGCGAGCGGGAGGCCCACGGGAATGGCGACCACGATGATGGTGATGGCCTGCTGGAAGATGCCGACGAGCGCGGTTAAGACGCTGTCGAAGGCTGGTGACGTGGTGCCTGTCGAACGTCAGCTTGCCTGCTCGTCCCTGGTGCTTCCCGTGAAGTGGCGCGCGGTGAGCACGGCGAAGACGAGCACTGCGACGGCGATCCCGACCTTGCCGATGCTGGATGTGAGGCGCTCCTGGAGCAGCCAGGGCCGGCCGCCCCCACTGCCGGGCGGCCTGGGGGGCCGGCCGCCCCGCTGCCGGGCGACCGGTCCCCAGGGACCTGCGCACAATTTTTTCCGAGAAATTTTTTTCAGAAATGCCCCTGCCGCCCCGCTCCCGGGCAGCCAGGTCCCGGCCGCCCGGCAGCTGGGCGGCCGGGGGTATATTCCTGTAAATTTCCAAATCGAAAATATATTTTTGTAAAAAATGAAAATAAAAATAAAAAAATAAAAAAACCGCCCCATTTGAGCTTAACAGGCCTCTCGGCCGCCAGGAAAAAGAAGTTGAGCAACGGAAAAGTTAACGCCCAGTCGACTTTCTTCCATTATTACAGTTGAGGTTAAAAAAATAGACACATTCGAAAAGAGCAAATAAAAAAATCACAAAGAGACAGAATTTTTTGGTACAAGCAGACAGCGCGACCTATACACCCATGTGATTCGATCTCTTCTACGATCCTAATGAAGATTTAATTAATTGCGAATAAGACATGAGCAAGAGGTTAGACTAGTAAGCAAGTAGGGTAATAAAATTAGACGACGGTGTTGATCACGAGTGCGAGCTGAGCTGACAGTTACTGTACACGTAGTATATCAGCAAGTATGATTATAGTCATTGTTAGTCTTCTAGCTCTAGGCACCTAGCCATTCCGTCATTGGTGACTACGACCTGTATGTATGTCCAAGTGATTTGATCTTCTCTGCTACGATCCACGAGTTAATTAACTGGACGAAGACAGCCGGTGGTTAGACTAGGGCTAGAAAGTTACTCGGCATCAATTAAGCAAGCATGAATGTGATTTAACTGTTAATTAATTAATTACTGTCAACCAATAGGCCCACTTTAATTTGTTTACTGGTACTCTCCTTAACTTGTCTTTGGCATCAGGCGAATAATTCCATTCCAAAATGTGCTTCCAAGAGTATGGTTTGAGTGCAATGTTTTCACTCTCTATCTATAATTAAATGCTTTGGAAGATTGAAAATAGTTGCATCATTCATTCTACAATGGACAACAATAATACTAGAAATTAGTGAAATGAAGGGAGTAGCAGTGTACTCCTTTTAGTCAATATTAGTCCTAGCTAGTACTTACTTATATAGCTAGTCATCATCATTAGTCTTGGTCATCAGTCATTGTTAGCCTACGCGCGTATGCAGCAAGCAGTATGCAGTGTAATTGGACAAGTGCTGCTCTTCCAAATCAACAGTCAAGCTAGTTTTAGTTCAGCATGGGATGGAGCAGGTAAGCTCATATGCCTGGCATGGACCTAGGCATCCATCCATGATCCATCCATCCAGACCTGGCTTTGCTTTCCAGTTTTCAATTGCTAATGACGACCACCTGGGCTGCTACTGCTACCACCACTACTGAACTAAACTAACCATGCATTCAGACATAGCTGCACCTGCAGGACGGCTAGCTAGAGAGGCCAGGCTAGGCTGTGGACTGATCTTAGATTAGATATGTTGTAAAGCGAAGAATGCAACAGGTCATGGGCGTATGCGGATAAGCAGAAAACATTAACTTTGCTGTCGCGCGCTAATACTGTGCTGCATGTGCGCTGCCTTTACCAGTTCTTTTTCTGCAGCGGCTGGTTGCGCCATCAGCCATGCACCACCCATCATCCATGGTCGCGCCGACGACGAAGAAGGCCAGCTCGAGCAAGCTCCCGGGGCTGCATGTCAGGAATGCCAGTGTATATGCATCCTGACAGCCGTCGATAGTTTGTATCTCAACTCAAGCGTTACGTATAGGCTTGCACGCAGGAAAGATCGAAGCTGCTGTATGTAGAATAATGTTGTTGACGCAGTTCTGGTCAACACATAAGTGCTAGAACGCGCGCATCGCAACGATCAAATCAGCAGCGAGAAAATCCGGCGACCGATCAGACTGGTCGCACTAACCGGTCAAGCCGGTTGGATGCAGATAGTACCGTAAAACCTAAAACCTCAAGCTCGGGAGGGACCCTTCGGAGCTCGAAGATCTTGTCTTGAGGTCGGCAGGCCACTCAAGACATCCTTGAACGCCGTCGAGACGAGCAAAGAACAGCACAAGATTAGAAAAGCTAGGGTTTGGAGAACAAAATAGGAAAATAGTAAATTGATTGATTCGATTGGGTAGAAAGATCTCAATCGGCCATGGCCTTTATATTTATAGAACGGAGAGGACGTACTCTTTTCAAATCGGGTTACAAACGGACTCTACAAATCAAATCTAACCTGATTCGGATTACACAGGACCAGATCAGTCTGACCGGTCGGCCTTCGGCAGTGCCAATTTTGGCTGCCAACAAATATAGCTTAGAAAAACTGTGTCGGAGATTTGGTTAGAGAGAATTACTGAAACGGAAAGCATTATTCGAGTAAAATATGCAGGAAAAAGAATCGATTCTTTCAGCAAACATTAGACACACCTCTCTCTCTGCTGAAATGCGTATCAGTATCAGTATCAGCTTTGATCGAATTGCTAGCTCTGTAACTCCCTTACACAATATAAAATTTTTCCGCAAATTAAACTAGCTGTCCCGATAGGTTTTCCAGTTGTGCTTTCCGATTGTGGTCGAAAAGACAAGTTATTTTCAGCGAGACTCAAAACAAGCAGATCGAACAGTCTCTTAGTATTGATTAACTGAACAAACAGTTGACGCAACACAAGGTAGCTAGGTACTTACAATAGTATCTTTTACCAAAAAAAAACTCATCTAAAAGAATGTAAATGACAAGTACGATTTTTACCACACCGACAGTTGGCTACTGATCTTGTCCTCCTAATTCAATTCAGCTCATACATGATAAATCAAGCATGAACATTCATTGACTTAAACACTAGTAGCGAGAATTTCACGCATACATCATAACTCATAGTACCTATGATATGCTACGCGATGATTGTTGGCACTTGGCTGTAATGATGCTGGATCAATTGAACGAGCTCGTAGAATTTGAAGGGTACAGATCACTCCCATGCGTCCATGGCCCCCGGTAAATCCATGAGCAAATCAGCTGGGTAATCGAGATCATCGAACGAGATGAAATGGATCATGTTGCTGTCGCCGACGCTAGCCTCGCTCTCCTCACCGGAGTTCTGCTGCGTGCTGCTCGTAGTCGACGGGGTGTTCTCTCCGCTGCCGCCGCCGCCGGCGATTCCTCCGTCGATCAGCTGGCACGCGAACACCGGGAAACGCTCGGGTATGGGCACAGGCCCCGCTTCGGTGTCCGCATTGTTGGTTGCTTCCACTTCCAACTTCTCTTCGGAGGCCGGCGCTGGCTTGGTGCTGGCACCGTCGTCGCGGCCAGCCTTGGCGGCGGCGTTCAGGCGCTTCCTGATGCGGGAGTTCCAGTAGTTCTTGATCTCGTTGTCCGTCCTGCCCGGCATCGTCGCCGCGATAGTCGACCACCGGTTGCCTATAGACTGCTGCAGGGAGATGATGATCTCCTCCTCGCGCTTGGAGATGGGCTCCTTCTTCAGGTCCGGGCGCAGGTAGTTCATCCACCGCAGCCGGCAGCTCTTGCCGCTCCTCCTCAGCCCTGCTCATTATTCACCATTGATGCGGTGTCAGAACAGGTTATAAATGACACGCGAGCTAACTGATGATGCAAAATTTAGCACCAAATTGGATTCGAAAGAATTAATCGGCATTATTATCCTTGCTTGCAAGCTGCGCGACGGAGCTCCAGGTGGAGACGCCGTGGTAGGTGATCTGGATGAAGAGGCGCTCGTCCTCCTCCGGCGACCACAGCCCCTTCCTCTCCTTCATCGCTTCCGTGCCCCCGTTGCCGGCGCTGGTGGTGTCGCCATGGCTCGGCTTCCGCACCATTGCTAGGTGCGGCTTAGCTCTGGTTCTGATGTATTGGCAAGCTCGATCAGCTTGGTTTGTTGGCTGATGCTGCTACTAGCTGCACATGTGTGACTGCACTGCCTGCAGTATGTGTGTGTATATGTGTATATATATATCTGCAGACAGAGGGTATATGCCTCTGCACATTAATTTCCCTGCCTGGAGGAGTCTAGTATAATGTGTGTGGCACTACCGGAAACCGCGAGTTCGCCGTGTGCCTCAAGGTTTGCCGTTAGGCTGTCCTCACGACGTCAATGCCTTTTTTTGCCGTGTACCCTTGGATACACACGGCGAATGTGTTTGCCGTGTGCCCGAGGCAACGCTGGATCTCTATGTAGACAACACACGGGATTATTAATTCTCGATGGAGTATAAACGACATTGGCCAACGGAGAAATTAAATGCATCAATCATGACCAATAAACCTGGAAGTTTTTGACATATGATGTGTTCTTTTAGCCTAGACGATATTAATGATATCAGCATCACCATGCTAATAAGGTTATTACATGTAAAGCCGAGAGGGAGTTGGTAGTTTCATCCAGCAAAAGACTAAATGCAACCAATCTGAATCATAGGATAATTCAGGTATATCTTGCACTGGTGGCCAATCTTTTTCTTGAGGAAAAGATGGTCAAAACTGCAACAGTAACATGCATGCATATCAAATGTGTTTGCTTCATCGAAAGTGCACTTAGATAAAATTAATGACCCCTAGCCTAGAAGGTTATTCAAAAAATGAAGCCATAGTCACAAACCTAAGACCATGACCTTTTGTCAGCTACCCTTTCATTTGCCTTTGGTGGTGATGATCATTTTGCCAAGTTCATGGTCACAATAACAGGACCATTAATTTGCCCTTATAGTACATGTCAGCTAAGCAACGTACCTTAGGCTGCCAACCATTCCATCCTATTATTCCGCTAGCCCGCTGCAGGGAGAGACAAAAAGCATACACCCTGAGAGAGAGGCAAGTTGCTTGATTGGAAAGTTCGTAAGAGGCGGCTATATATGCATACTACGCCATCGGCCCTGTTTGCTTTTATTTTCCCGGCTTATTTCGGCTTGTTTTAGCTTATTTCTTCTCAAATGATACTATTAAATCAGCTGAAATCAGCCGGCTTTCAAATCAGCCGAACAACATGCTCCTCACAACTTCTAATTAGCAGCTGTAGATATTTAGGGCCCGTTTGGCACAGATTGGGTTGCTTCAGCTTCGGTCACTGTAGAAGTGCTGTAGCAGTACTGTAGCGCTGCTGTGCGAGATGAAGCTGAAGCCGGTGAAGCCACGGTTTTCTAGCTTCACCGGCTTCATACTTTCCCTGTTCATTTTTGAACCTCGCCTTGCGTGCTGGCTTCTTGCTACAGTGTAGAATAGTGACACTATAGTACCATCTACTGTAGCACCAAGCTGAAGCCGATGCCGGCGAAGCTGTGCCAAACGGGCCCTTAGCTACAAGTTCTCGCTTGCTACTAGCTAGCTACTATGCGAGCAATGTATGCAAACCTGGGTGAACGCAAATACTCCCTCTCCGTTCCAAATTGCAAGTCATTCCAACTTTTTTTTGAAGAGTCAAAACATTTTAAGTTTGTCCAAGTTTATGCAATAAACTAACAATATTTATGATACCAAATAAGTATTATTTAATTTTTTGTTAAATACACATTTAGAGTATATATCTATTTGGTGTTATAAATTGTAATCTTTTCTATAAAAGTAAAATACACGACTAGTCCTCGAACTTGTTAGGGTACGTCAGCCCGGTCCCCCAACTTATAAAACCAGAAATTCGGATCCTTAAATTTGTTAGGGTGCGTCATTCCGGTCCCTAAACTTAGAAACCGGAAATCCTGGTCCAGGAATGACTAAAACTGGTTTCAAACCATATTTTTAGTTGAAAAACAAATTCAACAAATATAGTTTTAAACTATAAAAATATCTCCAAGCCTCTAAAATTCTCGTGAAAATATTTTTGAAACTAATTAGAGCTCATGAAAATATTTTATAAACTTATAAAATTAGATTTAGTTCTAGAAGAATGTGAAAATATATTTTCACCCGATATTTTTATGAGCTCCAATTATTTTTATTTAGGCCCCGCTGTATCTCTAGTATATTTGTTTGGATTTTTTGGAGAATTTTGGGGGCTCAGAGATATTTGTTTTTGAACTAAAAATATGGTTTGAAACCACTTTTAGTCATTGTATGGACCCAGATTTATGGTTTTCTAAGATTAGGAACCGGGATGACATACCCTGACAAGTTTAAGGATCCGGATTCCTGGTTTTATAAGTTTAGGGATCCGAATGATACAGCTTACAAGTTTGAGGACCGACCATGTATTTTACTCTTTCTATAATTTTGGTCAAATATAAAAATAATTTGACGCTCCAATAAACTTGGAATGACTTACAATTTCAAACGGAGGGAGTATAAGCATTGGCAAACTTGCGTGCATTAGTAGGGCCTAAAATGCGGTCAATAGATATATATGCTTATCGCTACTATTTGTAGTTGAAATAAGTCATGGTACTAAGTTATTGCTACCTTTCTTTTACATATAATTTCATTGTCATGAAAAACGGTGCAGCAGAAGGTACAGCAAGTTAGACGCAATTACAGTGTTTCATATGGAAAAATTACAAATTCTTTGACCTAGATCAGTAGATAAATAGTCAGTATTGTCACTACAAGTTAATGAAGACAACCACCACATTCAACCACATGTCATCGAGCACATGATCAGTCAAACAGGTAATAAATAATATTGATTAGTGAGGAAAAAAATGATCCTCTCTCTTGGGTTAGAGGTGGAGACTGGTTAAATTAACTAGCTTATCACACCATGCTCTCGTACGAACTAATTAGAATTAATATAAAAATAAAGTTTATAGCTAATAATTATAATAGTCTCTCTCACGCCTTCTTTTATCTATTAAATATTCTAACACATACTCTAAAATAATATTTACCATTATCTAGTTGCAATAAATTTAATTTTGCATCACACCTCTGTGTGTGTGGCTGATATATATTTAGTTGAACCATTGTTTATGAATCGATATTCTTATCTCTTTCGTCATACATGAATACATGATGACACATATCATGGGTAGTATTTTTTATGTATAATATATAAATAATATTTTATTATAATTATGTAATTTATATTTAGATTTAGGGTGTTGCTTTAACTTTTAATAATAATATAATTGGATAATTTATATCCAAATTTATGGGGTTATTTGTATTATTTTTATAAGGCAAGGTGGGTAATTTACACGAAGATTAGGGGTTACTTTAATTTTTTTATAATAACAGAGATGCGTAATTTAGATACATATTTAGGGAGCTATTTTACTCTACTTTCATAATGACAGAGATGGTTGATTTATTAAGAAAGATAACCGATCTAATGACTAAAATGATTAGAGCTGTCGGATTGATGGCTGGATGTTTCTGATTTTATGGAGAATTTCAAGGATTTCTCTATTTTTTTGGAGTGTCCACCTAGGATCTCATGTGGCTTCATGTGGATACTTCAAAAGGAGCTTCCAATTAGCAATAGTAAGATTTGGTATGATTTACCCATATTAGGAACTCAATCAAATCACACGGTTGCTAGCTAGCTATATTCCCTTGACATGTGTTCCGCAATTATTAAATAATTTAATCCTGCAATATGCATGTGTGGTGATAATTAAGGTTGCATATGCGACAAACTTATGGCGGCCTCTGTTTGTACTCGCAACTAATCTAATAATAAAACATAGTATGAGCTTATTAATTAAAACTGTGTCAGTGTCCTTGCTTAGGTGCATGCATGAGGGATTAAATTCCTCAGTGCACAGGACCCAACCATAGCTAGCTTAGCCAACCATGATGAGACGAAATCGCTTATTCTTAGATAATGCAAATGCAACTTGCATTGCCATGAATAGATTATACGTAGCACCTGACGTATGCATATTATTCATCTGCAGCTCAGCAGCCTGGGCTGCCTCCATGCAGTGCTGGATCTAGTGCTATATACATAATTAGCCTCGCCTGTGATTAACTGACGGGAGTAATACTAAATCATTATCGGACAGAGATTAGTAGGTGTATTAGATGCTCAACATGGCCACTAGCTCGACAGCGATCGAATGGCTGATGCCATCTGCGTCCTTTTAATTTGTCTCATGCTGCTGCATGCATGCTACTGTTGCGCATGTATATACATTACAAACATCACAAAAGCTTAGCTAGTTTGGGTGGATTTGTTTGATTCTTGAATTAAATAGCGATGCATTAGTCTGCAAATGCTGATAATAATTGTTGATTTAATTTAATTTGTTTTCCGCATGAATTAGCCTGCTTTAATTTGGAAAGCTATATATACTCCATGCAAGTGGCCAATACCTCTTATTTGTTGGGGGCTAGCTGCAGATTAAAGTTGAGCTAGTTGCTTGGTTTTAATTCTAATAATTGTTCTCTTTTGTTTGTTTGTTGTCAAACGTCGAGGGATTTGTCCATCATTTAGGGTGTCATACATGACCTTTTCTTAGGTTGTTTGCCTTGAAAGGTTGTATCTGAGCTTGTTATCAAGCTCCCCATCAAAATGATATACTTTTCTTAGGTTGGTTGCCTTGTAAGGTTGTATCTGAGCTTGTTATCAAGCTCCCCATCAAAATGATATAGTATATTGATCTGCAGATCTCCTACGCGCGCGTATTCTGGAGAAATACACCTGTTTTGTTGGAAATTGTCTCAACACAATGCAACCAACATGAATGAAGGCGCTCGACGCGCTTTCCATGAACATACTTACATGCTTTCTTCATTCTCAAGCTACTTGCATTGGATGTAGATGTGAACACCACGAATTATCCCAAGTAAAGGTTCATTCACCAACAGATCAGACGTGCCGCCTCAACCTCAACAGTCCAAGCAATGATCATATTGTTTTCATTCTTCCATTGATCTTATTGTTCCCATTACCTTTTGAAGGGAGATTGATTATTGGATATATAAATACGATCAAGTTGCTGGTGAGCCGGGCCGTATATAGTTCATCCAATTATTTGTGCAAAGAGGGATGATAAGATAATTAGTTGCATCTGATGATGCATGGTAGTAGGTAAACACGGATCAGCTTGATATCAATGCCAATGTATAGCTAATAAGCTAGCTATGGTCAGAAAAAAATTCTCTCTGTGGGGAAACAATTACATACGGCCTTTCGCACCTCTGCTGCATAGTTTTATCTGCATGATTGATTGTTGGGCTGGGTGGTTAGATGGCACCAGCAAGGAGCGTGTACTATGAGCCATGCATTGCCAGACGATATGTGCATACAAGTTTATCTCCTTGAAGCAGGAAAGCATTAGCAAGGTTTTCCTTGGACTCGTATTGCCGGTATTGGTCAAGGTCTTCCCTGGACCGGTGTATTGCCGGTATTGGTCCTTGGACTCCTGTTTGGTTCCTACTCCCTTCGTTCCAAATTATTAGTCGTTTTGACGATTTTGTTATGCACCTAGACATAATATATATCTATATACATAGTAAAAACTATGCATCTATAAAAACCAAAATGACTAATAATTTAGGACAGGGTGAGTAGTTAATTATAAACAAGCTAGGATCTGCGATCAAAAGCATTGTCGATAGATCACATGTCTCTGCATGCTGATCAGCCCAAACTCGATCAATTACTCAAAGGTAGTCTAAAGTTTAAATGAAACAATATAAAATTTTGGGTTTTCCAAAAGATTGAGGAGGACAATAGCTTTTAAGCAAAGTTAAAGAATGGGAAGTCTAATTTCCACATCTTAAATGAAGGTAACATCCTACTTTCTAGTGGTGGTGTTAATATGCTATTATAGATAAAGAATTCTCGTCCTCAAGTTTTGATCTCGGTGATGAGTTTTTTCATTCTACGAATTGAGACTCATCGAGATAAAAGAAAGGGGTATTATGGTTACTGCAAAGGCATACTTAGAAAAGCTTCTATAGAAATGAAGTATGCAAATGAGTAAACCTACGCCTGTTCCTATCGTCAAGGGTAACAGTTTTGGGAACCTTAGTGTTCTAGGAACTAATGTGAAACGGAAATAGTCCCATATGCTTCAGCTGTTGGAAGCATTATAAGCGCGCAAGTAAAGAACTTACCCTGACATAGTTTTGTGTACCCGGGTTATTTTGGCAAAAGTTCAATCCAGATATAGATCATTGGAATGAAATTGAGAATGTCGGCCTCATGCTAAGTTGGAAAGAACAAGTACTCTCAAAAGATTGTGAGTACAAAAGTAGAACTTGTGAAATGTGTAGCGAAATCCACAATTGTCGCTAACTTTCACACTTGGAGATTTTGTGTGGAAAAGCTCCAAAATAAAGCAATTATGATCATTGTGATGCAAAGATATGGTATAGCATGATACGAGGCTGAGGGACAGGCAAAATGGTTAAGGAACCTGTACCCGGAGTTGATAATGGTTGACAACAGCGATAACCATTGAAATAGTTTTGCTCCTATGACAACGAGTCAACTATGGTGCCAAACACGTTGACACAAAGTTATACATTGTAAAGGAGATAGTCCGGAATCATGATTGAAATGCATTTTGAGTTTAAATGATAGCCAAGTATTTTGTGGATCCACTCATTAAAGGCTTACCGCCCAGTGTGTACAGAGAACACACGGTCGACATGGGTTTTTGTGGTATAGCCTATGTTTTCCGGACGATATAGGGCCCAAAGCTAAACAAATCTATTTCAGAACAGAGACGTGTATTGTAGCGGTTGAATCTATCGGCAACTGACCGTGACGATGAAACTGCTCTATGCATTGATCTATGATAGAATATGAAAAGAAGTAAAATGTATGAAGTTAAAAGTAAAAGATGAGATCAAGGGGGAGAATGTTGGGTTGATCTCCACCAGTTAGCCCAACGGCCATCTGGGCCTTTGACTCGCGCTCTGATCAGGAGCGCCCAGCCCAATGCAAGGCTGGTGGGCTCCCGTCGCGCAGTGCAATAAATAGAAGGTGGGGGCCAGTGGCGCGTTGAATGAGGTTCGCTGCCGCCACTGTTCCACCGTCCCAACCCTAGACCGATCGAGAGGGTGCACTGTGAGCGACGGGAAGCTCCACCGGCACCCTCTACTCCAGCTCGCCGTCGACCTCGCCATCGCCACCACGACGCCTCTGCACCGCAAGGCTCTGCTCCGCGACACCTCCACCCCCTGTGTTCATCAACGGTGACGCGACGTGGAGGTTACAGAGGACATGAGCAAGGTATTTTCCCCACAGAAAAGTTGTTTACCCCATTGATCTACTCCTAGTGGATCTAACAATCTTGGTCACTAGCTGGCAACTCAGAGAGGACACCTGGACAACGTTAAATATGGCCAGACCCTCAGTCCATAGGTAAAGTCCAAGCATCTAGAGCTTTAGGGTGTGTTTTCATTTTGCAAAAATGTGTAAAAATGTAAATAGGGCATTTGAAGTACTAAATGAAGTTTATTTGCAAAAAATTTTGCATAGATGGGTTGTAAATCGCGAGATGAATCTAATGATGCTAATTAATCCATGTTTAATCAATAATTAGCGGATGTTACTGTAGCATCACTGTTGCAAATCATGGATTAAGTAGGCTCATTAGATTCGTCTCGCGATTTACAGCCCAACCATGCAAAAAGTTTTGTAAATAGACTTTATTTAGTACTTCAAATTAGTAAGATTCCTTTTCACTTTAATGCGTTTACGGCTTTTTTGCGTTTACATGTAAAGAACTAAACAAGGCCTTAGATAAACTGTAGTACATTTTAGCAACACAATTATTAACACAGTGCCAGTACTCAACATACTGATCTGACTAGCTGTCAAGTCGCCAGTTGGTCATCACTTTCGACTTTATGTATTTAATTTTGAACCTGGTTGTTGCGTAACAATCCCCATAATTAAGTTGATGAATGCTATTACTATTTTCATGCTAAATTCAGGGCCTATTTGACGCGACTCCGGCCAGCTCCAGCTTCCACACTGTAGCAAGAGAAGCCAGAGGAGCCACATTTTGCAGCTCCACTGGCTCCTACTGTGTTGTGTGAAAACTGCTCCGGCTCCAAAAAGTTTCAGTGCTGAAGTTGTTTGGAAAAGTACCTTTTGTACAGCTCGTAAAGGAGACGAAATGGTGGTGAAGCTCCTTAATTAGGGAGCCGTGCCAAAGAGCCCCTCGTTATCGAATAGAGTAAACTCATTCAGAAAGGATTATGAACACAAAAATATGTCCTGATATATATGTGTTTTTTTATGAAAACCTGATATATATGTGTGCTTGGAACAACATGTGCTGGGTTTCTTTTAGGGAGTAAGGGATGTGGTGCTTTTGCAGAAATAAGCATATACATGTGGCTGTTTTAACTGTGATTGGCACATGAAAAGGAAATTGGTAGAGTTTAAGTACCTACCGAAGGATCAATGTTTCTAAAAGTAGGGTAAATTTATCAAGAACTCTCGTGCATGAAAAAAAAAATCGCTAGGTTTCCTTCAGCATCATGTATATATATGGACAAAGATCCGCCTGCATCTTGTTGGATTATGATGTATTATTTTGATAATCAGAGTATCAAATCGCTAGGCGGATTGAACATATATACTATATTAGTTGGCTGACATTTCTCACCATCTTACTATTACTAACTGGAGGCTCCTTTTGAAGGCTCACGTGAAGCCACCTAGAAACCTAGGCGTGGACACTCTAAAAAAAATAGAGAAATCTTAGAAATCTTCACAAAATTAGAAACATCTGACCATCAATCTGACAACTCTAACCATAATAGTTATTAGATCTGTTATCTTTCCTAATAAATTATCCATCTCTGCTATTTTAGAATAGACTAAAGAAACTTCATGTATGATGGAAGAGACAAGAATCAGTTATCTGGCTTACCCCTCCTAAATTTGTATATAAAGTATCCAATTATATAATTATTAAAAGTTAAAGTAACCAATAAATCCAAATCTGAATTATATAATTCTAACAAAATATTAAAGTGCACTAATATAAGATTCTAAATTATTATTTCTATCATTATTAATATATTATTTATATGAAAAATATCACCCACGAAATGTGTCACCATGTATTCATGTATGATGGAAGAGACAAGAATACCAATTCACAAATAAATTGTTCAATTAAATATATATCAAACACATACGGAAGTGTGATGCAAAATGAAATCTATTACAATTAAATAATGATAAATATGTATTTTAGAGTATGTGCATGTTAGAGTATTTAGTAGATAAAAGAGGGCGTGAGATAAATAATTTATAATTATTAGCCATAATTTTTATTTTTATAATTTTTAATTAGGTCGTACGGGAGCACGGGTCGATAGGCTAGTTATTTCTAGTCGATTATATTATCTGATCCTTAAGTTGGGACTCATCATCCATATATATATATATATATATATATATATATATATATATATATATATAATTTCGATCTTAGCGCAGCCACATATATGTTCATTTTTTCGATACGGAAAAATCTTATAATTACTTCCAAGTTTGCATCATCTCGATGTAAAAACTTGGAAATAATAAAATTTCCCTTACCAAAAAATGTTCATGGGATGTTGTTGTTTTTTTTTGTTTAGGAGCTTATTAATTATCCACGTAACGATGTGTAACTAAATCTCTCCCTCAGAAAAGTGTCATGGACTCATGCAGTGTACGTCTTGGTTGTGATCAATTGGAGCAGGGCATCTATCTAGCTAGGGTTTCTTTAACCCCCACATGGCACATTGGCACGTGAAAATGTGGTAGAAGGTAGCTATCAAAGCACAGGTTTTTATATGCGTGCTCTCGTGGTTGATGGCCCATGCATGAATATGGAAAATCTCCCGGTCTGCCGTCAATCGTCATGCACGCATGGACGATGCATGCACTCCGGCCGGCCGCCGCCATCTTTTTGTTGCATTCTGAGGTCTTACAGATTTAGTAATTTGTTAATTGGACACATGTGGTTAAACTTTCTACTGCAATTTAATTAATCACTTTGATCCAAATAGTTTTAATTCGTGTACGATTCAAAACGGAAACGGTCAAACTTCAAGCTAGGACAAGAGACCATATTCGTGCATGTGTGTCCTTGCATCAAGCCATCTAATAATTAAGAAGTAAGAACATGAGCAACTAATAACGGAGAGAGAGAGAGGTCTGATACACACACACATATTGTACTCTAATTAATCCCATAGCTTTTTCCGGAGTTTCAGTGGATAATATCGTCACGGGCTAAAAGTGTAAGCCATCAATGTTTCGTATCCATCTGCTGCTGCTACTACTACTACATGCGTGAATGCACCACACAAAGGTTTCATGTCATGCATGATGTGATGGAGAGGTTAGGTACTAACGGCCCTACACTTATTATATATGTAAACCCTACATATATATAGTTCCAAAGGCTTAGCACGTCCTGCATAAAGTGACAAATTAAGGCCTATTATAAACAGCTAAAGTTGAGTGCTAAACTTTACACGGTACTTATTAGAACTCGTACCATATGCTAAAGTTTTTTATGTGCTCTGACTAAAGTTTAGCGTACCCTATTAGCACTCATGTTTAGATGACTAGCTCATGCCAAAGTTTAGCATTTTTGGACATTAGCACTTGGATCCAAACACCCTAAAGACCTTCATGTAATTCCTACCTCAGATGAGCACGTATCCATGCATGTATATGCAGCACACCTTCAATTAACAGTAACCCTGAAATTTAAAAACTACTCCAGCAGATGATTCCTAGAGCTCATAGAACTAGCTGTTGGTATTCTTATTCTATGGTGTTTTCGTCAGACTGTTTTACTTGTCGAATAGTGCAATCTTCTGGTACTTTACCGAATGATATAATCTGGAAATATTGACTCTTTTCGAAAAATAACGCGACTAAAATTGTGGTTTTAATTGTTTCTTGGCCAGAAGAAAGAACCGTACTATATACTAATATAGTCACAAATAATTAAGTAACATTTTGGAGTGAACTCTTGTTATAGTCAACCATTTGTAACTTTAGTTATTTATTGTCGGTGCCCTGACTCGGCGGTCCGGACCCAACCAGTAATGATGCTGCGTGTTCCTCGTCCCAGATGTTGATGCAAGAGGCAATACAGTAACGCACGGGTTTATCCTGGTTCCGGCCGTGGGGCCGTACGTCCAGCAAAGGGGTGTGCGAGAGCACTGTACTATCTTGCACCGGGGGTGCTTGTAGTAGGGGGTACAAGCGAGGCGAGAGAGGGAGGGAAGCTCCCAAGTCTCTGCTAGAGGAGGAGTTGATTGAGATGAGTGCCAATATCGGGGTTTAGAGGAGCGTATGTGCTTTGCTAGTAGTGCGGAGCGTCTTTTTTCCTTTTTTTCTACCAAGAGGTGGGCCAACCCCCCTTTTATAGACACAAGGAGGGACGGTGTACATGCACAGGGGATCATGTAAGTCGTCGTCTTCTCCCCGAATCGCGGGGGTGCAGTGATCGAGTACTGTGGGAAGTACACTGTGGGGTATGGCGCCGGTCGTGGCAGTCGTCCTGGGCATCGTCCTTGACTCCATCTCACCGGACCAACAGTCCCGGAACCGCTTCCCGCTCGGGGACGGGTCCAGTGTCACCACGTGTCCCTGAAGTGGAAAATGCTCAGCATTTGTGGCCGTGGACCCGGACCCCCGCAGGCAGGGTTCACAATATCGCTCGAAATTTCGCGGTATACCCGATATTTCGGTTTTATCGGCGGGGTCCGATATTTTTTTTACTGGCCGAAATTAATTTTTTGAATATTTGTTTCACTAAAAAATAAATTTAAAAAGTAAACATAAAAAATAAAAAAGTAAAAATAAAAATAAAAAATCCCGATATTCCCGATATTTCGACTTTATCGGTGATGGCCGATTTTTTTCATACCAGAAATAAAAACCATGCCCGCAGGTGGGTCCGGGACCTCCACGTGCTATCCGGACTCCCGCAGATGGGCCCGGGACCTCCACGTGCCTATCTGGACTCCCGCGGATGGGCCCGGGACCTCCACATGCCTATCCGGACCCCCGTGAGTTCTCGGCTCGGCTAGCTGCTCGGGAGGGGTCCGGAGGCGCCACGTGTCACGCAGACGCGGGCGCGGGCGGAGATCGCGCCGGCGTCCTGGCTCCAGCGGGCGGCATGGTCGTTGCTGTAGGGGGTACCATCCTCCAGGCGTGGCGGCGTTCCGAGGGTCCTACAGGCCAGTGTCTTGTCCCGGTCAAGGCCGGAGCTGCTTCCGAGGGTCGTGCCCAAGCCGTTCGAGGGCTCCGCGGAAGGGAAAGTACGAAGGACGTATGGGGAGTTGGCAGTATAGTAGCTGGAGCAGTGCCGAGCACGTCTTGTACTGCGTCGCAGGTTCCCACAGTGTCGCCACAGCGTCCGGAATGGCGGAGCAGTGACCGGAGTTGGTGGACGAGACTTCGGTCACAGTCACTGTGGGGCATGGCGGCCTGACGCCGTCTAACCCGGGCGCTGCGGAGGAGTGGTTGGCATTAATGCCTCCGTACGGTGGGCGGGTGAGTGGAAGGACCGTTTGTCCTTTCTGTCGAGGGGTGGCCTCGAGCGAGGCGGAGACATTCTACTCGCTCGAGGGTAGGTTCGCTACCCTCGAGCGAGGCGGAAGCGCGGGGCGCGGTCGAGGGCTCCGGCGGGGAGCCCTCGAGCGAGGCGGAGATCACCCCGCGGGTCCGAGGGGGGTGCGGATGGGCCGCACTGCGTACGTGGGCCGCGTGCTGGGCTTCTTTGAGTCCTTTACTTTCTTCCAGATTAGAAGGAGGCTGCAGGCCTTCGTGGGCCCGGTTGCCCAGCATGCGTTTGCGTTTTTAGGGCGATTTTAGTCCCCTGATTAGGGTGCCCCTAATCATGGTACCCAACATTTATGTATTACGTTAATTTTGGATATTTAAAAAATGCATGTAAATTTGATTTGAGATGTTATGGTTTCATCATAAAAGTAGAGAATTTTTACAATGATTGAAACAAACAAAAGCCGTCCATCCGAAAGAATCATACATGTTCAAGGTAGGAAGTAACTAGAAGTACCTAGGCTAAAGTACCAGGTGGTACAAACATGTGGGACCAAGTACCCAAAAAGTGGAACTGAATACTAATTTAATTTAATTTATTTTTTGTAGATACCTTCTATTGATCAATGGCCAGAAAAAATTTCAAGACAAAAGTACCTGAAAGTACCCATTGGTACTTTACAATCATTGTAATAATACTTGTGTATAACACAGGTATAGTTACACCTAACTAGCTATTGAATAAGTGTTTATTAATAACCATTGAGCAGGATTATTGACACCCTTTTATTGAATGTGATTCAGTAATGTGGTACTTTGGTTTAGTAAATTTTTTGTCAGAAATTTAACTGCTTGGTGTAGAATTGCAGCTACATCTCAGATGTAGAATAATATTTACATTTATACATAATTTATTTATTTAATAAAAATACTAGGTCAAGTTGTGTTTAATAGACCATGTAGATATTTAAAATATCACTTGCTTGTGACATGAGGGAGTACATGCGAGTATTTTTTTAGTAAGCAAATAGGTGGTGTTATAAGACTTTATCAATAATCGGGCTTGTTAGCACCCGAACGTCTGATGGAACTTTTCTATCGGACGCTCCATTGCAACATCGAAATAAGATATCTGTAACATCGAAAATATACAGGTGCAACATTGAAAAATACGTGAAAAAACTAATTATGTCATTTGACTCTCGGATACGAAAATTTCCGTTGCAATATGAACACTATGTTTCATGCAACATTTACCATGAAATATGTGAAAATAATAGTTGCAACATCGAAGATTAACTATTCAAACATATGTCGTAGCGTCCAATTTTTCTTCCCCGACGTCTGTATCTTAGCATTAATTTCCGATCAATAATTGATCAATATGTAAAAAGTATGTCATAACGTGACTAATCAAAGCATCGATGCAGCATATGAAGGGGAAAAAAACACAGGAGCACACTTTATTTATGTCGCAACGCCTGTATAAAGGGTCCAAGCATGTCTGAAGCCCATCACGCATCATTATGAAGGACGCAGCTAGAGACGAGTGTGGCTGCTTTTGCGATGGCTGCAAGCTGCAGCTGCACGTTAAACTAGCTAGCTAGCTTCCCGGCTCCGGCTGCATGCTGCCCCCTGATTGAACATGGTTGCTTTACAGCCAGTATCACGCAATTACATAAGACTCCCTGCATATATAAAGTACACGACGCATGGGCCATTATTGAGGATAAACAATGGCGCAAGAGGCAGCGGCTGCCCCAATAACCTAAGCAAAACGTTTCTAACAAATCGACAGATTGTCACCAGAGCATCGATCGAGTACTTAATCCAGTGAGCCAGACTTTATCTAGAGTGCACATGCCATTCTGATTGTGAGAGCTAGCTAGCTAGGTCGCTTGGGAATCAAGAGCACGCCATTGCTGGGCGGGCAGCAGCAGATGGGGAGGGTACATCCTTGCTGCTCGGAGGAGAAGAAGGTGAGGAAAGGGCTGTGGTCGCCGGAGGAGGACGAGAGGCTCACCTCCCATATCGCCCGCTTCGGCGTCAGCTGCTGGAGCTCCATCCCTGAACTTGCAGGTACCTTGCTGCATTGGTAATTTGGTATCACGTACGCCTCAGCTTTCAGTTTCAGCTAGATGAGCTGCTGGCTAGAATTACAATTCACCATGGTTCTTGGCTGCTCATGTGGCGGGTGTTCATTGTTGCTTGCAGGATTGCAGAGGTGCGGCAAGAGCTGCCGGCTGCGGTGGATGAACTACCTGCGGCCGGACCTCAAGCGCGGCCGCTTCTCCCAGCAGGAAGAGGACCTCATCATTGCTCTCCACAAAGCACTTGGCAACAGGTAGCTGAGCCAGAGCTGAGCTTAACAGCTACGCCATTGCCACATGTCCTCAGCTTCATGCATAGATTATTTGGCGCTAATAATTCGATCATTGCCTGCGCAGCTGGTCTCAGATCGCGGCGCGGCTGCCCGGGAGGTCGGACAACGAGATCAAGAACTTCTGGAACGCGCGGCTGCGCAAGAAGCTCCGGCAGAAGGAGGCGTCGTCCACGGCCGGGAGCAAAGAGCACGCCGCGAGCCACCGCCGCCGCGGCGGCGAGGACGGCGGGAGCGGGACGCATCCGCCAGCCGTGTTCAACCCACTCCCGGTTCCCGAGGACCGTCCGCGCCCTGCCGGCTATGTCGCCGCCCCGGCTGCCGCCGGCAGCAGCTACGACAACGACCCGTCGGGCGCCGGTGGCACCGCGGCGGCGACATGTGGTTCTGTTCTTATGGCCGGGAACGCCGCAGCTGCGGAGTCGGTCGCGCCGTCGCCGACGAGCACCACGAGCGCGTGCACTGAGGCGGGAGGCTGCGACGACGGGTTCCTCAAGGCGATGGTCGATGACGCGAGCTTCCTGTTCGGGGATTTCTACCTCGACGGCAACCAAGATGGGTCGAACAGTTTCTGGGGAGGCCATGCGTTCAGCTGATTTCTTGAGTTTGCTTCTTGTACTTGTTTTCCTTTTCAGTGTTCGGCTATTTGTTCCTGTGGGTAACACAAATTCAAGTTGCTTCATGTAGTGTATGTGTGTGTATGCTTGACTGTGCAAAAACGAAATCAATGAAATTAAAATTAAACAAGGAGAGATCAGAGATCCGAGTCTATGCTTGACTGTTAACTCTGAACAATACAATCAGTGTGAACTGGTTTCTGTCTGAACAACAGTAACAGTGGCGATGTGCATGAACCCATATACTTCAAATTTTCAGACAAGATCCATGGCGTACGACATGCGAATGTACTGGTGGAGCAGCCGCGGCTGGATTGTTCGTCCTCCCTCCCACAAACGAGTTGACGACCGAGTCGTTGGCTCGTTGCTGACAGAGTATAGTCCACATTCCACATGCATTGCATAGACATATATGCTGGGCAGTTGGCGCCTAATTTCAAATTAAATGGCAACTTGGTCGGCTCGGTTCTCGAGACCAGACGACAAGGTTCTTACAACGTTGGGTACTTGACCTGCAGTCTGCAGAATCAAGCGGGGGTCTTTTTCTTTGAGCTGGCTAGGGATGAAAACCGTCGGTGAAAGCCTTAACCACTTTCACTTTCACATTTTTTCATCGAAAATAAAAATAATACGATATTATCAGAAATAAAAACAGCATCGGTATCACGATAATTTTGAAAACGAAAATATACGATCGAGACTACATCGATAACTATTGAAACCTATTGAAATGATATTTTGAAAAATAATAAAGGCAAAATAGGCACTTTGGTCCTTCAACTTTGCTCTAAGGATCAATTTAGTCCCTCAATTTTCAAAAAGACCAATTTGGTCCCTCAACTTTTGTTCTTAGGTCAAATTTGTCCCTATACTGATGTAATGCTCTATGATACCATGAGACTAATACTAAAAAGTCATCATTACCCTTGGCTATTTCCTCTCCTTCACAATTTGCATATTTAGCAGTGGTGCAACAAGTTAATCAAACATATGCATGATATTCTTATGTGATCTAGACTAAATTAAATACGAAAGGGTATTTCAACAAATATGAGAGACATCAAATCAGCCGACAGAATAATAAATCTATTGTGACCTATTATTGATTAATTATAACTTATACAATAATGGAAATTGAGTATGAGAAGGAGCCAAGGGTAAAATGGCTTTTCACATCTATCTCATTGTATTATGGAGAATCACAACAATATAGGGACAAGTTTGGCCTAAAAATAAAAGTTGTGGGACCAAATTGGTCTTTTAAAAAGTTGAGGGACCAACTTGACCCTTGAAGTAAAGTTGAAGGATCAAAATGGCTATTTTGCCAATAATAAATATGTCAAACCATGGATCACAACTCTAACCATATGACTTGATAAATTTCGTGCACAAATACTGACGGTGGTGATGTTAATCCAAATATCCATACATCCATGACATGTATCTCATTTCATAGTACTAAAAATTTAGACAATAATCCCATCATCCAAGAAACTATTCATAGTATTATAAATTCAGGTCGCTAGGTTGTGATTTAAGGATTAGGATAAATGAGTCATGACTCTCTAAAAACATAGATATGATATTTTAAAAATATAGATAGTAGGATGCTGGCATTGTACATGAATATGGTATTTCTATCGGTAAAATACGCTAAAATACCTGAAAATATGATAGTTCTCGAAAATGATCGAAGGATGCTCCAATTATTTTTGTTTCACTTTCATATTATTTCACCATTTTCGTTTCTATTTTTATAATTATTTTTAATTACGTTTAGCCTTAAAAGTCGATAAAATCTCAAAAATGATTTTCAAAAATCGGAAATTACCATTTTTATTTACATCTCTAGAGGCTAGAGCTGGCTATGGTTGTAGAGCGGGTCAAGATTTCTTTTAGCCATAACCCTGACGCAGCCCTGTCAAGCCCAGCACAGTTCTGATTATCAGAGAGATAGTAAAAAGAAGTAGCAAGATTTATTTATCCGTGGCTCAATTTTCACGGTAGCCCGATTTAGCCCTCTGGTTTAGGAAAATCGGATTTTCAACGCCCAGTCAAATTATTTTTTTTATTCGAGACGCAAATGTGACTGTAGCGAAAATTGAGGGGGCCGAATAGCTTTTTTGTTTTTTTTCTATAAATACAAATTTCCAGGTGGAGGTACTGCTATTGGGCCGGCTCCTATAAAATGGGCCTTGACTAACCGAGATTGACGTCGTTGCGCGGGCTGCAAGCGAGAAAAGGGCCGGGCCATGATGGTCCTACTGGGTCCCAAGGCTCTCCGTCGATCGATCCTGACGACGGCGACGGAAGCCGCGGCCGCGCCGCCGTCGCCACCAACTCCGGCCGCCCTCCAATGCCTTGCACGCGCGCTGTGCTGCTCGAGGTGCCGAATCGTAGATGCATCTGTACGCACGCCGTCGCACCGATGGGTTTCCCAGCGGCGCGACAAGTCGAATCTCCCCCCCTCTTTCTACGCATCGCGCGCGCGGCTCCGTTCCCGTGCGCCCACTTGATCGGCCTTCGCCGTATCCGCACCCTGCGCGCGGATCTCGAGCGTCGCTGACTCCCCGCTCAAGAAGGTGCATGTATGCTGGCTTCCGATCGAGACTTTCGGGCAGATCGAAACAGCGTCGAGCCGCCGGCCTTGGCCGGGTAGTTCACGGTGGTGCTGATTAACCATTAATTTGGCTCCAGCTCCAGCCTCCAGGTGGAGAGAGAGAGAGAGAGAGAGAGAGAGAGAGAGAGAGAGAGAGAGAGAAACCCTAGCTTGTGGATCATGGCAAGTGGTGCAGAAAACTAGAAAATCTATCTCAGATGGTAAACTTAATTTCCTAATGGCACAATCTTTCTCCGCGCCTATAAATACTCGCAGAGCAACGGCGAGTCCTTGATCCTCCACTGACCTGACCGATCAGCCAGGCAGCTTGTGATAATCATGGCCTCTGCGACAAGAACATCATCTCTGCTAGTGATGATCGTATTATTACTTGTCCTCATCATCTCATCTCCAGACGGTTCAGAAGCTCGCACACCATCAGGTCTGTGCTAGCTAGTTTTATTGTTTTTCCATGTCAGTTATCCTACTGAATGCGGCATGGGTGGGTTTTACTTGTCTGTATTGAATTAGCTAGCTATAGGTGTAATAACCTGCTTGAATTGTGCTCCATAATTTTAACTGAGATCCATGGCATTCTATCCATATGTAGACGAACTCGCCGGCGCGCTGCACGGGGCGCGGAAGCTTCTGGGCCGCGCCGCGCCTCCGCCGCCGGCGCCGGCTTCACGCCCTCCGTACAGCGCCTCCGCCGCCTTGCCGCCGCCGCCGCCTGCTGCAGCGATATGATGCGATAACTGGCAACCACGCCAGCGTTGCACATGTACCATGCGCTGCATATGGCGAGCGGCACATAGAACAGAAACGCTAGCTTAGTCAGAGTTGTGTCGCCGCCAAGAAAATTGCTAGCCTCCAAGGTAATTCCAGTTTGGTGCAGTGAATACTTCAGATCGAGTTCAGACATTGCTGATGATGAACGTAACCAGTGGCCCTAGTTGCTGTAAACCTTTTTCCTTGTTTGCGACAATCTTGCAGTTTCGCCGGAACAGAGTGTGCGTGTGTGCGGCCAAGCAAGTTCGTCTCATCGATATCAGCTGTTTGCGCCTAATTTCAAACTGTATCTAGACAAGCTTTTTTTTGGTACTACTCTCATCGTTATCAGCTGTGATGTGCAGATATAATAATAATTCCTCCGCTCTTATATTATTTAAAATAAATAAATAAATGAGTTTGTTTTAATTAAACAAAGCAGCCTCCACGGCGAACTCCGTCGCGAGGTCCGGGGAGAGGGGCTCTCCTCCAGCGAGCTGTGCCGTGACGTTGGTGAATGAAGTGGTGGTGATGAAGTCTAGGCTACCGAAGCGCACGCGCGCGCCCGGGGCCTATCCTTCGGCGTGGTTCGCCATCCGCAGCCGGGTGAAGTGTAAGGAACATGGTCCTATTAAAATCATTTCGAGTGATTTAGGTGATTGAATGATAACGCAACTAATAGAATTAACGAGTTTGCAAAATCATACTTGTAGGATTTCTTAGGTCCCTTGGATGACGTCCAAGTCATATCCGAGACGTCCAATGCACCATCGAGACGAGATGTCCAATGCACCGTCGAGTCGAGACGCCCAATGCACCGCCGAGACGAGACGTCTATGCACCGTCGAGACGAGGTGTCCAACCCAACATAGAGATATCAAGCCGCAGTAAAAAAGCAAAGATAGACTATATTTAGAGTGTCCAAATGACCGCTGCGATGAGTTGAACGAGTGGAACAAGAAACAGGAAATTTCCAGTGGGGTTGGATAATCCGAAATGCCTATGGTCGGATGAACACATCAATGCACCCGGATTATCCGATGCAGTAAATGAAGGATCGGATTATGAGTGGTAGTATTACTCAGAGAGCATGTTTTCAGGGACTGAAAAATGCCTATGGGGTCGGAATATCCGACGCTAGGCAAACTGAAGGTCGGACAAAGACTCGGGTGATTCTACAGAGAGCCTGTTTTCTCGAGATGGAAAATACCCTTTAGGGTTGGATGATCCGACGTAGTAACTTTGGAGCGTCGGACTAATTGGCCGGGTCAATGATCGTTACTGTTGTTCTGGAATTCGAATTGACCGTTGCACCGGATGATCCGACGCCTCAATCAAGAACGGGTCGGATGAACTTGTCGGACAAATGACGTCAGCAGCAAGGTTTAAACTGTAACGGCTACAGGTCTACTGGCAGTGGGATCGGATGATCCGACGCTTTGGTTTCAGTACCGTCGGATTATCCGATGCCTACGCAGAAAAAGACAGTAACGGCTCTAAACGGCTAGATCAATTTGGATGGCTATATATACGGGTTCCCCCGGTCATTTGAAATTTGCTAGAGTTCAGAGAAGTCCCACACACATCTTCAACACCTTCAAGCCAACCAAAGTGCTTATTGATCACATCTTTAGGTTTAGCATATGCTTTGTGAGTGTTAGTGCTAGATTAGCTCTTGAGTGAGTGAGTGAGCAAAATTTGTGCCTTGTGCCTTGGTTCTAGGAGAGAACCACCACATGTACTTGGTGAGCCGGCCATCTTTGGAGTCTTGGTGACTCGCCGGCATCGTCATCGACCCTTTGGTTTGGTGTGGAGCGGCGACGACATCTTTGTGCGGGGGACGTGGAGAACCCCATCCTTCTTGGTGAAGCTCCTTAGTGGAACCCGGGGCCAAGGTGACCGTGATAGTGTTCACGGAAGAGACTTGGTGGCTGAGAAGCAATACTCTTTGTGAGTGCTTCAACAACGTGGATGCTGATCGTGGCGGACGGGGATGGGAATGGCACACTATGAATGACGTCCCGTTGGTGACGCTGCTGCTGGCAGGGGGTGGTCGTCCGGTCGTGTCCTTTGCCTGGACAGTCGGCACGTCCCTGACGCTGACTTCCGCAGGAGTGGTTAAATGGTGCTCTCTTTCGGAATAGTCTTGTCGTGTTGTTGCCCATCCCGATCCGTACCGGGCCATGGGGTGCGCTTGCCTCCCTCTTGACTGGTGCGACTGTGCGCGTGAGCCCCCACTTGACTAGGAACACTCCCCCTACCCTGGAGTTGGTGCTTGTAGATTTGGGGCGCCCAGTCCACTAAACCCTGGCGGTTTAGTTTCGTGCGCTGATTAAGGGTACCTGTCACTTTTACCCCCATCACCCTCTCTCCCTTTGTCTCCCTTCCTTCCCCGCTCAGCCCAGTTCACCACCCTGGCCCGGTCCGCCTCTCTCTCTCTCTCTCTCTCTCTCTGACACCTTGGGCCCGTCTGTCAGCTCCTCCTTCCACCTCCAGCTGCTTTGGACACCGCATCGAGCTCCAACGCCGCCTACCACCGGCCGAGCTGATTGCGCCGCCACGCCTCGCCGGTCAAGGCACCCCTTTCTTATTGTGTAACGCACGCTTCCAGCCCGCACACCCTCGGCTCCCCTCCCAGGCTCCCACTGGACCGAGCGCCGGCAGGCTAGGCGCCTGTTCCGCCGGCAGCGGACCACCCGTGCAGCCCCTGGCGGCCTCCTCCACCCCCTCCCCCTCTCGGCCAAGCATTCATCGGCAACGCCTAAGACCGGCCACCCTTAGATCCACTGTGGTTCGCGGGCCACCCCAGATCCGCCGGTTGACTGCCCGTGCAGCGTCCGGCGGCCTCCTCCTTCCCCTCCCCCTCTCGGCCAAGCGCCCGGCGACGACTTCCGAGACTGGTCGTCTAGAGATCCGGCGGCGACTCGCTACCCCCGGACCAACTACCTCGAGATCCGTTGGAGGCGGATGTGATGAGGACATCGCTGCATCGGATACGTACACGTTCAAGTCCCAATCGTCTTCAACTTGGACTTTGTTTCCTTCTTAGATTTCAGAAACAGTCTGTACCAAAAACGACGTCACAGCCACATATAGAGTCCGTTTGAGGAGATATTTATATGGTTGGAAAGATAATTTCATAACCTTTCCAATGCCACAAGATTCAAGTCCATATCTTCTCGGAGTCGACAGCAATTCATGAAACAATTTGATGACCAGAAGCTGTCAGGGTGCTGCGCCACCTCTTTTTGGCCAATGGCCCGTGTATCGTGTCGGGCCTTAAGCCCATGTTGTGGGCGCCCCCCTGGTCACCCCCAACCCTAGCTCGTCCTGGTGTCTCCCATAAACTCAGTAGCTACCACTGCTTAGGCTCGGGTTTTGTTTAGTTCTAGTTTTCCTTTTGAAACTGAGATTGATTCGTTGTAACTGTGGTGACAAGTCCTTTTATAGTGATCCAGGGCTCCCGTTCTTGATGTCCTCCACTGTGTCGATTAGTCCTTTGGAATTGAGTTCTTGAACCCCTACTTTACCTTCGCTTCATTCATACTTGCAATTTCAGATTGCGTGTTTATCTTGCTTGTGTTCTTCGATTTGCTTGCAGGAAAATCCTTTTTAGCGAGGTCAATCAAGTTGTGCTTGGTTGATAACCAACGGAGCGGTGGTGTAACAGTTGCAAGCTTCGAATTCGTGTCTGATTAGAAGCCAGATCGCCAACGTCACGTACTCCACCAATCGAATTTACCCTACCTCTCGGAAGATCAGGCCACGTTTACATCAAGTGGTATCATGATTCAGGTTTACCGTGAGGTATAATTTCGTGTTTCCCCTTTAGATTCATCTTGTTCCTTTACCTACAGTCCACAAAAAGCCCAAAAAAATTTACACATTCCGCTGTCCTATATCTTGTTTTAGCCTCTGCAATTTTTGTGTCAGTTTCGCTTAGTTGAGTTCGTGTGTGTGGTCGAGTCTTGTTGCTGGTTTAGTGTGTTCGTAGTCGTAGTTCAACCGCCTGTTGTTGTTATGGTTCCGCCGCTGCCCCATCCACTTTTACCCAAACAACAAGTCGAGCCCTCACGTTACTTGACTTGCCCTCGCTAGCCGCCTTGTGTTACCTCTCGCCGCGCAAGCCCTAGATAGTTTGCAAGCCGCCTTGTGTTTTCGCCTTGCATCGCAACCCTTCTTGATTTCATCTGGCTATACCCTTGCTGCATACACCAGGGATGCTTTACCCTAGGTTGTTCGCTTGCTGAGAAGCTTTGCTAAGCCGTGGTTGTGCTTTGGAGAATAGGGAAGCTTTGCCCTAGCCGCCGTCACCCGATCTGCCAAGTTGTGCACTCTCAAAACCATAACTTGAGTTGCCTTCGGTAAAACGGGCATAATTTTTCGCTCGGTGCTCCTTTTTGGCTCAATTTTTTACAGTAGAAAGGTGGAATTTTTTTGCACATATGATAAAATCACTTTGCCATTTGGGGCCAATCTCAGAAGTTCCAAAAAAATTCACAAACATCGAGTTTTGAGGCTCTGAAGTTGTTTTCAGGTTTGAGGAGAAACGTTCCTGATTTTTTGTAGACCACATCCCACCTCTGTTTAGGTGAAAATTTTTGTGGTTCCATCTCATGTGATCCCTGTTCAGAGAAAAATATAAAAAAATAGTTGAGAAAGTAAGAAATCTTGCTCCCTACTAGTCCTGGAGGAAAATCGGCAAAAAGATTAAAACAATCGCGCAAGTGTTGTTTTGCTTGTTCTTTGAGCTTTATCCATCGTTCTTTGTTCCAACTTGTTGCGCTACGTCTAGGGACATATCTTAGCCAGCAATTGTGACTTGTACCTTGGATACTTATTGAATTTTGCTACTCTGTTGCGTTTATTGCTAATCTCTTGCTACCATATTGTGCCTGTCCAAGCTACACATATTCTTTTGATCAGCACAGGTTCATCTTTCAACTATTACACCAGCTCGACAATAGATTGTACCTTCCTGATTGGCTTTGGTAAAAACACTTGCAAGACAGTGGTAAGCCGTTTGAGATTTTGCACTCCATTGTCACCACCACCCAGTAGCTTTTAGTTGATAGGGATAATACCTTGGTACAAGCACCTGGGATCCCTACAAAATAAAGTTACTCCTTTATTTTGGGTACCCAACAATACTTGGGTCCTAGAACGTTAGTTACAAGCACCTGGGGCACCCACACATGACTCTTTACTTTAGTGTTAAATGTGCGGTGACCAACAAACTTTGCAACCACTTTACCACGGTGGTTTTTAGTCAACATAAAATCAGCATAAAAGGATATATGAGAAGATGATTCTTGTGTTTGTGAGTTGCTTGAGGTTTTGAACTTGTCTTGCTTTGATGAGGATGCAACTATCTTGGCACCCTCATCACATGTAGTGCCTCTCTTGACAAACTTGACATGACTAGATCCTTGAGAATTCCTTTCTCCCTTGCGGATGGGAGTAGTCATGTTTACAAGGCCTCCATTGGCTCCCAATGCGGCGGTCTTGTTGTTCTTGATGTATGGGATGGATTGTGGAATGCCTTGCTCATTTTTCCCAGGCCCTTTATCTTTCTCAAATCCAAACTTGCTCATGTACCTTGAGCCAAATCCCTTGGTGTGCTTCTCAAACTCACCTACCCTTGAACTGATTTTTGCTTTGGATGCTTGCTCATTTGGAGATATTTCTGCTTGCAACAATTGAGTGAGCCTAGTAATCTCTTTCTTCATGGCATTCATCTCAACATGGTTAGTAGCACAAATTTGAATATCAATGTTATAACAATGTGCACAACCATTACTTGTTGATAGAATGGATGAACTCGATTTCTCACTAGCTTTTGAGTATCTCTCAAGAGTAGTATTGTGCTCAACATAAAGTTCCTTGTGAATAGCTTGCAAGCTTGTAAAGCTTTCTTGAAGTTTCACATTTTCACTTCTCAAGTTAGCATTTGTGTCCTATACCAAGGAGTATTTTTTGGTTTAGTCATTCACTTTCTCTTTTTCACTAGTGAGAAACTCTGTTACCTCAAGAAGTATGTTATCATTGGTTTTGAGAGAGTCCTTAATCCTCTTGTTCTCCTTCCTTTCATAGGCAAGGTCCTTTTCAAGAGTTTTAGAGGTTTCTCTCTCAAGCCTAAGCAATTCCTCTTGAGATTCAGGAGTTTCTTCTAACTCATCTGTAACATCCCGAAAATTCATCCTTTGATGCATATTTTGTCCCAGTTTTATAAACACAACCTATTGGCTTGTTTTACAAAACTGCATATGCTTTTACTGCTAGAACATGGTTGGATAGCCACCCCTTGACTTGTTGTAACCATTCATTGACCACCTAGATTGATGTCTACATATGATTTGTTCTATGTGGATGTTAATCACCGCTAGAATTGCTTAGGACCTTATACTCGTTCTACTACACATAAAATATGATTATTTATAAAGGAAAATATGTGAGTGTGTGGGAAGGGAAAAGGTGGATTCATTGGAAAATAAATGAAAGATGTGTTCCGATGAGATGGATGGCATTTCTGTGTGAATTGCCAAAAGGTGTGCTCGTACCTGTGTGGTTGAGCAAGGTTGGGAGATATCCATCTCGTCACAATTAAGGACCGAGTAGATGTGTCATCTTGCCTAACTCAACTATCGTGCAAACCACTCGACCGTTGTACGTGGCAACGACTTAGCATAAACCCCGCTAGTTAGTCTGATAGCCATCAGGAGGGCTGAGAGCAACAGGTGATCAAGGAGAAGGGATAAGCTCAGGATAGAAACTGGGTTGCTAGAAGAAGAACATGAAGAAACCCATTGGGATAAGGGTACTCAGACCGAAGATGAGGTGTTGGAGCAGTGTCTTCCACCAAAGAAGCGTCCTATCCAGATCGAGGAAGAGTCCCCATGATAGGAGAGTAGTACACTTAAGCTAGAGCCGCTATCCTAATAATCGTGTATCCATGAAAAATGTACCCCACTCTGTTGTAATAATAAAGACCATCTATCCCCTTTGTACCCAAGTCTCTGTGTAAAGCTTGTTCACCCTATTTTTGTTTTCGGATGGCTGAAGAAGGATGGATCCATGGCATTTGCCAAGCTGCCCCCGGCTCCCCCAGCCTTTTGATCAATGCCCTGGAGAGCCTGGGTGTTTCAGAATGCCCAAGGTACTACAACAGGGAGTACGAGCACCATGGTACCCTCTGCTGTAGGGTGATCCTGGTCATCACCAAAAGTGACCGCTACCCCGACATCCAGCCATGGCGAGTGACCACCACCGGGTTTAGGTACCAAGACACCTATCCCTTGACTGTCAGAAAGGCGCTCCGTTATCTATGCCAGATTTTTTAGGGACATCTCGCCCCCACACCGATGAGGTTCTTTCCTCCGGCCATCAGAACCCCAGTTTGGGAGGCTCGCATGAGAAGCCTGGAACAGCGCCGCCATGAAGAGGACCCCCTGTACCAAGTGGCTACTTACCTAGCCTCCTTGGATCAGCTCTATGACGAGCAAGCCAGCATCCTGAGGGAGCAGACCCATCGGGCCGAGCAAGCAGAGCTCGCGGTAAGAATGCATCAGATTCGGGTGGCTCAAGCCGAGGCAAGAGCCGCAGCCGTGGTCAGCAGTGAAGTAGTTGCCCAGGAGAGCCTCAGCCAGGCCCGGGACCGGCGTATGCAAGAATGGACCAGAAGTGGAACGCCAGTCCCGGCAATTGGGGAAAACCATGTCCTACTTGGAATGCCCATCATAGGATGGGGACCACTTTTGGGGAACCCACAAGCCCCACCCGAGAACCCTGAAGGGCCTACTGCCGCCGTTGAAGGAGAAGCTGCTGAGCAACCCCCGAAAAATGGAGACCTAGAGAATGGCAAGCAAGTACTGCTCATTACCCTGGAGGATGTGTGTTCTCTTCTTTTTCCAAGGGGAGAACCCACTCAAGCCAATGAGTTTGCCTAAGTGCTAGTGACTGTCAAGGGACGAAGCTGTGTGGTCCGAAGTTAGAGTTGTGCCCCCCCTTCTTTTGAAGTTGTGTACCCGGACGTGTAGTACACATTTTGACCTTGCCCAGTGTTGTACCCCCTTGCAGTAATGAAATTGTTTGTGCTTGTTGCTTGCTAGTCTGTGTGTTTGTTGTTAGTTGGTGTGCTTTCGGCAGGATATGGGTTCTGCCTTTTCAAAAATACAAATTAAATAACTTAAACATCACTTAATCCTAATCCTAGTCTCACAAAGACTCTACCCAATCTATAGATGGCTTCCCGACGTGGTTCAAGAGCCTCTCACAGTCGGACCTCTGCAGCCCCTGGCGCAGGAGGACCGCAAAATGAGCACAGACAGGACCCTGTTCAGAGAGAGCAGGAGGTAAACCAACAAAGAGAAGGAAACCAAGGAGAAGTGCCACTGCCACCACCTCCACCTTTCGGGGACCTGGCACAGGCGATAAGTAATCAGACCATCATACTGGAAGCCCTGGCCAATGCCCTAGTCAATAAGCGGCCATGAGAGCAGACCATGAATGACAAGCTGACAGCTTTCCTGAGAACCAAGCCACCCACCTTTGCCGGATCCAGCTACCCCTTGGAGGCAGATGACTAGCTACGTGTGCTCGAAAGAAAGCTTGAGCCATTCGAATGCCAAGATTGAGACAAAGTTCTTCTGGTAGCTCACCAACTCATCGGAACTGCCTTAGCTTGGTGAGAGAATTACTGTTCTGCTGCCGAAGATGCCACCACCATCACTTGGAACGAATTTGTGAAAGAGTTCCGCCGCTACCATATCCTCGCGGCCACCATGAAGCGCAAGACGGATGAGTTCCGCGCACTGCAGCAAGGGAGCATGTCTGTGGAAGAATACACCTACCAGTTCATGGAACTTGCCTGCTATGCACCAGAGGAAGTGGATAAGGATGAAAAGAAGCAGGACATGTTCAAGAAGGGATTAAGCCCAGAACTCCGGACCTTGCTTACCCCTCAGATATACCCGGACTTCAATACTCTGATAAACATGGCCATTCTCACAGAAAGGGCCAAAGCTGAAGAAAGGAAGAAAAACAAGCGTAAGTTCCTGGAAAGCAAGGCCCGCCAGCAGAACCGCTTCCAGAAACCAAGAAGCTCCAGCTATACTGTACCAGGATCTCAGGCCCCAATGTAGTATAGGACCCAGTTCAGGAACCAGAACACCATGAAAGCCCCGCAGAACAATGCCAGCCAAGTCACCACTAACAACAACAATGCTAGGGCCTGTTTCAACTGTCGTGAGATAGGGCATTACATTGCCAACTGCCCATATGCCAAAAACAAGCCTGCTGCATCAGCCTTCTCCAACTCAGTGAATGGGCCTAGGCCACCTGTATCCGGAGCCAACCGTGTCCCCGTCGGCAGCAACAACAAGGGCAACGACAACAGCCAGCAGCCTTATGGACGAGCCCGCGTCAACCACATCAACGCGCAGGAGGCTCAGGGTGCACAAGGAGTGGTACTTGGTGAGTTCCTAGTTAGCTCAACTCTAGCAACATTATTATTTGATTCTGGAGTATCACACTCATTCATATCGTCAAGCTTCATGGATAAGCATAAAATACCTACGGTACTACTAAAAACACCCCTATTAACCCAGACACCTGGAGGTGACATCAAGTGTCAACTAAATTGTTTACGGATAAGGATCAATTTAAGTGGGGTAGAATTCCTAGCAGACCTAGTAGTACTTAAGTCCAAGGGAATAGACGTGATCCTTGGAATGGACTGGTTAAGCCTACACAATTGCCTCATAGGTTGTGCTGACAAGGTAGTACACCTAACCAACTCAGATGGGATGCAAGTGACCTGCCATACTCGGGGAAGTGGGCCAGACCCAATGGTTTTCAGTATGGATGTGAAATCCTTAGAAAGAGCTTCAGTTGTGAATGAATACCCTGTTGTTTTCCCCGACGAACTCCCTGGAATGCCACCAGACCGGGACATAGAGTTCTCCATTGACCTTGTCCCAGGAACCTCTCCCATAGCCAAGAGACCCTAAAGGATGGCAGCCCCAGAACTAGCTGAGCTGAAGAAGCAACTAGAGGAATTACAAAAAAGTGGTTTTATCAGACCTAGTTCATCCCCGTGGGGAGCCCCATTTCTATTTGTCAAGAAGAAGGATGGAAGCATGATGATGTGTGTAGATTACCGTGCACTGAATGAGGTCACCATCAAGAATAAGTATCCTCTCCCCAGAATTGATGATCTCTTCGATCAGCTAAAAGGAGCCAAGTACTTCTCCAAGATTGATATGAGATCAGGATATCACCAGCTCAAGATTAAGGAAAGTGACATTCCGAAGACAACCTTTGTCACCCGTTATGGGCAGTTTGAGTTTACTGTGATATCTTTTGGACTCACTAATGCACATGCTTATTTCATGAATCTCATGAACACAGTGTTTATGGATGAGTTGGATAAGTTTGTCGTAGTCTTTATTGACGACATACTCATCTACTCCAAAAGTGCTCAAGAGTATGAACAACACCTAAGAGTGGTTCTGGAAAAGCTAAGAGCACATAAGTTATATGCCAAGTTCAGCAAGTGTGAATTTTGGCTTGAGAAAGTAGCTTTCCTTGGTCATATTCTGACCACAGACAGAGTAGCAGTCGACCCCGAGAAAGTTGAGGCAGTTTCCAATTGGCAGCAACCAACCAATGTTAGTGAAATCAGAAGCTTTTTTAGTTTAGCTGGGTATTACCGGAGGTTTATTGAAGGATTCTCCAAGATCGCCTGGCCCATGACAGACGAGCTTAAATAGGAAAAGAAGTTTGTTTGGACGGAAACCTGTGAAAGGAATTTCCAGGAGTTGAAGAGCAGATTAACAACCGCCCCGGTACTCACCTTACCGGACATTCATCAGGATTTTGTCATTTATTGTGATGTATCCCGATAAGGACTAGGGTGTGTACTGATGCAAGACGGGAAAGTTGTTGCATATGCTTCTTGCCAACTCAGGCCTCATGAGCAGAATTACCCAACACATGATTTGGAGTTTGTAGTCGTAGTGCACGCCCTCAAGATTTGGAGGCACTACCTGATTGGAAACAAGTGTGAGATATATACGGATCATAAGAGCCTGAGGTATATCTTCACCCAACCAGATCTAAACCTCAGGCAGAGAAGATGGTTAGAACTGGTCAAGGATTATAATGTGGAAATCCACTACCACCCTGGCAAAACTAACGTGGTAGCCGATGCCTTAAGCCAGAAATCTTATGGGCCCAAGGATGCCCATTTGCAAGAGAAAATGGCACGATTGAATGTGCACATTGTTCCTCGAGGTTCCAACCATAAGCTGAGTGTTCAACCTACCCTGGAGGACATCATCAGAAAAGCGCAAGATTTGGACAAGGATTTAATGAAAATCCGCAAATATACCGGAGAAAACAAAGCACCGGATTTTCGAGTGGACTATAAGGGAACCCTGTGGTATAAAGAAACGATTTGTGTGACCAAAGAATGAGACTTCCGGCAAATGATCATGGACGAGGCTCATAACTTGGCATATTCCATCCACCCAGGGTCCACCAAAATGTATTTGGATTTAAAACAAAAGTATTGGTGGAATGGAATGAAGTCAGACATTGCCCAGTTCGTTGCCCATTGCGACACCTGTCAAAGGATCAAGGCTGAGCATCAGAAGCCAGCAGGATTACTACAACCCTTACCTATCCCAGTTTGGAAATGGGATGGGATAGGAATGGATTTTGTGGTAGGATTGCCCAAGACCCAGAAAAATTACGATTCCATTTGGGTAATAGTGGACCGGCTCACCAAAGTCGCTCACTTCCTACCCTACGGACAAACTATGGAGGAGAAAAGCTTGCCTAGCTCTATGTGGATAATATAGTAAAGCTGCACGGTGTGCCTAGTAGAATTGTTTCAGATCGAGGGACCCAGTTCACCTCCAAGTTTTGGAAAAGTCTGCATAAGGCCATGGAGACCAAATTGGATTTTAGTTCGGCCTATCACCCGCAGACGGATGGACAGACTGAAAGGCTAAACCAAATTATGGAGGATATGTTAAGGGTATGTGTCCTTATCAATGGTAAAGATTGGGAACAAAGTTTACCCTATGCGGAGTTCTCATACAACAACAGTTATCAGGCAAGCTTTGGCACGTCGCCATTTGAGGCTCTCTATGGAAGAAAGTGCAGGACCCCTTTGATGTGGTCAGAGGTGGTAGAGCGTACACTAACCGGACCAGCTCTCATAAAAGAGGCAGAAGAACGTGTGGTTGAGATTAGAGAGAAGCTAAAAGTAGCCCAATCACGACAGAAGAGTTATGCAGACAAGCGAAGAAGAGAATTATGTTTTGAGGTTGGAGATTTTGTATACCTTAAGGTCTCTCCGATTCGGGGGACTCGAAGGTTTCAAGTTCATGGAAAATTAGCTCCTCGATATATTGGACCACACCAAGTAGTGAAAAGAGTTGGAGCGGTAGCATACCGTATTCAATTGCCTGAGGAAATGTTGGATATACATCCGGTATTTTATGTGTCTCAGCTCAGAAAGTGCTTGAGGGTACCTGAAGAAGAAATAGTACCAATGGAAAAAATTGATCTGCAAAAGGATCTTCGGTATCAAGAAGTGCCTGTCAAAATCTTAGACACTATCACAAAAAGAACAAGGAACTTAGAGGTATGGATTTGCAGAGTGCAATGGAGCAGACACGGAGTAGAAAAAGCTACGTGGGAACGCGAAGATGCTCTGAAGAAGGAGTTTCCCCATCTCTTTAGGAACCCGCCGAATCTTGAGGACGAGATTTATTTTAAGTGGGGTAGGTTTGTAACATCCCGAAAATTCATCCAATTAAACACTTGCTAAAAATATTTTGTTTCAAAATATTTTTGTCGCTGGGCTCGAATCCTTTCAAATTCTTTTCCATCCGAGCTCCTGATCTTCCGAAATCATTTCCCGGCGATCCGCCGTCCCGACACCAGTACCAATCACCGTCCCATCTCTTTCTTCTCCTCACGCCGCGTGTCGCGCTGCGTACCGCCCGACCACCGCGCGTGCTCGACCGACCCCGCGGTCGCCGCCGCGAATCTCGCTGACGCGCTCTCTCTCTTTTTCTCTCTCTTTCTTTCTCTTTCTTCTTCCTTTTCTTTTTTCCCTTTCCATCCCTTCTCCTTCTTCCTTCTTCTCTCCCTACCGTGCACGCGCTGCATGAGCAAAGCTCGGCACGCTGCCCCCCTTTCCCGGGATGCCGAGCACCTTCCCTGGGCGCCGCCTCCCCCGCTTGCGGCCGCTGCTCGCTCGTCCCGCCCTCTGTGTGTGTCGTACCCCCTTGGCCGCCTCATCCCTCACGCTCGCCGCGGCTGGCCACTCCACGCCGAGCTCGGCACGCCGAGCAGCCCGGCCCCCACCTCCACTTGCGCCTGCCCGCTGCACCGCCCGTCGCCTCACCACGCTTTGCACCACCGCCTCCCCTGCTCGCCTCGGCACCCGCGCAGCACAGCGCCGCCAGCCAAGCGAGCTCGGAGCACACCGAGCCCGAGCTCCAACACTGCCGTACCCCCTTGCGCCGCCCTCTCCCCACTTGCCTGTCCCTCTCTGCACGGCCGTTCTCTCGCCGTCGCCACCGAGCGCCACCGCGCCGCTCTACGACACCGAAGCAAGCCCCACCGCCATTAAACGTCGTCCTCGAGCTCGCCGGCCCCCACCACCGCGCCCCCCCTCCTCCCACCTTGCCCCGTGCCTCTCCCTGCCTATAAAAGGGCCCTCGACGTCGCCCATCACCACCACAACCACCTCCGCCGCCGCGTGCCCCCTCCCCTGCGCATCAGCACCGCCGCCACAACACCACCGCCCGCCGGCCCTCGTGGCTAGGCCGACTCGCTCCACCTCCGCCCGAGCTGCGGTAGGGAATCGAACCCCCTGGCTTCCCTCTTCCTTTTCCCCCTCCCCACGGCCGCCACCGCGCCTTGGCTCGCCGGCGCCAGGCCCGCCGGCGCCGCTCCCTCCCCCTTCCCTATTTCGGTCACGGGGGAGAGGAAGAAGAAGGGGGGATTTGCCCTTAACCCCCTGGCCTTTCCTCTTTTTAATTAAGAACCCTCCCCCCTTTAGGTATTTTTCCAAAAGAGACCCCCCTTCTTTTCCCTTTTAAAGAATGAGCCCCTCCACTATGCAAACATATTTACAAATGAACCCCTGCAATTTCCAAAGTGACCCAAATGTTTTCAATAATTATAATCAAGCCCTTGCTATCCCAAAAATAAATACAAATAAGCCCATATACCCTTATTTAGCCCCTAAACCCCTCTTAGACCTCTCATTTCATGCGCCAAAAATCCTCCGTTTGCCCCGAAACTTTACCACGCCATTTCTAATATAATTTTGGCTGTGCCATTAGAGAATCACCTGAAAATATTCTTCCCATATCCATATCTTAATTTTTTCCGATTCGAGCTCAACGATAAAATATTTATTTCTTTTTCTTTATTGTGTGTTTGTTTGTGTGCGCCATAGATCACGGTGTGAACGAGGAAGAACGCGTTGACGAGCAGTACCGCGACCCCGAACATGAAGGACAGTACCTCGATCAGGACTTCCCGGAAGGCTTTGTGAACAGCAAGTTCAATCCCATCCTTTGATGCATATTTTGTCCCTGTTTTATAAACACAACCTATTGGCCTGTTTTACAAAACTGCATATGCTTTTACTGCTAGAACATGGTTGGATAGCCACCCCTTGACTTGTTGTAACCATTCTTTGACCACCTAGATTGATGTCTACATATGATTTGTTCTACGTGGATGTTAATCACCGCTAGAATTGCTTAGGACCTTATACTCATTCTACTACACATAAAATATGATTATTTATAAAGGAAAATGTGTGATTGTGTGGGAAGGGAAAAGGTGGATTCATTGGAAAATAAATGAAAGATGTGTTCCGATGAGATGGATGGCATTTCTGTGTGAATTGCCAAAAGGTGTGCTCATACCTGTGTGGTTGAGCAAGGTTGGGAGATATCCATCTCGTTGCAATTAAGGACCGAGTAGATGTGTCATCTTGCCTAACTCAACTATCGTGCAAACCACTCGACCGTTGTACGTGGCAACGCTTAGCATAAACCCCGCTAGTTAGTCTGATAGCCATCAGGAGGGCTGAGAGCAACGGGTGATCAAGGAGAAGGGATAAGCTCTGTGTGACTTATAACCCGATTAAACCTTGGCGAAAGGTCAATGCCCCTTGGCGGATCCCGTGTTGGCTAGTCAGGTCTAGCTAAGGTGGGTAATGGCTTTGTTGGGATCTACACCGACACTAAGGTGATCGTGCTGTGGTACCCCGCTTGTGGGTAAAGTTGCACACCTCTGCAGAGTTAAAAAATATTCGAATAGCTGTGCCCATAGTACTGGGCGAGTTACGGTTTGGTCACACAACTAGTACTTTTTCTGGGAATGGACGGGTTGGCGTGAGTTGCTTTGGAAAAGCGTCCGGCAGCTGTGCCGTGTGCTACAGCAGATGAGGAGTCCGGTAGCAACTATTAAAATCTTGGATCCTGTGTGGTTCAACCCCACCGGCTATAAAAGAATGGTTTTAAGAAAAACACGGTTTCAAAATAATCCCATGCATAAAAATTAGCTTTCCGCAAAATTAAACCCTAGCCTTAACCTTGATTTATCATGTGCATGTATTCTGTTTATACCCCCTCCGTGGGGTTGGACTTGCTAAGTACGTTTGTACTCACCCTTGCTTAATTTTTTTACAGAGGAAGACCCAGACTTTATTCCCGAGGACGTTGAGTAGGGGTTCCGTTCTGCACCCAACCTTGCCTGTGGATAGGGTCACCCGCAGGAAGCTTCGTATGGCGCAAGACTCTGATGACCTCTTCATAGTTAATGTTCTTGTTTGGGTTTTAGTCGTTATCCTCGCGATAGTGGCGCTTCATTGCCCATTACCGCATAGAGTTGTACGGTGATATACCATCTGATGTAATAAATGTGTTATCAGCCTCCTGGGACTGATATTTGTATCACATTTGAGTCACCTCTTATGAGGGGACGCTTCATCATCCGTCTTCATCATTAGTTTCATTATTTTAGTTGCACCCTTTTTACCATATTGGCCAATTAGACTAGCAACTTCATCTTCCTCATCTAGTTCATCATCCGCTGAGTTTGGAGAATTTACCTTCACATTCTTTGCCATAATGCACATGAATTGATCTTGATCCTCATCATCGGTGAGATCTTCAAATAGTGTAGTGGAATGATGAGGGGATGCCATGAATGCCATGGTTGCAACATCTTCATTCTCGGAATCGCTTTCTTCTTGTGAATCCCATTCTTGACCAAGGTGAGCTTCACCGGCTTGTTTTTTGTATCTTGGTCTTTGTTGACGGTCCTTATGTCATAAAACCAACCGTCAACTTCTGCAGCATTTCATGACTTTCCAATCACCAAACTTAGTTGCAGGGCTTTTAGCTAATCAATTCCATGAGTTTTGATGAATTGTGATCTGCAGGCACCCACAGGTGAAATACAAAGAAAACACAAGTGAACGCACAAGAAAAGCACATAAGATCGTTACCTGTGTTTCACTTACAAAAATGGCCCACAAACCAGACGAAACCGGCGTGCCAAGCAAGATGCACCCAAGGGATAAGACCAGGGCCCACCTATCAGCCAGCCAGGGGAAGTAGAGCCGGGGAGGTGCCACCTAGGGGGCAACCGACCCCCAGGGTCGCCCGTCCTCTTGAAGGCGGTGCTAATGTGCATCCTTATCAGAAACGGCGGGAACCGACCTCCTTGGCCTATAAAAGGGGCCTCCCTCACCCCTCACAACACACCATCCAAGGGATTAGAGTAGTGCCACTTTGCCAAGGTGACGCGCTAGTTCGCTAGTGCTTAGAATAAAAGAGGAGAGTGAGGAGTAGTTCGAGGAAGCGCTGGGCATGTCGGTGTTCTTCTCCAAGCTTGTACCTCTATGGATACTGGCTTCTTTCATAGTAAAATAAGCATAGTATCTGTGATACTCGCGGGTTCGTCGCTCTGTTTTATACAAAGTGTCGTAGTTTTCTACGGGGTACCAAACATAGTTAGAATACGTGAGTAATCAGTAGCATAGACGTGGTGTCCAGGCTAAGGGTTACCTTCATTTGCCTTATATCCCACGGTCTGTGAGGTAGTCCATAGGTGGTGACAGCCCTGTTGGTCCTTAGTAGTCCTCCACATTAGGATACAACGTAGAGCTGTTGGCCAGAGTCTCCTGACCATTTCAGGGGTAAGCCGGTGCCCGAAGCGAGTATCTAGTCTGAGAGATTGACCTTAACTCATCCTTAGTACTACCTCAGGAATCCTCTCTATCCTCGCCACTTATCTTGGTGTGTCCTTGGACTGACTTAGTAAGAGTTAGTGCACACACGTTCCCTG
The DNA here is from genome assembly GCF_016808335.1 of Panicum virgatum. Lineage (NCBI taxonomy): Eukaryota > Viridiplantae > Streptophyta > Magnoliopsida > Poales > Poaceae > Panicum > Panicum virgatum. The sequence continues at coordinate 6,355,086 of NC_053149.1, read as the reverse complement.
AGGATACGATACCCTTGAATACTCACGGGTGAAAGCTACAAAGGTATCCGTATGCTTGCGGATTTATTCACATATGTTAAAATACCCAACAAGCTTTCTGGCACTACTGCCGAGGAATGGTTGTTGTATCTCTCTTCGAACCTAGTTGGTCCTCGTATCTTATCTTTTCAAAAAAAAAACTCTTATCTTTTGTTTTTCCTTATCTCTATCTTCACCCCTTCTATCATGGAGCAGCCATCTATCCTAAGCTTCTCTACTCCTAAGGGCGAGCTCTTAGAGCCTCCGCAATCCGAGCACCCAATTCTTGCATCCAGCTATGAGCTCCACCCCGACCTTATCGTTATGATTCAGAAACTATCCTTCTCAGGGTTAGATAGCGAAAACCCTTACCATCATCTGCGGGAGTTTGAGCAAGTGTGTTCATGTCGCGCCATCGCAGGCATATCACACGATACCCTCAAGTGGAAGTTATTTCCCTTTTCTCTTGTAGAGAAGGCCAAACAATGGTACACGCACACCGTAGGAAGCGTGAATGGAAGCTGGGATGAACTTAGAGACAACTTTTGTCTCTCATTTTTCCCCCAGTCCCGTATTGTCGCCCTACGAAGGGATATCCTCTACTTTCAGCAGAACGAGAATGAATCCATAGGTGCGGCTTGGGCCAGGTTTTCACTTCTTCTAATATCTTGCCATAACCCGTCAATACCCAATCATGTGTTACTTCAACGTTTTTACATCAGCCTCAACACGGAATCCGCCCTTTACCCTGACATTGCCGCTAGAGGATCCTTTTCTCATAAGACTCCGTCCGAAGGTAAGAAAATCCTAGATCGTATCACAGAAAACACCTCATTCGTTGCTAACCCCGGATCCTCCCAAGAAGAGCATATGTCAAGCCATGTGGACATTCTTGCAGCCGAATCAAATCTTTCACCTCCCACAACCCTAGATTCAGCTCTAGAACCCTCTTCTGAACCATAGGCTCCGGAGGAAGAAGAAATTCAACCTTCAGAGCTCCCTTTCGAGTTCAAGGATGATCTTTTTGAAGATTTTGGAAACATCTCGAACTATCTCTGCACGAGGAAGCCGCTGATTCCTATCCCTTCCATGGATCCTATAGAAGCTACATACCTTAGGGAAAACATGAAGAAGATAACGACCATCATGGTTGACGAATGGTCAAGGGAAGCGGAGTTATCACCGGAAGTTCTCCGGATCAACTCCCCTTCGTCAATCATTCCTTGCACCATAAGAGGAACCCCGATAGACATCTTCTACAGTCCCACTATCGGAGCCAACATCATCTCTAGCGAATGCGCGTTCCAACTTTTGGAAGATGAGTCGTTGGTGCAAACCGACAAAACCTTCTATATTTCCTCTAGAACAATCCGAGAAGGAATTGAGATTTTACAGAACGTGATTGTCAAGCACGAAAATGTCGATGTGATCCTTGATTTTCATGTCTTCGATGTCCAAGACTTCGATCTCATGATCGAGCACCCCATTGAGAATTTGCTCATGGATGCTCCGACTCAAGGTAAACTCGATGTCCATCTAGGAAAGGAAACCTTTTCGGTCTAAATCTCTAGAGCAGTAAACTCTTTGACCGAACCTTCCCTTGACTCTGAACCGATCATGGAGGTCATGGGAATTCTCCCTTTTGACTCACCAGAATCCCTCCTTGAAAAAGATGCTGAAAAGTTCATCGAGGAGGTTGATGATCCCACTAAACCCATAGACATATCTGAGTTCGAGTCTCCCCCTAGACCTCCGTTCGAGTTGAAACCTTTACCCGCAGGCCTCCGTTATGCCTTCCTCCATGGTGATTCTCAGTTTCCTGTGATCATTAGCGACAAACTTTCAGAAGAAGAATCTTCGAGACTAATCACTGTCCTAGAGAAACATAGAACCGTTCTGGGATATTCCCTCCAAGATCTGAAGAGAATTAGCCCAACTCTTTGTACCCATCGCATCCCCTTGGATCCAGCTTTCACACCATCTAGGGAACCTCAAAGGAGGTTGAACAATGCGATGAGGGAAGTCGTTAAAAAGGAGGTCCTGAAACTCCTACACGCTGGGGTTATCTACCCCGTGCCATATAGCAAGTGGGTTAGCCCCGTTCAGGTTGTGCCTAAAAAGGGAGGGTTGACGGTTGTCCCTAATGAGAAGAATGAGTTGATCGCTCAACATCTCCCTACTGGGTGGAGGATGTGCATAGATTATAGGAAACTCAATAAGGCTACAAAGAAGGATCATTTCCCACTGCCCTTCATTGATGAAATGTTGGAGCGGCTTGCAAACCATTCCTTCTTCTGTTTCCTTGATGGGTATTCCGTTTATCACCAAATCCCCATCCACCCTAATGACCAAAGTAATACCACATTCACATGCCCTTATGGAACGTACGCCTATCGTAGGATGTCGTTCGGGTTGTGTAATGCACCCGCTTCGTTCCAAAGGTGCATGATGTCTATTTTCTCAGACATGATTGAGGAGATCATGGAAGTTTTCATGGACGACTTCTCTGTCTATGGAAGAACCTTTGATCATTGTATTGAGAATTTAGATAATGTCTTACAACGATGCGCGGAGAAAGACTTGGTGCTTAATTGGGAAAAGTGCCATTTCATGGTTCGTGAGGGCATCGTCTTAGGGCACCTTGAATCTGAACGTGGGATAGAGGTGGATCGAGCCAAGATTGAAGTTATAGAAAAGCTTCCCCCTCCTGTCAATGTCAAGGGAATTCGTAGCTTCCGAGGCCATGCTGGGTTCTATCGCCGTTTCATCAAAGTTTTCTCACATCGCTAGACCCCTCACGAGCCTCTTAGCTAAGGATGCACCCTTTGACTTCACTGATGAGTGCCTTGATGCCTTTCATACTCTCAAGAAGGCACTCATCTCAGCGCCAATCATCCAGCCACCAGAGTGGATGCTGCCCCTTGAGATCATGTGTGATTCTAGTGACTACGCGGGGCCATCCTCGGCCAAACTAAGGATAGGAAGCATCTCGCGATCGCTTATGCCAGCAAGACTTTGACAGGAGCTCAACTAAAATATGCCACCACTAAAAAAGTGCTCCTTGCCGTTGTCTTTGCTATCGACAAGTTTAAATCTTACTTAGTAGGAGCAAGATTGTCATTTACACTGATCATGCTGCTTTGAAATATTTGCTCACTAGGAAAGATGCTAAACCTCGCTTAATACGTTGGATCCTTTTACTCCAAGAATTTAATATTGAAATAAAAGATAAAAAGGGAGTAGAAAACTCTGTTGCAGATCATTTGTCGCGTATGCATTTCACTAACATGCAGGAGCTACCGATAAATGACTTCCTCCGAGATGACATGCTGTTGAATGTAACAGACTGCACACCCTGGTATGCGAATATTGTGAATTTTATGATTGCAGGGTATGTACCACCAAGGGAAAACAAGAAGAAGCTAGTCTACGAAAGTAGACGCCACCTGTGGGACGATCCGTACCTCTACAGAGTTTGTGCTGATGGCTTGCTAAGAAGATGTGTACCCACAGCCGAAGGAATGAGAATCATTGAGAAATATCATGCGGCACCATATGGGGGACACTATGGTGTATACCGTACTCAGGCCAAGATCTGGCAAAGCAGATTCTTATGGCCAACCATGTACGAGGACACCAAAGACTTCATCCGAAAATGCAGAAGATGCCAGTACCATGGAGGAATCACTGCAAGAGATGCAGTGCCCCTACAGAACAACCTCCAGATAGAACTATTTCATGTTTGGGGCATTGACTTCATGGGACCATTCCCAAAGTCCTACGACAGCAAATACATCATGGTGGCAGTTGATTATGTGTCCAAATGGGTAGAAGCGATGTCGTGCCGTGCTGCCGATGCCAAGCATGCTCGAAGGATGTTCCATGAGGTCATCTTTCCTCATTTTGGAACACCAAGGATGGTAATAAGTGACGGAGGGTCTCACTTCATTGATATGACCTTCTGAAACTTCCTGAAAGAGCTTGGCGCAGAGCACAATATTGCTACTCCATATCACCCCCAAAACCAGTGGTCAAGCAGAAATATCAAATAAACAAATCAAGAACATTCTACAAAAGACCATACAAGAGATGGGGAAATCATGGAAGACAAAGCTTCCTGATGCACTTTGGGCATATTGGACTGCGTACAAAACACCATTGGGCATGTCACCCTATCAGCTAGTATATGGGAAAACATGCCACTTGCCTGTTGAGCTAGAACACAGGGCACACTAGGCAAATCAGAAATTCAACATCGACTTTAAGAAAGCCGGAATGCTCAGGAAGCAACAGCTACCAGAGCTGGAAGAATGGAGGGACAAAGCATACCACAGTGCCAAAATCTACAAAGAGAAGACAAAGAAGTGGCACGACAAAAGAATTCAAACCCGGAAATAAGGTATTGCTCTTTAATTCCAGGGTTAAGCTATTCTGACATGGCAAGCTTTGTAGCAAATGGGAAGGACCATACACCATCGTCAACGTTGCATCCCACGGAGCAATCACTCTCCAAGATGACGGAGGTAGGACCTTCAAGGTAAATGGCCATCGTCTGAAAATCTTCCTAGAACCTGATAATAAAGAGTATGATGTGATAAACTTCATTGAAGAAACCTAGCGAATAAATAAAATAGGCTAGACAACCCTTATCTCCTAGGTTTCTCTTGTTTTGCTTTGTCCCCTAATAAAATACAGGCAAAAGAACAAGAGTGTGTGTGGGGGGGGGGGGGGTCGCCCGACCTCCAGATCATCTACACACCACGAAGGTATGTAACCCAAAACCTCACTCTCCTTGGTTCCTGAGTTTGAATGAGTTTTAAATTTGATTATTTAAATCAAGCTTAAATAAAATAAATCAACATGACCCTCTTGCTCTACATACTTTCTGTTGTTGGCTTGCATATGTTTTATTCCTTACTTATCATCTTAATGCTTGTGAACAAATATCTTTAGGACCACATGCTCATCTAAGTAGTTAATGTGTGTGATATGGTTTGATGACATGATCTTCACTCTTAATGTCTAAGTACTTGGGAAAATTTATTTGAAGAAAAAACTTGCAAAGCTCCTCTTTGATTTGCCAAAGTCCTACCAGAGTCATATAATGAGTCATCTTGAAAACCTTATTCATATGCTGCTTGTCTTTGCATTGAGCATTGTCAAATTGTTGTGACCCTTGGAAGAATTCTTTTCATGCTTTCATGATCAAGATTCACATGCACACCATATACCCCCTTGTTATGCTTCTGTAAGAAGTTAGCATTGTACCACTTGTTACATCCCCCAAAATAAAAGCTCCACATTATGTGATGGTTTCTCTCTCCATATTTTATTACAAAAGAGACATGGGCTATAAAAAAAGAGAAAAGAAAAAATATATATGGACACATGAAGGTCCAAGCATACAAAAAAAGTTGGACACATGAAGGTCCATGAAAAAAGACAAGAATGAAAGATAGCCATGCCCTCAAAAAGAATATAAAAATGGAGAGAGACCAGACAAAAAGAGTTTTCATCTACCATATATTATCCACTATATCCATACACGTGCACATCTTGATCTGATTGTATGACTAGTTTTTCTCCTTGGATCCGGTCTTTGACTTTGCAATACATGCGATGCAAGTATGCATTTTCCTTTATACCAACCTTAAGCTCCACATATGACCATCATTAGAAGTAGGATGAAGAAAATGGGGCAAGTCAAATGCCTTGGTGAGGACTTAAACATCTTGAGTGATCCAAGAGTATCAGATGAGGATCTAAGCATGGTTTGTTTCAAAAACTAATTAAAAAACAAAAATCCCAAGCTACTTAACAGGTAGAGTTGAGGTGACTTGATTCATGACTGTTCCACTCCTCAACTACCCAAGATGGCATGATAGACACTGCAAAGTTCACAAGCATAAGGTGAGGTTTGGAATATCTCTTATGCTTGCTTCATACCTTAGGAAGTTATGTTTCACCTTAATCCTTTCTCCACTCGAGGACGAGCAAAGACTAAGTGTGGAGGTGTTGTTGACGGTCCTTAAGTCATAAAACCAACCGTCAACTTCTGCAGCATTTCAGGACTTTACAATCACCAAACTTAGTTGTAGGGTTTTTAGCTAATCAATTCCATGAGTTTTGGTGAATTGTGATCTGCAGGAACCCACAGGTGAAATACAAAAGAAAACACAAGTGAACACACAAGAAAAGCACAGAAGATCATTACCTGCGTTTCACTTACAAAAATGGCCCACAAACCAGACGAAACGGGTGTGCCAAGCAAGATGCACCCAATGGATAAGACCAGGGCCCACCTATCAGCCAGCCGGGGGAGGTAGAGCCAGGGAGGTGCCACCTGGTGGGCAACCGACCCCCAGGGTCGCCCATCCCTGTGGAGGTGCCATTTGGCCTGAGCTTGGGCGGGAGATTCATCCTTATCCTCTTGAAGGCGGTGCTGACGTGCATCCTTATCAGAAATGGCGGGAACCGACCTCCTTGGGCTATAAAAGGGACCTCCCTCACCCCTCACAACACACCATCCAAGGGATTAGAGTAGTGCCACTTTGCAAAGGTGACGCGCTAGTTCACTAGTGCTTAGAATAAAGGAGGAGAGTGAGGAGTAGTTCGGGGAAGCGCTAGGCCTGTCGGTGTTCTTCTCCAAGCTTGTACCTCTACGGATACTGGCTTCTTTTAGAGTAAAGTAAGTTAGTATCTGTGATTTCTTGTTCTTGCATAGTACTTATCTTTGAGTGAGATCAGTTCTCTTACTCGCGGGTTCGTCGCTCTGTTTTATAAAGAGTGCCGTAGTTTGCTATGGGGTACCAAACGTAGTTAGACTATGGTAGTAATCAGTAGTATAGATGTGGTGTCTAGGCTAAGGGCTACCTTTGTTTACCTTATATCCCACGGTCTGTGAGGTAGTCCACAAGTGGTGACAGCCCTGTTGGTCCTTAGTAGTCCTCCACATTTGGATATAGCGTAGAGCCGTTGGCCGGAGTCTCCTGACCATTTCAGGGGTAAGCCGATGCCCGAAGCGAGTATCTAGCCTGATAGATCGACCTTAACTCATCCTTAGTACTACTTCAAGAATCCTCTCTATCCTCGCCACTTATCTTGGTGTGTCCTTGGACCGACTTAGTAAGAAGTTAGTGCACACACGTTCCCTGTGGATACGATACCCTTGAATACTCACGGGTGAAAACTACAACGGTATCCGTACACTTGCGGATTTATTCGCAGATGTTAAAATACCCAACAAGCTTTGTCTCTTGGATGAGCCTTCTTTATCATCTTTGTTCTTTTTCTTCTCTTCCGGACAATCCGCAATGAAATGCCCAAGTTTCTTGCACCCAAAACAAGGCTTGTTAGATCTTCTTCTTTGTTCATACTTTCCCTTGTTCTTGCCATAATTCCGGAAGTTGCCCTTTCTAAAGACTCTTCTAAAGTTCTTGATACACAAGAACATTTGCTCATCATCTTCATCATTGCTAGACTCTTCATTCTTGGATGATTGATTAGCTTTCTCTTTGCCTTTTGAGCTTGCTTGTAAGGCTATGCCATTGTTCTTTGCCGCTTGCTCTTGAAGCTCAGTCAAGTCTTGATTTATCTTGACTCTTCTTAGTTGATCATGGTGTGCCTCAATTCTTCCAAGAACATTTTCAGCGGTAAAGTACTTGAATCCTCTTTCGGCTCTTATCAAGCTAGGTAAAGTGACATCCCTAGCCATGTATACGGTCCAGAGCTTATCCACAATCTCACGATCGCCCCATTTATCACCACCAAGTGACTTGATTTGATTTGTGATCTTCTTCATACGGTTGTACATCTCTTTGACACTTTCATCCTTTTTCATAGAGAAAAGGCTTAGTTCATCTTCCAATGTCTTGATTTTTGATTCACGAATCTTTCTTGAACCTTGATGATTGACTTGGAGAGTATTCCAAGCATCTTTGGCAGTCGGTGCATCTTCTATCTTATCAAATTCTTCCGGACTCATAGATGTGTGAAGAATATTCAAGGCTTGAAAGTTTCTTTGCAACACATATTGTTGCAATGGTGTTGGAGTCTCATCTTCATCCGGAATTTCACACCCAACTTCTACAACTTTCCAAAGATCCTTGTGAATTGCATTCAAGTATCCAAACATCTTTGTTTTCCATTGATTGTATCCGGTTCCATCAAAGAATGGAGGCTTTCACATATGGATTGATGCACCATGGTCACTAGGAAGTTGAAATGTGTAATCATGAGACACACGGTGATCCTCAACTCTTTCTTGTCTTTTGATGACCCACTCTTGCTAGATGCGCGGAATGATATTCGCTTGTGGTCGAAATCCGAGTCATCACTTGAATCAATCAAAATCTTGGAGCTAGACTTCTTCTTCTTTTTGCTCTTCAATTTCTGCTCTTTCTTCCATGCCTTCCATTCCCGTTATGACATTTCGTCATCACTCGACTCCGAGTCATCATCACCATCACTCTTGTTTTTCTTCTTCTTGCCTTTCGATCCACTTGATTCATCTTGCTTCTCATCTTCAAGTTTACCATCATCATTCTTGTTTTTGTCCTTGTCTTCCTCACCCGTCGGATTGATGGGGCTCTTGGGTGGAAGTTCCCCCGACATCTTCTTTTCTTTTCCAAGCGGTTAAGCTCAAAACGGAGATCCAAGCTTTGATACCAATTGAGAGGATCTGAAGATGCCTAGAGGGGGCTGAATAGGCTAAATCCGAAATTAAAACACTTAAAACCTGGTTAGTAGCAAGGGACCGGACTCTCCGGGTTTAGGTTCGGATGCTCCGAACAATCCGGACTATCCTGGTTGAAACCCGAACTCTCCGGGTCAAGAAGCAACGAACCAAAAAATTAAAAAGAAGTGAGTAAATTTCAGATCGAATAAATTTGGAGTTACCAGGAGGTGCTTCTAGGACTATTCAACTAGATGCACTTGACAGAAAACTTGTATATGAGTAGATCGAGCTCAAACCCTAACAAATATGACTCACAAACAAGTAAAGTAACAATAAGAGACAAAGGGTTTGTTTCCCGAAGTTCACACCCAAAGGTGCTACGTCTCCGTTGAGGAAGAGTTCAAGAGACGGTGCTCAAGAACCCCTATGCTCCTCACCCAAGGGTGAGACCAACGCTCAAGCCCGAGGTCACTTACTATGAATTCCTCGGAGAGGAATGAAGCTTGCAAACTTCCCGTGGAGCTTACAAATCAGCTTGAGCACTCACGATCACGCCTAGCCGTCTAGGAGCTCAAAGCTCCAAGAGTAATAGACTTGAACCCACCGGCTTGACGAAGAACTAGTGCTCAAGAATTGGAATTGATGCTCACTATCTCAAATCTCTTCTCTTGCAAGTCTCTCACTTGAATCCCTCAAGAAATCACTCAAGAATCAAAAGGGAGGGAATGAGAGAGCCTCTTCTAGGGTTTGGTCTGGTCAGGTTCGAAAATGAGCAAGAGAGAGTGAGTGAAGGGTTATGGAGGGGTATTTATACTCCTCACATTGAAAACTAGTCGTTGCTCAAAGGTTACCTGGATACTCCAGGTAATAACCTGGATACTCCGGGTGCCTGACTCTCCGGGCTGAAACCTGGACACTCCGGGTTCAACACACTGTCTCAGTCAAGAATGTTTCTTTGTGGAATTTTGAGTGGTAATGTTCTCTCGTTGGTTTTGTTTGTGTTCCTTGAGCATTAGAACCCTGTCACAACCTTTAGATCAAAGTCCCCCTTGATAGTACAGCGTTCCTAAACTCAATTATAAATTAAAAATCTAATCCTTGAATTCATATCCGTCACCGCTTTTCATTTCCTTTTTTAGGGGCGTAATTCATCATTCTTATTTGCTTATCCAACGGCAGCTCCTGCACACATGCTTAGATAACAACATTAAACATACATGGTTTTGTCATCAAACACCAAAACCCACTTAGCGGCCTAGATACCTTTCAAAAGGGGAAGCAGGTACAAAGTTCTTCCACGCATATGCTACTATCAAGCATAGAAAAAACCTGATAACCAGCCTCATGGATCAGAATAACATGATCTAGTCTGACAATGCAGTTAAAGCTGCAATTCTTTGGGAAGCATTCAAAGATAGACTTGGGCAATCTGAATTTCAGAACATGCTATTAGATTTAAATGTACTTCTACATGCTCAAGATGATCTAAGCTGCCTAGAAGTGGATTTCACACATGAGGAGATAGATAGTGTCATCAGCAATCTGCCATCAGATAAATCTCCAGGACCTGATGGCTTCAACGCTGACTTTGTTAAGAAATGCTGCCCAATTATTAAGTCTGATTTCTACAACCTTTGTGCAGCCTTTTACTCAGGTGACCTTTGTTTACAAAGCATTAATGGATCCTACATTTCCCTCATTCCAAAATGTGATGGTGCAAATAGGCCTTCTGAATTCAGACCTATTTCTTTGTTGAATACTTTCATGAAAGTCATCACTAAACTCCTAGCCAACAGGCTACAAGCTGTCATCCAAGGAATCATCCACAAGAATCAATATAGTTTCATTCATTCTAGAACTATCCAAGATTGCCTTGCCTGGGCTCTAGAATACCTACATATCTGTCACAAAGGTCGTAAGAAAATTATCATCCTAAAGCTAGACTTTGAAAATGCATTTGACAAAGTTGAACACCAGGCTATGAGGAAGATTATGGAGCATAAGGGGTTTGGGCCTAAGTGGCTGCAATGGATGGATCTCATTTTTTCATCTGGCACTTCTTCTATACTTCTTAATGGGGTTCCAGGGAAAACCATCCATTGTAGAAGAGGAGTTAGTCAGGGTGATCCCCTATCACCCCTCTTATTTGTTCTCACTGCAGACCTACTTCAATCAATTCTAAATCATGAAAGAAACCTGGGCAGGCTGAATTTACCAATACATCTGGAACATACACAAGACTTTCCCATTCTACAGTATGCAGACGATACTTTGATTTTCATGTAAGGAGATAGCAGTCAGCTTGATAATCTGAGGAATATCCTGCAAACCTTTTCAGCTTCTACGGGCCACAAAGTGAATTATTTAAAATCAATGCTTGTGCCTATAAATTTGGAGGAATCTGAGTCTTTGAGCTTAGCACAAGCATTTGGGTGTTCAACTGGATCTCTTCCCTTCACTTATTTGGGCCTTCCACTTGGTCTCTCAAAGCCAAAAGTGGCAGATTTCCTCCCTATGGTAAACAAATGTGAGAAAAGACTATCTTGTACAGCAGTTTTCCTCTCTCAAGCTGGAAGGTTAGAGGTCTCTAATTCCATCTTCACAGCACTTCCAATGTATTACATGTGTACATTCAAGTTGCACAAAACAGTGATCAAGCAAGTGGATAAATATAGGAAGCACTGTCTCTGGAGAGGAGCTAACATCAATGCCAAATCTCCACCTAAAACAGCTTGGGAGCTTGTTTGCCTGCCAAAAGTAGAGGGTGGACTGGGAGTTTTGAACCTAAGAACACAAAATGAGGCTCTCCTTCTTAAATACCTACACAAGCTTTTTTTTAACAAAGCTGATGTTCCTTGGGTTCACCTCATTTGGGAGAAATATTATAGCAATGGTACACTTCCATCTGCACAGAAAAAAGGATCCTTTTGGTGGAGGGATATCCTTAAACTTTTAGATGCATATAAAAGTATGACCATGGTGAATGTGAAAGATGGTTCTACCTGTAAACTTTGGGATGATCTTTGGCTGCATAGAGTACCACAATTGCATTTCCTTGAGCTCTATTCTTTCACTAAATTGCCTAACATTTCGCTTAAGGCTGCACTTTCAGTGGAAGGCCCTAGCCAGCCTTTTCATCTACCGATTTCAGAAGTAGCACTGCAGCAGTTGACAGTTCTAGCACAAGATATGTCATCTTTTCAGGAAGAGATTGAATCAGACATCTGGTCGTATATTTGGGGTTCGGCTTTCTTCTCCTCATCAAAAGCTTACAAGCATCTCACAGGTCACAAAGTAGTACATATGTCTTTCAATTGGCTATGGAAATCATCATGTCAGAATAAGCACAAAGTTTTTTTCTGGTTATTGCTTAATGACCGGCTATCCACTAGAGAACTTTTGAGGAGAAGAAACATGGAGCTACCATCATATCTTTGCGTTTGCTGCAATCTTTCAGTGGAAGAATCTCTGTCACACCTTTTTTTATGCTGCCCCTGTGCCCAAAGCTGCTGGAATTCCATTCGACTTTTAATAGGAATGACTGATCCCTACAGTACTCCAGAGAACTTAAGATTACAGCTAAGAGTGTCATTTTTCATGGAGGTCATCATTCTTATGAGCTGGTGCATTTGGATGTAGAGGAATGATCTTATCTTCAAAGGTATCCAGCCATCTCAAGAGAAATGTCGTAATCATTTCGTCAAAGAGTTTGCCTTAGTTATTCTAAGAGCAAAAATAAGTGTTAAACATCAGATGTCATCATGGCTAGAAGCACTTTGTGTAATTTTGATGATTTTTTTCCTTTCCTTTCTGGTTTCATGAACCCCTCTGTAATTAAACGCTTTTGTTTTACTTTATATATATATATATATATATATATAAGGGGAACTACCCCTCCTGATTCATCCAAAAAAAAAATTGTTGGTGGACATAGCAAAGTTTAATCCATCCTTTATGGGATTAAAAAATGTTATTGCGCATATGTGAGTGTGATGCTGGATGTGTATGGGATGTGTGTCTATGTGGATACTACAGCTTGTACTCTAGTAAGCAAGGCTATCTCAAAAGAAAAAAGAGTCCAACCAAATGAACGCAGTCGACAAATATTATTGATGGCTTCTTCTATGACGCCCAGGGGGAAAACGCATGATTCTTATTGGTTGCCATTTGCTAATCCTTAGATCGCAGGAAATTTTCCAATGGAGCGGAGTATAGCACATGAAAAGGAAACATTAGATACCCTCCAAGATTCATTGTCTTTGTTCCAAAAGTACACAGGAAAAATTGAATTCGTATAGGGATGACCAACTTCAGCTGCACAGAATTTAACAAAACACTGGACAATGCACTACTGGTCTTAATTCTTCATTATGCATTACAAAAATCACAAGTATATTGTTACCAATTATATTCCCTGCATTTGTGACGACAATAGCTACAATGGACAAAAGATAAAACTGCCAAAAAGTTCACACTATTAAATAACTCAGTAAAGGAATAATCAACTAAGAAATAAACCAGTAAAGATACACGATAGCAAAACAAAACATTGGACATGAACCAGGAGACAGCACAATCAGAGGAAGGAATAACACTACAACCAGACAATGAACACTTTTGATAATTCTAGAAACTATGACCCATGTAAAAACTTGCATGATTAGCAGCAGCAGCAGCATGATTAAACATTGAATAACTAAGATAAACATGATATCTGACGGTCAACAGCATGGCAGCTGCAAGGCTCCAAAACATGTAACTTCACTGTGGAGGGGACCCTAGGTTCAATATACTTGTTGACAGCCATGACCGCTCTGTGACCTTCCATGAGAATATCCAAAGCCAGTGGGGAGCATTTACCAGATTTGTTGCCAGGATCAGAGCACCTGACACAACTCTGAGGGGCCTCCAATGTCAAGCACTCAAGTGAGATTATACTCTTGAGAACATGGCATGTCAACTCAACCAAGCTCTTCGCAGAGCTGAATCCTGTGATACTCACGCTCCTAAGGTTGTGATGATGCAGTTCTTGCATCTGCCTCAGATCCACAGGATCTGCAAAAATTGAAACATTCTTCATGTATCGCTGCCATACCTGTGATACAAAAGGACAGAATCAAGCCATGTTTCCACCACAGATACTAATATCATAGTAGTACGAATGGCAACTCACATTTAAGTTGAAAGTCTCCAGAGAAGGAGCAGCATAAAAAAAGGAAGATAAGGACAGATAATCATAGGTTGGGTGAAAGGGTGCTCCAATAAGAGCAATGCTCAAGTGCCTGAGGAAGAGGAATTTGCTACACAGCATTGGTGCATAGGCACTCTGCATAAAGAGGTCAGAATAATTAGACCTGTAGTATCATAAGATATGCCTATAACAAGTCAACAGTCAGCTAAAGTTCTCATACCTCTGACATTGAATGTATGGTAAGAGCTTCGAGATTCGGCATGCTGGATGGAAGTTCAGCACGAGCATAAAAAACTGAACCATAGTGGTTCATGGTTAGGCTCTTCATTTGCAAAGTTTCTCCGAGTGATAGTTGTACTGTGCTGTCTCCTCAAATGTAAAACTGGAGACATTTGGTGCTTCATTGTCTATCACTTTCAGCTTGGCACACCCACGAACCTCCAGGTAGTTAAGGCGCTGCAGCAGGCGAGGTACCTTCAGGCAAACTATCCTATCGCAGTTCAACAACAACAACAACATAGCCTTTTTTCCCAAGCAAGTTGGGGTAGGCAAACTATCCTATCGCAGTTCCTGAGTTCCAATTGCTCCAAAGCAAGAGAATGGGAAAGAAGGCACCCTAACTCATCCCCTGTTATACGCACAAGACAAAGATGTAGTCTTGTCAGACCTCTTAAACCAAGTGTAACTGTTGGGCGGAAGGAACAACAGGTAAGGTGAAGATATCTGATTGAGTCTCCCCTCCCATTCAACAGAAGTGAGCATGGGAAATTGTACATTGCACTGAATGGGACAAGTATGAGTGTGAGTTCTTCGATCCCTGGTGTAACAGCTTTCTTAAGCCACCTGTTGAGAAAACAAGAGTCCTTTGCACTGTAATCTGAATTAATCTGAATCTTGAGCTTCTTCAGACCAATGCCTGAGTGCTTTTTCAGAATGTGATCAACTTTGATGTAGAAAAATCGAGCTGATTCATCCTTTTGACATGCACTTTCATTCAAGCCCAATGTATACTTGCTGAAATTGAGGTTGGGATGGCATCTCCAGGAATGTAGAAAGGAACGAGACACACAGGCAGCTCGTGCAGCGTCTCGCATTGGCATCAGGGAATGTATATGATGCCAAATGTCCTGCATGCACAAGCATAGCAGAGAAAAGACAAGATCATTGAAATTGTGAAGGCAAATAGCTGATTTAGATTGAAGGAAAAGAAACATGAGTAGCATGAGTAATATTGAACCCCAGGTCCAGTGGTATGTGCCTGATCACTCTATACTTGATAGTTTTTCATAGGACAAATAATATTTACCCAAATCAGGCATGAAGTGTTTTTATTTATTTATTGCATTAGTGCCAAATAAGATGGAAGCAATGATATTTAGATAGCATGTTAAATCGATGGCAGCAATAGAACAGGAATGGACATGCACTTTACATAGGGTACAAATAGTGCATCTGAATATTTAAGCAGCCCGAAAGCCCAATTTGCCCCAGTAATGGTGTAATATAATCAAATAATTTGGCAGCTACATTATAAAAATCATGGACATAAACTTTAGTGACAGGAGAGAATAAAAGAATGACATCCTACATGGTTATGCAGCTCACAAATTACCATGTATAGCCAGAATGAGCTAGTGGAGATAACATGTCACACTTATTAGAAAAGAAACATTTTTTAAGATTGTACAATCTAAGTTAAGGAAGTATGAAGAGTAATTGCAAGTGCCAGTCATTGATGGTCACTTGAGAGCCTCCCAGTCTTTGAAACAGCAACTTTTATGCATTGGAGGCCTGAGGACGATTATTATGCATCAGAGCAGACATTTTATAGACAACTTTGTAATGGTTACAGCATCAAACTATCCGCTCAATCGCTCATAATCTTTATTTAGCTAGCATGGATTCAAGGCTTCGACCAGTCATCATGGTATTTGACTTGTACTAAGCTCTTCCATTATCAAAATTTTATATGCTGTACCTCTGGAAGGCTTTGGTCCTGAATGTATCTCTAAGTCAGCACCCTGAGAATCATCATCTCTTTGGCAGGGTGAGCCCTTTCTTTTAGCCCGTGAAGCAATCAACACATCTGCAGCACAACATGCATGGTTAAATACATTTGAGGGAGAAAAGGCAAACTCAAGCACACCAAAGCAATCCATCTTCCTGTTGACCAACTTTTGTGCAGCTGCCCAAACAATTTGTTAGAGGAACCAACTTGTTTCCAGTTTCTTTTTTATTTCTGCATAGCACAGCAGTCTCAGATAGACCACCTTTAATCTCCTACCTTGCAAGGTTCATCTAGGATGTTACTTATACCAGTTTTAAAATAAAAAGGGAAGTATGCTAACTCGAATCTCCTTGCACCCAGTACAAAAAGATGTTTGCTTTTGTATGCATATAGATTCGAATCGAAATATTAAGGAGCTTAGCCTACTGAACACGCAAAAGGTACAACCTTTGCGTTTATCCAATAATTAGTCTGCACGAAACTAAAAATCCACCCAAGAAAATAAAGAAAGAGGGACATCTGGAGCCGCAATTAAGTCTTTCTTGTTCCCTGTAGAGATAAGTCTGCCTGCGACAAGCCGCTGCCGCTTGGCTTTGGCATGCACAGAGGGAAGTGGGCGAGGAAGCTAATCAAGAGAGGAGGAGGGTGCTTACCACAGGCTTGAATTTGGGCTTGGCGGCGGCGGCGCTCCTGGTCCTGCTGGCGCTGGATGGACATGACGCGCATCAGATCCAGTAGCCCCATGGTCTCTCTCTCTGATGCAAGCGGGAGCCGTCGCCCGTGTATCTCTTCCTGTCTTCCTGGCCGGTCGCCTGCCTCTCTTGTGTTTCTGTTCGAGTAAATTTCACCGGCTGTCCTCCAACTTATTCCGCGTTCTGATTCCGGTCCCGATACTTGTAAAACGCACATTCAGCACCCTAAACTTATTCCACTATGTTATCCCGGTCCCTAAACTAGAAAATCAAACGATTACGTCCTTAAATTTGTTCAATCATGCCATTCCGATCCTTAAACTTGATTTTGAGTCTTATATGGGTCAAAACAAGGCGATCTAAAATTTATACATCAAAAGTAATTCATAACTTTTTCATATAAAATTGAATGAAGATAAACTTTATATCAAAATGGTAGCCTCGACGTAATCGACAATTTTGTAGTTGATATATTTTTGAATTAAAACTGTTTAGGGTCTCAAAATATTATTGTAAGTTTAAAGATTTTGAAATTTAAAAGTTAAAATTAAATTTTGGGACTCTGAACAATTTTAATTCAAAAACTTTTCAACTTTGAAAGTTAATTTACTTTGAAAAGTTTTACAAAATTGAAAAAATTCTAGTCGCGCGCGCCAAATAGACTCCCCTCGGCAGGTCGAGAGTCTCGCGGAACATCTGCAGTTGGACTGGTCCGGGCTAGTGGGCTTGGGCCACCAAACATCTGCAGGAGTCCACGACGATTCCTATCTTAACGTGGCGTTCTCGTAAGATTTTTGCTTTCCCCGCCTTGCAGTATTCTGATGCCATGTAAACTGTACTGTTGAATTCTGATGGCACGTAAACTGTTGAGTTATCTCTCCGAAACGAAACCTGAGCCGACGCACATTTGGTCAACACACAAGCGCTAGAACGCGCGGATCGTAACGATCAGAACCTGACGAAGATCCCTGGCGACCGGTTCAGGCCCGGTACTGAGATTTTGGGGGCCCGGGACGAGATTTATACTAGGGGTCATTTAGTAATAATAAATAAATAAATAAAATTAATAAATAACTATGAACAAATAGTATCACAAAACATTAATATCGTGCAATCTATATATTATTTCAAAAGTTTCTTCTAACATTTTAGATGCGAAGTTGGTGACCAGAGTATCAATATCAATTTCATCCAATAATTTCTTCTCGATACATAAAATTGCCAAATCATTTAACCTTTTTTGAGACATTGTGGACCTCATATAATTCCTCGATAGCTTCACTTTGAAAATGTTCATTCAGCTGATGCTACAATAACTGGCACAATAAATAAGATCCAATAAGCAATAGAAACATTAGGATAGCAATCCACTTCTCTAACATACTCAAAAATCTCATTGGTTTATCTGTTAAAGTCAGCCGAAGAACATGTATGTCGCTGCAAAAAATGGGCGACTACAAAACTACTCGATTGGTTGTTTGTTGTGCGCTTGATCGGATATGGTCTAGCACGCAAAGACTCAAGGATTTAGACTGGTTCGGGCCTGAAATGCCTTACGTCCATTATGGGGGGTGGTGTTCTTGCTCTATTGCTCTCGAGCTCGGGTGCTCAAAGTTCAGAGGGGAGCTTACAAGCTGGTCTAGCAATGTCGAACCCGTGATAGTCCAACCCTTTCCTACATGGGGGCTTTTCCTTTTATAGCCCAAGGTGGGGCCCCCATTTACAGATATCTAGCATTATGTCTTGGCACTGTCGGGGCGCAAATCGTCCTTGTCAGTCGTCGGGGCCCACTCGGTCGGTCGGGAGTGGGCAAGCTTGATCTTGGCGATCTCCTGGTGGAAGGGATGATCTTGGCGATCTCCTTGGGCAGCGCGTTCCCTCGGTGCTGTCCCATTCTGGCTCAGTCGGGGTAGCGCAATCACTCGGGGGTCTCCTCCGGTCTTGTCCGCCGGAGCCTGGGTTCCTTACCCGCGGGGCTATCTTACGTAGCTCTCTGTCACCGGACGGCGCGCCCGGTGAGGGGGGTCTTACCGAGGCCTGGCTGGGGGCGTCCGGTCACGGTCGCTGGCGTAATGAGGCGGTGTGCAGGGGCAACCATCATTACGTTGAGGGGAGGCAGCGTCTGCTGACGCCCCCTCCTGTTGCGTCATGGGGCCCGCGCAAGCGGCGCTGTTCCCTTGTTAGGGAGTCCCGCTGGCTTGGCCTTTGCCGCAAGATAAGGAGGACTGGCGTCTCGAGGCTTGCACGGGGCTAGTCTTGGCCGGCACGCCTGACAGGAGGCGCGGCGCCCTTGGAGCGCACGTCCCGGGTCGACGACATGGCTCTGACCCGGGGTGCTAGGTCGGGGGGCCGCCACGTGTCCCGGGAGGTCGGGCTCCCGGGCGCGTTGGCTTAGCAGTGAAGCCAGCTCCCCGCGCGAGTTAGCGGGCTGCCCCGTCGTCGACCCAGTAGGTTTGCTGGGCCTTCCTTCTCACGAGCCGGGCCCATTAGGGGTCCTGGGTTTGTACCCCCGTCAGAGGCCCCCGAGCGGCTCTGCGATTTTGAAGTAATCGTGGAGCCGCTGGTCTCGGCTTTGATGACCCCTGACCGGGGCGTCCCATCCAACTGCCCGCGCCCTCAGCTTTCGGCGTGCGCCAGTGATGGCGTGACGGGGCCTGGTCCATCTTGATGGCCGGATGACGGGTCATGGAATCTCAAGGCCGGTCGTTGCGTCTCCTCGCTGGACTGCGGACGCCTCGTTTTCCCCCGCTCGGGGTCGCCTCCCATTGGTGGGTCGTGCTGCGATCGTGCCCCGAGTGGCGCGGTGGTTGCCGGGCGTGCTGGTGCCGTGGCAGACGCGTCGTCGACGGGTGGATCTGGCGTTCCTTCCTCGAGTGTGGATCCGTCATTGCAAAAATAAATAGCACATTAATTTTTGTCTTAAGTGGGATTGCTGGTGAGGAAAAAACATAGTGTGCTTTGTGATCAAAGTATTGCTTCATGTTTTTCTGAAAAAGGTTCTGCTGCTTGCTTTTATGCTTGCTCGTGAATGTTTTTTGATCTTCTACATTCCTTTCCTTTGGAACTGCGTGCTGATCATGGGCTGCGACGTATAGCCGGGATGTAGCGAAAATGGCCTCTCATGCCATATTTCAATATAATGTTTTGGTTATTGATATGGACAACACAACACTTGGACTAATATGATTGTTAAGATGATCATTCTCAGGCTTTTAGGTTCAAGTGATGACAAAGAGAAGATGGGCGTAGCAAGGCCCGAAGGGCCGCCCCTACGGTGGTTCCAAGTCAAGAATTGAAGAGACTGTGAAGAAATCAAGTCAAAACGAACAAGACAGAGACAATTTGCTATCACCGGTTAAACCGACGTTAGGCAAATTGTACTCATCGGTGCAATGGAACCAGAAAGCTGAGACTAGGGTTTTGCGCCGGATGAACCGACGATGCCTGAAGACAACTCGTCGGTGCAATGACTTGAAGTGAAGACTGACCCAGAGGCACCGGTTAAACCAACGATAAAGAAAAAGTGA
Source organism: Panicum virgatum (assembly GCF_016808335.1). Taxonomy (NCBI): domain Eukaryota; kingdom Viridiplantae; phylum Streptophyta; class Magnoliopsida; order Poales; family Poaceae; genus Panicum; species Panicum virgatum. The sequence continues at coordinate 6,334,973 of NC_053149.1, read as the reverse complement.
GCGCCGGTGCAGTTGTCCAGAGACTCCATTTTTCGGGGTGTTTCTGAGCTTGCACTCACCGGTTAAACTGACGTTAGTTTTGAGAGCGTTGATCGATTGATCAAGTAGCCATTGGAGCAGAAACGGCTAAGTTGCTGGGAAAATACACTCACCGGTTAAACCGGTGATGACAAGAACTGAGCGTCGGTTTAACCGGCGTTAAGGGATTTCGTCAGCTTTTTCCCAACGGCTAGTTTTGGATGTGTGGCTATATATACCCCCAAGGCCGGGTCATTTAAGGTTGCTGGAGACCAAGGAAGTATACAAGAGCCAAAGATCGTCTCCAACCACCTTAGAGCTTCATTGTACATCATATAGGCTTAAGCACACTTGTGAGAGTGCTTAGTGCTTGTAATAGGGATTAGTTCTTGCGAGAGCTCCCTTGAGAGAAGTCTTGCTGCGGCAAGCAATCCTTGTGATCCGTCGTGTGACCCTCCGACTTGGTGTGGAGTGGCAACGACACTTTGTGCGGGGGAAGAGGAGACCCCCTCCTTGGTGGAGAAGCTCCGTAGTGGATTTCGGCTGGGTGACCGAGAGAGACGGTGGCGGTGCACGAGACTCGGTATCTTGTGGGCACTTGCCTTTGCTTGCCGGCATCGCCTTGGTGGCGTAGTGCAAGACGGTGATCGGAAGAGCCTCGGTGTCCCGTGGACGTAGGCGTTTGTGCCGAACCACGTTACATGACCGTATCTACTCGGGAGTTTGCATCCCTCTTGCACTTACCTCTTTACTTACCATATTATGTTTCCGTATTTAATTTATCTTGCGTGCCTTTACTTTCTGTTATCGCCATAAATTAGGGCCGAAAGCAAGATGGGCTTGAAGCAGGAGATTGAAGATGGCTTGCAAATCGGTTCCTGCATGAGTATTTGGGCCACATGGGCCATGTATCTTTAGATTTAGTTCAAGATTAGAGATAGAGTCCGATCGGGACAAGATTAGTTTAGATTGTGTTATCGTCATAAATTAACAAGATTAATTTATGGGCCGAAAGCAAGATGGGCTTGAAGCAGGAGATTGAAGATGGCTTGCAAATCGGCTCCTGCGTGAGCATTTGGGCTACATGGGCCATGTATCTTTAGATTTAGTTCAAGATTAGAAATAGAGTCCGATCGGGACAAGATTAGTGTAGATTGTTTCTCAAGTCTCCGGACTATAAATATGTACCCTATGTTATTCATAAAGAAAAGAAACGTTATCACGTCTCGCAAATAATAACTCTCGGCACATCTCCACCCCTATTTCTAGGGTTTCATCCAAGTAAGCGACATGCTGCCCTGATCGCCTCTTGCGATCAGGGCAGCGTTGTTCTTGCTTTTAGCTTGATATTACTCGTACTGAAGTGTTTTTGATGGCGAGTAATGCTAGTTATCTTGATGTTCGTAGCATGGCTTTTAATAGATCTATCGTGCTTTATTGCTTATCATCTACGAATATCATGTTGTTTTCGTGCAGTCATGTTTCAATCTTATGCTAGTTCTTGTTGTGTAGAATTAGTTGCACGGAGACAACACCCTGCTTCTTTTCTGTCTAGTAGATCCAATCTGTTACGGTTTGCTCTTGTACATAAGAGTTGGCGTGATATCTGCTAGGTTAGGCCTTGCAAACGGATTGGATGATCCGGTGATGTATTAGATGCTTTGTCTTAGTCTTATTAGGGAATTGATCCGGGAATTGGCTCTTGCTAGTTCTTAGGCCTCTGTTTTTTGCTACGGTTCAGTTATTTCTTACTTTTATTAGGCCCAATCACATGTATGATGTTCCGATCTAGCAGTGAAGCTTTGACCATCGTGGATTAGTTTCTTTTGATTTAATTGAAGCAGCTTTACACTTATTTGCTTTATTTATCGATATCCGAATAGATGCAGAATCAATCTGACACCGGGACTCGATCGGCTCTTTAAAACCGATGCAAGAGTTGTCCCGGGGAACCGACCATGGCTCGGACTTATGTTTCCACATGTTTGTGTATGCAGGCAAATCATTGCAAGCACGTCCGCACCTTCCTGATCAGGTATAGGTCAGGTGGCACGCCCTGCGTCTTCACAAGCCGCGGCGTGTACTGGAATTGCGGCCCGTCGACGAGGGAGCAGTGCCTACCAGCGCCCCGATGGGTTTCGACCGACAACACATTCTGGCACGCCCAGTGTGACTTTCATCAACAACAACGCCCACCGCAGAGATGGCAGGAGCTCAAGACCAAGCACCAGTTCCGCCGGTCACCAAACCTGTCACGTATGAAGAGCTGACTCCAGAATACAAGCTAAAATATGATGAGATCAAAGCTCAGTTCGAAGCCGATCTCATCGGCTCTTTTGAGAGGACCCGCAACCATGGCATCAGGTGGAAGGGGTTTTCACCAGAAGGCGCTCTCGACAACGTTGATCTGTCCGTGCCTTTAGAGGAACGCACCAGGGCCCTACGCCAGGAGATGAAGTACATGGTGGCTCACACGCTCCATCGGCACTCAGAAAGCCTGGTGAACGAGCTTGAGCGCGTGGCACATCGCGTTGTCCAGGAGGTAATCAAGAGACAGTACTCCCCGTCGGGACCAACTCTGGGGAGTCACAGGGGGGAAGCTGCATTGCAAACCAAGCCGCCAGCGTCCTACTTGCTCGCGGCAGCAATACAGCAGAATTCGCCGATCTATGTCGTTCACAAGATCGGCGGTGATCCTAGAGAAGGCCAGTTCCTGACCGAGCCACCCAAGGAGATCCCGTACGGCTACACGTGCGCATACATCCCCGACAGCGTCAATCCAACACGCTCGGTGCAGCTGGTAAGCCCAGGAGCTTCTGGAGCAGACGCGGAGAAACAAGCGTGGCTGGCAAAGTACGCTACTGGGCCGAGTGCTGAGCCATCGGCCCCAGGAGTTCTTACTGTGGAGCAGGTCAGTGCAATACTGAGGGACCAGTTCGGCATCCTGCCCAAGAGAAAAGCGATCGGCTATTCCAAGCCGTATCCGAGTGACTACGACTTGATCCCATTGCCACCCAAGTATCGGCTCCCTGAGTTCTCCAAGTTCAACGGGTTAGAAGGAGCTAGCTCCATTGAGCATGTGAGCTGATACTTAACGCAGCTTGGGATGATCCTAGTATCGGATCCGCTGAGGGTCCGGTTCTTCGGCCAATCTCTTACATGCCCAGCTTTTGGATGGTATGCATCATTGGCCCCAAATTCGATTCGAACTTGGAGGCAGCTGGAAGACCAGTTCCATATCCAGTATCACTCAGAGATTGCTGAAGCTAGGATTGCCGACCTCGCCCAAGTCAGGCAGAAGCGAGGAGATACTGTGTCAGAATACATGCAGCGCTTCAGAGAGGTTAAGAATCGATGCTACTCATCACGCATCACGGAGAAGGAGGCAGTCAATCTGGCAGTTTTGGGACTAGCTAAGCCGATCAAGGATATGGCTTTCCAGTTGGAGTTCGCATCTCTGGTGCACCTGGTGTAGAAGCTGACGACGTACGAGCTTTACCATCCTGAAAATGGCCCAGGCGGATGAATCTGATGACTCTGGTGAGGAGCAAGAAGTGGCCGTGGCAGAGTGGACTCAGGGGGCAAACCCTGTCCTGTGCAAATGGATCAAGCAGCAGGGGCTTGTGAAGGGCTTCGACTTCGACATAGCCAAAGCAGAGCAGATATTTGATCTGCTGCTCAAAGAAAAACAGCTGAAGCTCCCAGAGAATCACAAGCTGCCAACCGCACAAGAGCTGTAGGGGAGGCTATACTGTAAATGACATCATTCGTTCACTCATGCCACAGGTGAATGCAAGGAGCTGCGTCGTCAGATCCAATCGGCTATCGAGCAAGGCCGATTAATTCTGGCTCAACATACGATGAAGGTCGACACGAAGCCCTTCCCACAAGCCAACGTGGTAGAGTTGTCAGACTTCACTCCTACGAGCCAGAATTTTTCATTCCAGATCAACATGGCGGGGCCTGTACGTCGTCGTGACGAGCAAAGGAGAGAGGCCATTTCTGGCAAACGGCCTCAAGATCAAAATGAGCCAGGGCGACAGCATGTTACTGAAGAGCAAGTGCGTCACATCCGTAATCAGCTTCCTGCTTCCGATCGGTTTCTAGAAAAGTATGAATATTAGCACAAGCTGCGTCGCCGATATCAATCGGAAGAAGAGGAGTACGAGTACCGCACAGGGAGGGAGCTGGGAAGGCGCCAGGCTGTACGCGACCACTGGCATTGCCCGTTTTTCAGGTACTGCTAGAATTCCGGCATGAGCCGATTGCCCACTATAGATAATTGTATGGAGTGCAGGCCTCGGACACGCCAGTCAGGCGATACTTCGGTGTTCTGGCGCTTGGGTCCCAAAGTGCGTCACGACGATCGTGTTGAGCGGCCGACCAAGGGTGATTCCGAGCCAGAAGAAGAAGATAGGTACCATCGCCCACGGTGGTGCCCTGACGGGCTTAATCGCTCGTAGAAGCGCAGAGTGCAGTGCTTGCGCAATCTAGACAAGGCAGAAGCAAGGTACCTCGACGTGCTGAGGAAGGCACGTCCGGATCTCGTGGAACAGGTCAGGCACCCGCGAAGGGTGGAAAGGCGCCCTCCAAGGAAAGAGTGGTGCCTCAAGTAGGCAAAAGCCGATGAGAAGACATCAGCTGATGTGAACATGGTGTTCGTGCTCCCATCAGAGTTCCGGGCACCTCAGCCGGAGGATTTGCCTGTTGCACAGCTGGATCTTGGCCCCCAGCCGATCATCTTTGAGAAGCCAATGGAAAAAAGCTACAAACATTTGAAGGGGCTGTATCTCAAGGGCTTCATCAACGGTAAACCCGTCAATATGATGCTGGTTGACACCAGTGCTGCAGTCAACCTGATGCCATATTCAGTGCTGCGCCGGTTGGGGTGTTCTTCTGCCAACCTAATCAAGACCAATGTGATGCCCAATGACTTCAACGGACAACCATCAGAGGAAATGGGGGTTCTTAATGTGGAGCTGACAGTGGGTCGCAAGACGATCCCGACTTCGTTCTTCATCGTCAACAGCAAGAGTACATACACGGTATTGCTTGGGAGGGATTGGATTCACGCCAACTGTTGTATCCCTTCCACAATGCATCAGTATCTCGTCCAATGGGATGGCAATGAAGTGGAAGTGGTCCCTGCGGATGATTCCAGCGAAGTCTCGCTTGCAGATATGAATGCCTGGGATGCAGAAGGACAAGAGCCGATCTCAGGGATCGCCCTGGAAGATTGTGATCGGATCGAAGCGACAAAAAATGGACTGAGGCTGGTCTTATCCACTGGCCTCGCAGAGTAAACGCATCCTGGCATACTACGGGGTGTAATAGAGATAGAGAGGCCGGTCCCAGCGACCGGCCCCAAAAAATAGAAAAATCCTATTTGGGGTCAGAATTGTTACATCATGTACATACGATGGCCTGCTCCGGTAGTTGGCCACTCATTGACTATTTGGTTTTGAATGATGATGGGAGTATAGAAACGGCCAGCCCATGCGGTTGGCCAAATAATTTTTCTTGTCATCTCTCTGTGTTCGCTGCTGATCTTGAGGATAACGAGGACTCGCCTGCGTTCGCAGCTTGTTTTTCAGACGATGGCAAGCTAGGATACGGGTTCACGTCAGCTGATGATTTGGAAGAGGTTGACATCGGTCCTGGGGGTAAGCCACGGCTGACATTTATCAGCAAGAAGTTGGATCCGGTCTTGCGTAAGAAGATGATTGCATTGCTGAAAGAGTACCGAGATTGTTTTGCATGGGACTACACCGAGATGCCCGGTCTAGACTGAAGCATCGTCGAGCATCGGCTCCCGCTCAAGAAAGGGTTTCGGCCGTTTCAGCAACGAGCACGTCAGATGAAGGCTGAAGTCCTAGAAGAAGTCAAGAAAGAGGTGGAGAAGATGTTGGATGTCGGGTTCATCAAGCCGTGCCAGTATGCAGAATGGATCTCTAGCGTGGTACCGGTGCAAAAGAAGGATGGCCAATGGCGTGTCTGCGTCGATTTTAGAGATCTCAACAGGGCGACGCCAAAGGACGAATACCCGATGCCTGTTGCAGAGACATTGATCAACGCAACTGCCGGCCACAAAATGATGAGTTTTATGGACGGTAATGCTGGCTACAACCAGATCTTCATGGCCCTAGAAGACGTGAACAAGACCGCGTTCAGAGTACCAGGCGCAGTCGGCTTGTTCGAATATTTGGTTATGACCTTTGGACTGAAAAATGCCGGTGCAACGTACCAACGTGCCATGAATTACATTTTTCATGATCTCATTGGCAAACTGGTAGAAATTTATATCGATGATGTCATGGTCAAGTCCAAATCAGCTGGGGGCACCTAGAAGATCTGCGTCAAGTTTTGGAGCGGACTCAAAGGTTTGGGCTCAAAATGAACCCGAAGAAGTGTGCTTTTGGCGTATCGGCCAGTCAATTTTTGGGATTCCTGGTGCATGAACGGGGAATCGAGATCGGCCTGAAGAGTCAAGAAGTTGTGAAGATGATGAAGCCACCTACCACAAAGAAAGAGTTGCAGAAGCTCATCGGTAAAATTAACTTTGTCAGACGATTTATTTCTAATCTGTCTGGGCGCATCGAACCGTTCATGGGTTTAGTGAACATCAAATCCGATGATGAGTTTCTCTGGGGCAGAACAGCAGCCAGCTTTCGATGAAATTAAAGAATATTTATCAAAGCCTCCAGTGTTGACACCTCCTCAGCAAGATAGGCCGTTCTATGTGTACCTATCCGTGGGTGACACTTCCATTGCTTCGGTGTTAATCCAGAAGCACGACGGCCAGGAGAGGGTGGTTTTCTACCTCAGCAGGCGCATGTTAGATGCCGAGACCAGGTACCCTGAAATTGAGAAGCTTTGCCTTTGCTTATTCTTTACGTGTACAAAGCTTCGTCATATTTTGCTCTCGGCGGAAACAATTGTCATATGCAAATCGGATGTCATAAAGCATATGCCGTCGGCTCCTGTCCTGAAAGGCCGGCTTGGAAAATGGATGTTTGCATTGTCGGGGTTCTATATTTGATACCAGCCTGCGAAAGCAGTCAAAGGACAGGCACTGGCGGATCTTGTTGCAGACAGAATCAGCACTGATATTACTGCACTATTTATTCGTGCTTGGGCTATGTTTTTTGACGGATTGGCTTGTGATGATGGATGCGGTGTGGGAATTCTATTGGTGTCACCTCGAGGGGTGACTTACTCTTTTTCCATCAGGATGACTGCCCCATGCACCAATAATGTGGTGGAATATGAAGCCGTTCGCAAAGGGATGGAACTACTCCTCGAAACTGGTGCAGAAGCGGTGGAAATATTTGGAGATTCGAAGCTGGTGATCTCTCAGCTCACGGAAGAATATAGATGTGAGAGCGAGGCTCTTTTTCTGATATGGATGCAGTGCCGAGAGTTGATGTCACGATTCAGGTATATCAATTTCCACTGGATACGCAGAACTCTAAACAATGAAGCCAATGATTTGGCATAGTGTAACACCCGGTTTATAAAAGAACATAAACCGAGCAATCATATACGTGCCAGGATCAAGTCACACGTATATACAACAGAATGAACAGTATATCATAGCACATATCACGAATAAGACATAATAAATCGAAATACGAATGTTATTTATTACATTAATGACAAAAATGTCTGATACAGCGGAAGCGAAGTACAAAATACGAATAAAGCTCTCTGAAGCTGAAGCAGGGCGCCACAGGGACGTCGACTAGGAGACGAACACCTAGAAGTCCTCGTAGTCCTGGTAGCGCTGGACGAACTCCCTCGTGTCGGCAGGAACTGAGCAGCAGTAGCGTAGCCAAGAGGAAAAAGTAGAGAAGAAGCAAGAGTGAGTACACAACTTGTACTCAACAAGTATAACACAAACTATGAGGCTCTAGGCTGGCTGACTCAACTGCATTAGCTTTTAAGTGTTGGCAAGATTTTATTTAAGCTATTTACTACGAGTTGATGATTTACCATTAACCCAGTTACATAGTTATTAATCAAGTTTAATCATGCAACTACTGAGAAACCAAACCAAAACCAAGCCACCAAGGTAACCCCGAGAAGCACCTCCCTCGTCGGAAGGAGATAACTCCACTAATCAAAAGGAGGATCTGGGCCGCTCATAACCGTGAGCACGGCTAGTATACCAGTTTTACACTCTGCAGAGGTTGCACATCTTTACCCACAAGTCGTGAGCTACGCCAGAGGTTCATCACACTTCCTTAGGTGAGATGACTAGCGACTCACTACGAGGCCGTTACAAAGAATCTCGTTGGTAAGGCGTAACCGCGAGAGATAGGTCAGCGACGATGGGGCCCACCTCCGGGGGTACAAGCACAGGAGCGCAATCCAAGCACAGACCAAGCCAGAGGAGCAGGGACCATTGAAGCTTACTACTCTTGCCCCGCAGGTAAGTTACTCCAAACCAAAAAGACCTAATTAATAAGCCAAGTCTATCACATTCTAGCCTTGTGGTAGCGCTGTTGTCCCAGGTTGTCGCTCTATGAACCGGTCCTTATGGAGAGTGGCCAACCAAGCACTAAGCACCGTGCTGGCCCCCTAAACCATGTTTCTAACAAAAACAATTTTAACGAGAAGTGAGCCACTCAAGCCACACAGAGTGCCACTCTCAGAATTAAGTTCCAGTAAACCATTAATCAAATTAATTAAAAAGGACCAGGACCAGAGTGTGTTAAAGCGCAGCAACCTAGCACAACTAACCAAAATGCAACCCAAAGGATATATATATAGGATATAAAGTGGCTAGGAAAGTCCTTATAGGCATACAGTATTAAATGCAGTATGAAATTGTATTTAAAGTGATAGGTTGTTCATGTTACACTTGCCTTCCTCGTACTGCTCTTGCTACTGCTCAAAGTGCTCGGAAGACGGCTGCTCCTGGTACTGGTACTGGGGCTCCTCTGATGGATCAACGTCTACTCACGAACACATGGCCAAAACAATGCACGAAATAAGCATACAAGCAAACACTAACAAAAACTAAGAAACAGTACAACAATACATAAAAACAGCAAGAAAAACTAAGCTAAAACTATTCTACGCGTTACAACGATCGCGTGGATATAAAGAACGCCTAAAACGGAGCTAAAACGCATTTTCTAGGCTAAAAACAAGTTCTAGGGGCTTAATTGTAAGAAAACTGAAGTTCCAGGGGCTTTTCTACAAAAACCAGGGACGGAAACATAATTAAACTATAGATCCAGGGTCTGACATGTAAAACTGCCAAGGGTGGACGGCGGGTTCAATTTTAAAGAAGCTCAGGGTTCAAAACATAAAAACCAGGACTGAACTATAAATACTTTTACACAGTTCAGGACGGCGGGTTAATTTCTAATAAACCGAGGGGCTCTTTAACAAAAGAACCAGGGCGAACCGTTATCTTTGATTTCCAGCCGTCGGATTGAGATCTGGTGGATTAGATCTAATGCAACTCCGATCTAATCTCGAGCGTCGAAACCAGATCGGGCGGCCAGGGTTAAGCGGGTGCGGGAGGCGGCGGCGCTCGACCGCCGGCGGCCCTGTCCGCGGCGGCGCGGCGCTAGGCTCGCCGGAGTTCGCCGATTCCGACCCTCCGGGGGTCAAATTGACCCGCGCCTGGGGCTGGGGTGATCTACACGCCAAGCGTGATTCACCTAGGCTCTAAACGGCGCTCGGGGAGGCTCGGAGCGACGCTAGCATGGGCGGCGGTGGGTCTGCGTGGCGAAGCTCGCCGGCGTAGGGCACTCAGGCCGTGCCAGTGTCGTGCTGTGGGCGAAAAAGGGCTGTGGGAGCTAGCGCAAGGGAAAGGGATCGTGGTGGTGCTCACCAGGCTCGGGATTTGGGTGGAGTCGTGGTACAGCAACGCCGACGGCGGGATCCGGGCGGCGGCGACACGGCGGAGCTCGGGGTCCTGGGTGCTGGAACGTTCCTCCGGGCTCTTGAACTTCGTAAGACGTCGTGTGGAGGCGCTGTGGAGCAGCACAAGAGGTCAGGGCGGCCTATGGTTCGCCGGCGGCGGGGAATCGAGCAACGGACAGAACTCACCGGAGAAGAAGTCAGGTCGCGATTCCGGCGAAGCACGGGCTTAGGGTCAAGACCAAGGGATCAGGTGGTGCCCTTGGCCTACGGCGGGTCGACTGCGGGGCTTGTGGTGGCTCGTGGTGCAGCGGGGCGGCGAGAGCACGGCGGCGCAGGGGTCCTGCGCGGTGGAGCAGGGGCGGGGTGTGCGGATTAGGGTTGCAGGCAGCGCTAGAGAGCGAAGGTAGCGTTTGAGGGAGCAGGGGGGGTCGCAGGCGTTTAAAGGAGGCGGCCGGGATCTCGGCGTGCGCTCCCGGGGAGGAAGTCCGGCGGAAATCTCGGCCGGGGATTCTTGGGTCATTGCGCGAGCGCGGGAGATACGCTGCTCGGCGTGATCCCGAGCAGCTTCTAGAAGTAGGGCGCTGGACGGTGGGTCCTGCGGGTTGGGGAGGTCCACAGCGCAGCGGGGAGGCGGGGTGAGCGGAGCGGAGCGGAGCGGAGCAGAGAGTTCGGGCGGAAATCGCGGGCGGAGGAAGAGGAAAGGTCTGACTTGTGGGCCATCCTCGTCAGCGGGAACGCGGTGCGCTGGCTGCGGCGTGGGAGCGGTGTGCTGCTGGCGTGCGGGACCGGGCCGTCAGCCAGAGGGGAGGGAACGCGTGCGGGGCGCCGCGGCTGAGAGGGAGCTGGCCTGGGAGCGTGGGGCGGGGCGAGCCGGGCTTTGCGCCCGCGTGAGCTGGGCCAGGCGAGATGCGCTTCGAGGCCGCGAAAAGGGAGAAGAGGAAGGATGGGCCTGCCGGGAGAGGGAACTGGCCATGGGCCGGACTGGGCCGTGAGCTCGGGTTCTGCGTGGGAGTGGGCTGAACGGGAAGAGAGGGAGGGCTGGGCTGGACTTGGGTTGAGGGTTTTGGGCTTCCTTTCCTTTTTCTTCTTCTATATCTTTTCCTTTCTAACTCTATTTCAAATTCCTATTCAAACTCAACCAAACTAGTTGAATTCAAAGTTGAATTTGAATTCAACTCAAACACTCAAACAAGTAAAATAAATGCACCAGCATGAATGCAACACAAAAATTTAAACCTATGATAAATTTTAATTACTTATAGAACAAAATTTAGATTAAATGCAAGTCTAACACAATAAACCTTAGAAATTTAAATAAAGCCAATTAAATTTATTAATAAATACTGGAAATTTAAATTAGGGTGTTACAGACCCTACCCCCTTAAAGAAATCTCGTCCCCGAGATTTAGCTGGGCTGGCTAGCAAAGTGATCTGGATATGTCTTCATCAGCTCATCTTCTCGCTCCCAAGTAGCCTCAGCTTCATTGTGGTGACTCCACTGAACTCTGCACATCTTGATGCGCTTGTTCCGAGTAACCCTCTCTGATGTTTCCAGAATCTTCACCGGATGCTCGGTATAAGTCAGATCTTCCTGGACATCTACTCCATCCAGTGGTGCCTGCTCCTCGGGTACTCGCAGACATCTCTTCAGCTGAGATATATGGAAGACATCATGAACTCCTGAGAGGCTGAGAGGTAACTCCAGGCGATAAGCAACTTCGCCTTTCCGCTCTAGCACCTTGAATGGCCCCACATAACGAGGTGCTAACTTCCCTTTGACATTAAATCTGCGGATTCCTCTCATCGGAGACACCTTCAAGTACACATAATCACCAACACTGAAAGTCAGGTCTCTCCGCTTGCCATCAGCATAGCTCTTCTGTCTGCTCTGTGCAATCCTCAGATTTTCTCGCACAGCCTGAACCATCTGCTCTGCATCATCTATGATCTCAGGACCGAAGAGCTGCTTCTCACCAATCTGATCCCAATAGAGAGGAGTCCTGCATTTTCTGCCATACAATGCCTCGAAGGGAGACTTCTTCAGACTGGCCTGATAGCTGTTGTTATATGAGAACTCAGCAAATGACAGGCACTTATCCCAACTAGTACCATACTGAATAGCACAAGCTCTCAGCATATCCTCCAACACTTGGTTGGTTCTCTCTGTCTGCCCATCTGTCTGAGGATGATAAGCCGTACTGAAACGCAGCTTCGTATCCAACGAATCATGGAGCTGCTCCCAGAAACGAGAAGTGAACTGAGACCCTCTGTCAGATATAATCTTCTTCGGCACACCATGCAAGCAGACAATCCGAGAGATGTACAACTCCGCAAGTCTGGCACCGGAGTAAGTAGTGTTCACTGGTATGAAGTGAGCAACCTTCGTCAAACGATCCACTACTACCCAAATGGAGTTGTACCCTTTCTGAGTACGAGGCAATCCAACAATGAAGTCCATAGTGATTTCCTCCCATTTCCACTCCGGAATCTTCAAAGGCTGCAATAGACCTGCTGGCCTCTGATGCTCAGCCTTGACACGCTGACAGGTGTCACAAATAGCCACGTACTCTGCCACTGAACGCTTCATCCCATACCACCAGAAACGTTCCTTCAGATCATAATACATCTTCGTGCTGCCCGGATGAATAGAGTATGTTGTATCATGGGCCTCACTCAGAATCAACTTCCGGAGATCCTTCACATCTGGCACACAGATCCGGTTCTTGTACCACAAAGTACCCCGATCATCCTCTCTGAAATGAGGAGCCTTGCCCTTCTTGAGCAACTCACGAATCTCCTGCAGCTTCTCATCATCTTTCTGATGCTGCCTGATCTCTGCCTCTAAAGTCGGTACTGCCTCAAATGCTGCACTGGAAGTATGATGCAAGAAGCCCAGACTCAACTGCTCGAACTCCTCGCATAACTCTGGTGGCATCTGGAAAGCAACGGCCATGTTGACATAACTCCTTCTGCTCAAAGCATCTGCTACAACATTGGCCTTGCCCGGATGATAGTGAATCTCCAGGTCATAGTCCTTGACCAACTCTAACCATCTTCTCTGCCGCATGTTCAGCTCATTCTGCGTGAAAATGTACTTGAGGCTCTTGTGATCAGTGTAGATATCACACCGCTGCCCATACAAGTAATGCCTCCAAATCTTCAGAGCATGCACAACTGCGGCTAACTCAAGATCATGAGTGGGATAATTCAGCTCATGCCGACGTAACTGCCGTGAAGCATAAGCAATCACCCTGCCCTCCTGCATCAGAACACACCCAAGACCATCCTTCAAAGCATCACAATACACCGTGAACCTCTTCGTCTGGTCTGGCAGAGTCAGGACTGGCGCCGTAGTCAACCTCTTCTTCAGCTCATCAAAGGCCATCTGGCGCTCATCAGTCCATACAAAAGCCACATTCTTCTCCAGCAAAGAAGTCAAAGGCTTCGCGATCTTGGAGAAATTCTCAATGAACCTCCGATAATATCCAGCTAAGCCCAAGAAAGATCTGACTTCCATCACTGTCTGCGGTGTCTCCCACTCGAGCACATCCTTCACCTTGCTCGGATCAACAGCAATGCCTCCCTGAGAGATAACATGACCGAGGAATGGAACCTCGTCAATCCAGAACTCGCACTTGCTGAACTTGGCATACAGCTGATGCTCTCTCAATCTCTGCAATACGAGTCTCAAATGCTCCTCATGCTCTTCTTCTGTCTTGGAAAAGATCAGAATATCATCAATGAAAATCACCACAAAGACATCCAGATAATCCATGAAGACCATGTTCATCAGATGCATGAAGAAAGCCGGGGCATTAGTCAAGCCGAAGGACATGACTGTATACTCATATAGCCCGTACTTGCAGGTGAATGCCGTCTTCGGAATATCCCCAGGACGGATCCTCAGCTGAAAGTAACCCGAACGAAGATCAATCTTCGAGAATATACGAGCACCTCGAAGCAAATCGAAGAGATCCTCAATACGGGGCAGTGGATGCTTGTTCTTGATAGTAACTGCATTCAGCTCCCGATAATCGACACACATCCTCTTCGAGCCATCCTTCTTATCTACCAGCAATAATGGAAAAGCCCAAGGAGAGAAGCTGCGACGGATATAGCCCTTGGCTAGCAACTCATCAATAGTCTTCTTGACTTCTTCATGCTCTATAGGCGCCATACGGTAGGGCCGCTTTGCAATAGGAGCTGTGCCAGGCAAGAGATCAATACAAAACTCAATGGCGCGTTCAGGCGGCATACCTGGCAGATCATCCGGAAAGACATCTGGGAATTCAGACACCACGCGAATACCGTCCGTGGGTCTAGCCTCCATCTGATGAAGAAATCGAGAAGGCTCTACTGCACTGATAACAACCTCTTGGCCACTGGAAGCTGATAACAAGACTGTCCTCTGAGCACAATCTATCCGGACTCCCCACTTGGCCAGAGTCTCCATTCCCAGAATGACATCAATGCCCTTGGTGTCTAGCACCATCAGATCAGTACAGAACTCTACTCCCCTCAAAGAAACACTGACTCTCGGGCAGTAAGTGTGAGACCTCAACTGTCCTCCCGGTGAAGATACTAACAGGCACCTCTTTAATGTGCTAGTATGAATACCATGATGCTCGACAAAAGACTGAGTAATGAAGGAATGCGTAGCACCAGTATCAAAAAGCACTGTAGCTGGATATGAATTAACCATGAACGTACCAATAACCACGTTGGGAGCCTCGGCCGCCGACTCGGCCGTCACGTGGTTCACCCTGCCCTGTGCTGGCGCCCTGGGCTGAGCTGGGCGCCCCTGCTGTCCCGCCTGCGCCTTCCGGGGGCAAGCGTTGGCGTAGTGCCCCGGCTGGCCGCAGTGAAAGCAGGTGCGAGGAGGTCCCTGAGCCTGCTGTCCGGTAGGAGCTGCCGGACGTGGAGCCTGTGGTGCCGGTGGAGCCGGTGGAGCACGATCCGGAGGTGCCGGTAACCTCGGGCCCTGACCTGCCTGCTGCTGTCGAGGCGGGTACTGCTGCGGTGGCCTCTGCTGGTACTGCTGAGGAGGCCGGTACTGAGGCTGGTACTGCTGGGGCTGCTGGAGTCGAGGACGAGTGTTGCTGCCAGAAGCAACGGGGACAATCTTCCTCTTCTTGTCCTCCATCTCCAGGTGCTTACGCTCAGTGTTGAGCGCGCTGTCAACCAGATGGTTGAAGTCGTCGAAGCGGAGGTTGAGTAGCGCGTACTGGAGGTAGTCCTCAAGACCCTCCATGAAGTGCTCCTGCTTCTTGCGGTCATCCGCAACATCGGCAGGGGCGTAGCGTGCCAGCTGAAGAAAGCGATCACGATACTCCGTGACCGACATAGTCCCCTGAATTCACAAAGACAGATAGATATCGGAAGATTGACTCAAGATTCATAAGGATAGAACAAGGGGGCATTAGCTCAAAAGAAAACGCTGAATGATTATACTTAAGATTACCTGCTTCAGTGCAAGGAACTCCTTCTGCTTCATCTTCATAACGCCCGCGAGGACGTTGTGGCTACGGAAACGCTCCCTGAACTGGAGCCAAGTAAGAGACTCGCGGTCGTGAACTGGGTGGGACTCCCACCAGTCCAAAGCTACCCCTCGCAGCTGTCCTGCTGCGTACAGAACTCTCTCACGATCATCGCACTGGGCGATGTCCAGCTGACGCTCCACTGCACGGAGCCAGTCGTCGGCCTGAAGAGGGTCGGACGTGTGAGAAAACGTCGGCGGGTGACCCCTCAGGAACTCTGCACGCCTGTCGCGAGGCTGCGGCGGTAGAGGAGGCGGAGGCTGAGTGTGAGCGTGCTGAAGAGCCTGAACGGTGTTGTTCAGGGTAGCCATCATCTGCATCTGGAGCTGGAAGTACTGCTCCGGAGTCAAGGGCGGAGGCATCGGGATCCCGGTACCCTAGTTGTTCTGACCCTGCTGCTGGCCAGAACCGGAACCGGTGCTCCTGGTGTTCACCATCTGATTTGAACAAAAGATTTCACGAGTAAGGATATTGCAGGAATAAATTCAGATGGATATGATAACTCTTTGCGGAAAAAGACTCAGCCATGATAAAGTAGACAGGATAGAGTTGACTGTTTTACCCCCAACGATCTAACTCATTTTATTAATTAGTTAACTTTAACATCTGAGTGATTTTCTTTTCACAAAATTAAACTACTAAGCTATGCAATCATTCAAAAATCCAAATCAAACATGTAGCATAATAACAAGCAGACAATTTTCACAACTTAGCCGAGTTTAGCAATAGACTCGACTAACACAACGCGTCGCAGAACGTGCTATCGTGTTATTATAAAAAGGTCACCTAGCTAACTCATGGTGGTCAGATGACTGATTCAGGCCAAATCTACGAGAACTATTCTTCAGAGAGAGAAATCAAGGCAAGAAGGGTAAAAGTCATAGAAGTCAAGGGGTATAATAGTAAAATAGTTTCAGCAGTCAAGGATTGGTGAGAAGAAGTCCTAAAACTCGACTAGTTCTATCTAGGCTTCGTCCTACAGTCGATACGGCTCTGATACCACTCTGTAACACCCGGTTTATAAAAGAACATAAACCGAGCAATCATATACGTGCCAGGATCAAGTCACACGTATATACAACAGAATGAACAGTATATCATAGCACATATCACGAATAAGACATAATAAATCGAAATACGAATGTTATTTATTACATTAATGACAAAAATGTCTGATACAGCGGAAGCGAAGTACAAAATACGAATAAAGCTCTCTGAAGCTGAAGCAGGGCGCCACAGGGACGTCGACTGGGAGACGAACACCTAGAAGTCCTCGTAGTCCTGGTAGCGCTGGACGAACTCCCTCGTGTTGGCAGGAACTGAGCAGCAGTAGCATAGCCAAGAGGAAAAAGTAGAGAAGAGGCAAGAGTGAGTACACAACTTGTACTCAACAAGTATAACACAAACTATGAGGCTCTAGGCTGGCTGACTCAACTGCATTAGCTTTTAAGTGTTGGCAAGATTTTATTTAAGCTATTTACTACGAGTTGATGATTTACCATTAACCCAGTTACATAGTTATTAATCAAGTTTAATCATGCAACTACTGAGAAACCAAACCAAAACCAAGCCACCAAGGTAACCCCGAGAAGCACCTCCCTCGTCGGAAGGAGATAACTCCACTAATCAAAAGGAGGATCTGGGCCGCTCATAACCGTGAGCACGGCTAGTATACCAGTTTTACACTCTGCAGAGGTTGCACATCTTTACCCACAAGTCGTGAGCTACGCCAGAGGTTCATCACACTTCCTTAGGTGAGATGACTAGCGACTCACTACGAGGCCGTTACAAAGAATCTCGTTGGTAAGGCGTAACCGCGAGAGATAGGTCAGCGACGATGGGGCCCACCTCCGGGGGTACAAGCACAGGAGCGCAATCCAAGCACAGACCAAGCCAGAGGAGCAGGGACCATTGAAGCTTACTACTCTTGCCCCGCAGGTAAGTTACTCCAAACCAAAAAGACCTAATTAATAAGCCAAGTCTATCACATTCTAGCCTTGTGGTAGCGCTGTTGTCCCAGGTTGTCGCTCTATGAACCGGTCCTTATGGAGAGTGGCCAACCAAGCACTAAGCACCGTGCTGGCCCCCTAAACCATGTTTCTAACAAAAACAATTTTAACGAGAAGTGAGCCACTCAAGCCACACAGAGTGCCACTCTCAGAATTAAGTTCCAGTAAACCATTAATCAAATTAATTAAAAAGGACCAGGACCAGAGTGTGTTAAAGCGCAGCAACCTAGCACAACTAACCAAAATGCAACCCAAAGGATATATATATAGGATATAAAGTGGCTAGGAAAGTCCTTATAGGCATACAGTATTAAATGCAGTATGAAATTGTATTTAAAGTGATAGGTTGTTCATGTTACACTTGCCTTCCTCGTACTGCTCTTGCTACTGCTCAAAGTGCTCGGAAGACGGCTGCTCCTGGTACTGGTACTGGGGCTCCTCTGATGGATCAACGTCTACTCACGAACACATGGCCAAAACAATGCACGAAATAAGCATACAAGCAAACACTAACAAAAACTAAGAAACAGTACAACAATACATAAAAACAGCAAGAAAAACTAAGCTAAAACTATTCTACGCGTTACAACGATCGCGTGGATATAAAGAACGCCTAAAACGGAGCTAAAACGCATTTTCTAGGCTAAAAACAAGTTCTAGGGGCTTAATTGTAAGAAAACTGAAGTTCCAGGGGCTTTTCTACAAAAACCAGGGACGGAAACATAATTAAACTATAGATCCAGGGTCTGACACGTAAAACTGCCAAGGGTGGACGGCGGGTTCAATTTTAAAGAAGCTCAGGGTTCAAAACATAAAAACCAGGACTGAACTATAAATACTTTTACACAGTTCAGGACGGCGGGTTAATTTCTAATAAACCGAGGGGCTCTTTAACAAAAGAACCAGGGCGAACCGTTATCTTTGATTTCCAGCCGTCGGATTGAGATCTGGTGGATTAGATCTAATGCAACTCCGATCTAATCTCGAGCGTCGAAACCAGATCGGGCGGCCAGGGTTAAGCGGGTGCGGGAGGCGGCGGCGCTCGACCGCCGGCGGCCCTGTCCGCGGCGGCGCAGCGCTAGGCTCGCCGGAGTTCGCCGATTCCGGCCCTCCGGGGGTCAAATTGACCCGCGCCTGGGGCTGGGGTGATCTACACGCCAAGCGTGATTCACCTAGGCTCTAAACGGCGCTCGGGGAGGCTCGGAGCGACGCTAGCATGGGCGGCGGCGGGTCTGCGTGGCGAAGCTCGCCGGCGTAGGGCACTCAGGCCGTGCCAGTGTCGTGCTGTGGGCGAAAAAAGGCTGTGGGAGCTAGCGCAAGGGAAAGGGATCGTGGTGGTGCTCACCAGGCTCGGGATTTGGGTGGAGTCGTGGTACAGCAACGCCGACGGCGGGATCCGGGCGGCGGCGACACGGCGGAGCTCGGGGTCCTGGGTGCTGGAACGTTCCTCCGGGCTCTTGAACTTCGTAAGACGTCGTGTGGAGGCGCTGTGGAGCAGCACAAGAGGTCAGGGCGGCCTATGGTTCGCCGGCGGCGGGGAATCGAGCAACGGACAGAACTCACCGGAGAAGAAGTCAGGTCGCGATTCCGGCGAAGCACGGGCTTAGGGTCAAGACCAAGAGATCAGGTGGTGCCCTTGGCCTACGGCGGGTCGACTGCGGGGCTTGTGGTGGCTCGTGGTGCAGCGGGGCGGCGAGAGCACGGCGGCGCAGGGGTCCTGCGCGGTGGAGCAGGGGCGGGGTGTGCGGATTAGGGTTGCAGGCAGCGCTAGAGAGCGAAGGTAGCGTGTGAGGGAGCAGGGGGGTCGCAGGCATTTAAAGGAGGCGGCCGGGATCTCGGCGTGCGCTCCCGGGGAGGAAGTCCGGCGGAAATCTCGGCCGGGGATTCTTGGGTCGTTGCGCGAGCGCGGGAGATACGCTGCTCGGCGTGATCCCGAGCGGCTTCTAGAAGTAGGGCGCTGGACGGTGGGTCCTGCGGGTTGGGGAGGTCCACAGCGCAGCAGGGAGGCGGGGTGAGCGGAGCGGAGCGGAGCAGAGGGTTCGGGCGGGGATCGCGGGCGGAGGAAGAGGAAAGGTCTGACTTGTGGGCCATCCTCATCAGCGGGAACGCGGTGCGCTGGCTACGGCGTGGGAGCGGTGTGCTGCTGGCGTGCGGGACCGGGCCGTCAGCCAGAGGGGAGGGAACGCGTGCGGGGCGCCGCGGCTGAGAGGGAGCTGGCCTGGGAGCGTGGGGCGGGGCGAGCCGGGCTTTGCGCCCGCGTGAGCTGGGCCAGGCGAGATGCGCTTCGAGGCCCCGGAAAGGGAGAAGAGGAAGGATGGGCCTGCCGGGAGAGGGAACTGGCCATGGGCCGGACTGGGCCGTGAGCTCGGGTTCTGCGTGGGAGTGGGTTGAACGGGAAGAGAGGGAGGGCTGGGCTGGACTTGGGTTGAGGGTTTTGGGCTTCCTTTCCTTTTTCTTCTTCTATATCTTTTCCTTTCTAACTCTATTTCAAATTCCTATTCAAACTCAACCAAACTAGTTGAATTCAAAGTTGAATTTGAATTCAACTCAAACACTCAAACAAGTAAAATAAATGCACCAGCATGAATGCAACACAAAAATTTAAACCTATGATAAATTTTAATTACTTATAGAACAAAATTTAGATTAAATGCAAGTCTAACACAATAAACCTTAGAAATTTAAATAAAGCCAATTAAATTTATTAATAAATACTGGAAATTTAAATTAGGGTGTTACACATAGATGGCTTCTGGGTACAAGGAAACAGCCGATGGAGTCGATGTAGAAGTTCAGTTTCTAGAACCCGGAGACTGGAGAGCCGATATCTTCAATTACTTGAAGGATTCGGCTCGGGGGCACCCAGAAGGATAAGACTCAAGGCCATGAAGTACGTTCTGATAGGGGATGACATATTCTACAGGACCTTGGAAGGACTACTGCTTAAATGTCTGGGACCTTCAGAGTCAAATCGGCTCTTGCATGAGGTTCATGAAGGAGCCTGCGGTACTCATCAATCGGCTCATAAGATGAAGTGGCTGATTAGGCGATCGGGTTATTACTGGCCCACTATGCTTGAAGATTGCTTCAAATATTACAAAGGGTGTCAGGCATGTCAGAGGTTTGGTAAAATCCAGATAGTGCCAGCATCAGTAATGAATCCTATTGTCAAACCGTGGCCATTTAGAGGTTGGCCCATGGATATGATTGGTCAGATCAACCCGTCATCTAGCAAGGGTCATCAGTGGCTTTTAGCTACTATAGATTATTTCACAAAGTGGGTAGAAGCAGTGCCCATGAGATCAGTAGCGTCAAGAGATATGATCAGCTTTGTCAAAGAGCACATCATTCACAGATTTGGGATCCCTCAGACCATTACGACCGATGGAGGATCAGTCTTTATATCAGAGGAATTCAGGAAGTTTACGGATGACATGGGGATTAAGCTGATCAGATCATCTCCATATTATGCCCAAGCTAATGGACAGGCTGAAGCATCCAATTAGAGCCTCATCAAGCTCATAAAGAGAAAGATCGATGAATATCCTAGGTGATGGCATGAGGTGTTGTCAGAAGCTTTGTGGGCGTATCGTATTTCATTTCACGGGTCCACCAAGACATCGCCGTACCATTTAGTCTACGGCCAAGACGCTGTGTTACCATGGGAAATCACGGCCGGATCAAGGCGTGTTGAGTTTTAGAATGATCTGTCTGCTGAACAGTATGCAGCCCTGATGAACGATAATGTGGAGGATCTGACAGAGCGAAGGCTTTGGTCGCTGGAGAAGATCAAGGAAAATAAGGCTAAAGTTGCTCATGCGTACAACAAGAAGGTCAAGCCAAAGAATTTCCAGGTTGGAGACTTGGTTTGGGAGGTAGTATTGCCATTGGGAACTAAAGATAAAAAGTATGGCAAGTGGTCCCCAACTTGGCACGGGCCGTACAAGGTTGATCAGGTTTTGCCTGGGAATGCATACATGCTCGAGGAATTGGAAGGCGCCAAGTTTCCTGTCGCTGTCAATGGCCAACACCTCAAGAAGTATCTCCCGAGCATGTGGGAAAGCGAGTAACGAAAGCCGATGAGATCCATCTGGCTGCAGTGTAATAGGCCAACACGTTGAGTTGGCTAGTAACAAAAAAGAATGTTCAGCACGTTGAGTTGGCCGGTAAAAAAAATCATGACAGGCCAACACGTTGAGTTGGCCAGTAAAAAAAACATGACAGGCCAACACGTTGAGTTGGCCAGTAAGAAAAAAGATAATGTCTGAGACAGCCGATGTGCGACCATCGACTTAAGATGTTTTAAACAGTTACAAGTTTCAGGTTAACAGGCGGTAATAATTATTTCTTGAGTCTATCTATTGGTTCAGGAATTCTTCTATGGCATGGATGGCTTCTGTGCGGATGGCGTCTGCTCATGCTATGATTGCTTCGTCATCCTTGTCATCACCTGTTACTATCTGCCGACTCAAGGTGCTTATCTCTGCAAACTCCGCTTGTATCTGCTCGGACATTTCCTGGGTTTCTTGTTTGGAGTTTGCGATGGAAGTTTCCTCAGCCTGGATGAGTTTCTTGGTGGTACAAACCTTTTCTTCGAGTTCTGCCAGTTCTTTCTTCAGGAGGTCGAGTCGGTTCATGTTGGCAGACACGTCAGCTTTGATATCTAGAGTTGCCTTCTTCTAGTTGAGGGTCTTGCACTTTTGGGTAATGTCAGCTTTCAGAGAAGCTTGAGAGCGACGTGCTTCTATTCTTTGTTGTGCTTTATTCACTTCTATCCGGAAGAATGGAAGATTGCTGGCTGGCCAAAGCTTGATTTGCAATGGCTCCGGGAGTTGGGATTCTATTTGCTCGAAGATGTTCTTTATCTCACTGGAATCACCAACTAGAGCAGTGAGTGGAGCAGATAGTAGATCCTTGACGAGATGAAGCTGATGTGCCAAATTAGCCGATTGCTGCAAAGGTGGTGTTTTTGCTCCAGGGGCAGTTAGACCCATTGATGCCGGGTCAAGGAGAGCAAACTTGAAATGTCAAAGCCCTGTGGACATATCTGAAGTTAATAGCAAGATGCATTTATGAAGCTATCGGCTGGTTCAGAATTGGTTCTTGTAATGTTACCTGTTCTGAATAGGAAGTGATGATCGGCTCTGGTGTAGCTGATCCGGTTGGATTGGAGGAGACAACAGGGGCTTCGACTATGTCAGCCTGTTCGTCATGCACATCCGTCAGAGCATTTGAAGTTTCAGTTGCCCCAGTGTCAGCTTCATGAATGGTGACTTCGTGTTGTACTGGGCTGCTGGTACCAAGGATGTCTTCAATTGCGTCCTGGAGATAAAATTACAGTCAACCAGAGTATGTGTGTATGCAATAAAGAAGAAGTTTTAGAAAGATGAGTTACCTGGTTGGTGTTGGACTCTGATGGACTCGGGGAAGCTGGTGCTGGTTTCTTAATAACGCGCCTCGTGATCATCTTCCTTTTCTTGGTTAAGACTCGGGGGGTAACAATTGCAGAAGTTTGTCTTCGTTTGGAAGCCGGCTGAAGTAAGTCTGGCTAAATGGTCATTATCACTTTCTTCATTGATGGCAATCCTTTGCAGAAGAGTACATCAGGGGCAGTTGGAAGAAAGTGGAATGGCTCCCCGTTGCTGGTCATAGGTTCTGGACCATCTTGTTGCTGCAAACAGGGTGAGCAAGAATTAGACAAGTGGAAGGATAGAGTACTCAGAAGGGATAAAGTGCATAGATTCGGTACCTCTTCCTCGGGGATTACATATTCAGGATCAATTTGTTGTAGTCGAGGACTTAGAGCTTTCCTGAATATATGTGTTTTCCACATTCCCCAACATGTGCTAAAATCGATTGATGAAGGATTAAAGGATAGATCGGCTGGTATTGGAATGTGGAGATCATCGAACATGTTGTAGCATCTTGAACTGGTGAGGCCATCAGGCAGATCGGCTCTACTCTCCACCAAGTGGTGAATATGGAAGTGGGGAGGGACCTGTCCTAGGCCGAATTGCCGAGCTGCTATGACCGGTTGGTAAGATTCATAACCTGGCTTGATAATTCTATTAGAGGTGCTAATGCCAACAGGAAAGAAGCCAGGTCGGATCATTAAAGAGTATAAATGCCGAGTGCTGTTGTCATCGGTAAAGTTATCTAATTTGAAGGCAGTTGGGTTTTCAAAGGATTCAGATTCAGTGAATGGGACATAGAGTGGATTATTCAGTCCCTTGTAGAAGATTCTGAACCAATTTGTTGAATCTGCTGAATTCAGTTTACTGCCAGGAAGACTAAATAAAGCTTGGCCATAGCTAGTATATCTAATTGGTTTGCCACTCTCATCAGGAAAAGAGTTCTTGGTTAGGCCTTGGAAGTTCGGAATCTGGTGCTGAAAGTACAGTTGTGTCCACAACTGAATAAACCACCAAGGGCCTCCGGTTCTCAGTTTCTTTTGGTTAAGCAAGTTAGATGTCATCAAATGGAGATATCTGTAGGTTTCTCCAAGAAAAAGTTTGCCTAGGCCGAAGTGATTGCCATGGGCCAGGTGATAGGCCAAGGGAAGATAGTTTTTAGTTGGAGCTAAAGAAGGATCACAGAAGATGAACTGCTCTAGCCAAAGATTTAAGAAGGTTGTGTGTTCTTTTTCAGACACTGGACCTTTTGTTTTCATATGCTGATTCATGTAGGTGCCCCAGTTTGTGCAGTTAACCTTGGAAGAAAGTTTGAAGGGGACTTCTGCCATTTTGTGGGCAGCTGGATTAGGAGATCCAATATCTAGGCCAGTGATCATGGTGACATCTAGCAGAATGGGAGTCATGGGTCCATGACTAAAGAGGAAACAGTTCAAAGCATCAGACCAGAAATAGCCAATGGTTTTCAGAAGATTCTCATCTTTGTCAAGAGGAGATAATGATAAGCTAAGTGCATCGGCTAAGTTCAAATCCTGCCACATGGGCATATAAGCTTTTGCTACTCTGCTGTACCATGTAATCCAGCTCTCATGAGGGTTGGGCCAGGCTCTTAAGCAGTCGGCCCAGAGGTTCAAATCGGTGTTTTGACTCACGAAAGGGATCCTATTTGCTTCACAAGAGATCAAATCTATGGGATTTTCATAAGTTCGTGGGCCAAGACATAAAGATTTTGGATTGGAGGGATGCGGCAGAAGGATGTCTGACACCTGAAGTTCAGAAATTCAAAAGTATGCATATGGTGTCATGTTTCAGAGTTTAGTGTTTCAGAGACTTAATAAGCTGAGGGAAGCTAAAGGATTTGGCCGAATATTACCTTCAGGTTGCAGATTGCCGCATCACCGATTGCATAATTTGTCGTATGAGCTGTAGAGTCTGCCATGGTTCAGATCCGTTGACTTGGGGTTTGGTTGCTGTGGGCTCTGATTCGAATTCCGGATGCTTGAAGAGTTTTGCTCGAATTTGTAGAGCTGGGTTTTCGAATTACGCTCGGATTTGAGAGCTTGTTTCGAGTTCGGTTCAAGGTGGAAGTGATACTCTACTCTTATGCGGGTTGCTTCTAGTTTGAATTTCGTTGGCTTTTGGATATTTATAGAAGCCTGATGTGTCGCCATCGGCTTTTTGGAAAGTAATCGACCACATAGTAATTAAAGGAAGTCGATTTCATTAAAAAGGAAAGGTTTCTTACAAAGAAAAGCCGATTGTTACAAAGGAATTAATCCTTCAGCTTTACGATCTTACCCCTACGATGCTACAGTACTACTTCTACTACTCATAGGTACCTAGTACCTATGGTGCTTGGGGCCTCGGGCCGGCGCGTCCCTGCTGTCGTCGTCGTCGTCGCTGCCGAAGGCGCTGCTGCCGCCCTCGGACCCGAAGTCGCTCCAGCCGTCACCGCAGCCGCTGTTCTCTTCCTCGCTGTCCTCCTCGAAGGACCCGAGGAACCGGAAGGGCTTTCCGCCCATCGGCTCGTCGTCATCGGAGGAGGAGTCGATCTCCTCTTCCGAGGAGGAGTCGACTCCCTCCGAGGAGTCTTCTTCGTCGCTCTCCAACTCCTCCTGGAATAGGAGTTTGAGGTCTTCTCCCTCGGTCTCGGGTTCGTCCTCCTCGGAGACGACCCCGAAGTCGAACTCCTCTGCATCCCAGTGCAGAGGAGCCAGCGCTTCATACGCTGCAGTTGGGTCCCACTCCGGCGTCGGCTCCCGACTCTCCGAGATGGAGTCGATGGAGGAGGCGGAAAGGGAAGAAGAAGAAGAGGGAGAAGAGGAGGAAGAGGAATCTCCGAAGGAGTTGGAGCCAGAGGAAGAAGAGATCGTCATGGCTGGCAGAGGAGTGGGGTTTTCTGCGCTACTTGGCTTTGGGAGGAAGAAGGAGTTTGCTGTGAAGAAGAGCCGATTCGGGGTGAGGTTAAATAGTAAAAAGATGGAAGACGAATCGGCAGTTTCACGTCCTACGAGGAGCCAGTTGCAGAGACGTTACATCTTCCTTGGTGGTTGCAGTGTGTTTAATGAGCATTAACGGGAAGATGAAGCGATGGAGTGATTTTGGAACTATCATTGCCAAAACCAGGGGGCATGTGTTATCGCCATAAATTAACAGGATTAATTTATGGGCCGAAAGCAAGATGAGCTTGAAGCAGGAGATTGAAGTTGGCTTGCAAATCGGCTCCTGCGTGAGCATTTGGGCCACATGGGCCATGTATCTTTAGATTTAGTTCAAGATTAGAGATAGAGTCCGATCGGGACAAGATTAGTTTATATTGTTTCCCAAGTCTCCGGACTATAAATATGTACCCTATGTTATTCATAAAAAAAGGGGAACGTCATCACGTCTCGCAAACAACAATTCTCGGCGCATCGCCACCCCTAATTCTAGGGTTTCATCCAAGAAAGCGCCATGCTGCCCTGATCGCCTATTGCGATCAGGGCAGCATTGTTCTTGCTTTTACCTTAGTATTACTCGTAATGAAGCATTTTTTATGGCGAGTAATGCTAGTTATCTTGATGTTCGTAGCATGGCTTTTAATAGATCTATCGTGCTTTATTGCTTATCATCTACGAATATCATGTTGTTTTCGTACAGTCATGTTTCAATCTTATGCTAGTTCTTGTTGTGTAGAATTAGTTGCACGGAGACAACACCCTGCTTCTTTTCTGTCTAGTAGATCCAATCTGTTACGGTTTGCTCTTGTACATAAGAGTTGGCATGATATCTGCTAGGTTAGGCCTTGCAAACAGATTGGATGATCCGGTGATGTATTAGATGCTTTGCCTTAGTCTTAATAGGGAATTGATCCGGGAATCGGCTCTTGCTAGTTCTTAGGCCTTTGTTTTTTGCTACGGTTCAGTTATTTCTTACGTTTATTAGGCCCAATCACGTGTAGGATGTTCCAATCTAGCAGTGAAGCTTTGACCGTCGTGGATTAGTTTCTTTAGATTCAATTGAAGCAGCTTTACACTTATTTGCTTTATTTATCGATATCCGGATAGATGTAGATCCAATCTGACACCGGGACTCGATCGGCTCTTTAAAGCCGATGCAAGAGTCGTCCCGGGGAGCCGACCACGGCTCGGACTTATGTTTCCACATTTTTGTGTATGCAGGCAAATCATTGCAAGCACGTCCGCACCTTCCTGATCGGGTATAGGTCAGGTGGCACTCCCTGCGTATTCACAAGTCGTGGCGTGCGCTGGAATTGCGGGCTGTCGACGAGAGAGCAGTGCCTGCCAGTGCCCCGGCGACCTCCCGGCTCTTCGTGTTGCCTGTCGCTGCTCGCCGGTGGGTTTCGACCAACAACACTTTCCTAGTTAGTTTGTTTAGGATTGGCTATAGGTTGCAAGTATTTTGGGGTAAGTAGAGAATAGCAAAGATAAACCTTAGTCATAACTAGTATGTATAGGACATGTTAGGTTTATCTTATGCAAGTAGTTTGAGCCCTAGGTTAAAAAGCGATTAGCGACCCTATTCACCCCCTCCCCCTCTAGGGTCGGACAACCCGGTGATCCTTACACGGGAGCTGGCCCAGGGGCATCATTCGCTGGGCACCGCATATTGTTACACGGATCCAATTGATTGGATAGTTTAGAAAAAACGCTTGAGTAGATGAAAAGCACGCAGATTAGCAGAAAAAGTTTGTGTGTTGTGTGACGAGGGAAAAAAAGATGTGTGTGTGCTGCACGGTTTGCCCTAGTGAGGCCCCCGAGCGCCTTGGTCTGAAATTGTTCAGGGCAAGGGGCTGTAGAGGCGAGAAGATAGCGGCAAGTAGGATGGTCGAAGACCATGGTCTGGCCCCCGAGCGCTCCGAGCCAAATATGTACGGGTCGGGGTGCTGGAGATCAGCAAGCTTGTGTGTGCTGTGAGCATGTAAGAAAAAGACAAGTGTCTGGCCCCTGAGTGACTCCGGGCAGTGAGTGGCCGGATCAGGGCGCTGAGTTAGTGCACTGTGTTGTGTGGGGAGAAAAAATCGACGGGTGTCGGGCCCTCGAGTGCTCCGAACCGGAAGTGGCCGGGTTGGGGCACTTGGACTGAGCCGCTAGTGCTGCTTACGAAAAGAAGCAACGTAACTGTTCAATATTCCAAGAATTGGTCAGAATGTTACCGTCGGAGTCTTTTAGTTTGTAGGCACCTGGTTGTATCACCTCTGTGATGATGTAGGGTCCATCCCATGGTGGCGAGAGCTTGTGCTTGTCTTTCATTGACATGACCCATCGTAGGACCAGATCTCCGACCTGCAGCGTCCTCTCCTGTATGCGCCTTTCGTGGTACCTGCGTAGAGTTTGTTGGTAGCAAGCTGATCGGTGGAGCGTAGTTAGCCTTGCTTCTTCCAAAATCTCCATGGCGTTCCTCTGGGCTTCGGCTGCCGTTGAAGGGTCAAAGGCTTTGACCTTTGGCGCGCCGTAGTCTAGATCGGAAGGCAACACGGCCTCGAAACCGTACGTTAGGAAGAAAGGCGTCAGCCCTGTGGATCGGTTAGGTTTGGTTCGCAAGCTCCAGAGTACTGCCGGTAGCTCCTCGACCCAACGGCCCGCGAACTTTTTGAGCATGTCAAAAATGTGCGGTTTGAGCCCTTGGAGGATTAAGCTGTTAGCCCGTTCCACTTGCCCATTCGTGCGTGGGTGTCCGACCGATGCCCAGTCGATTCGGATCCCGTACCCTTCCGCGAACTCTTGGAAGTAATGACCTGTGAAATTGGTCCCGTTGTCGATGATGATGGAGTTGGGCACACCGAATCTGTACACGATGTCTAGGAAAAACTTGACGGCCTCCTTGGAGTCGATCGTGGTTATCGGTTTTGCCTCTATCCATTTTGTGAACTTGTCGATTGCGACAAGTAAGTGGGTGAACCCTCCTGGCGCCTTTTTGAGTAGCCCGACCATGTCTAGACCCCATACGGCGAACGGCCATGTTATGGGAATAGTTTGAAGGGCTTGGGCTGGCAGGTGGGTTTGCTTGGTGTAGAACTGGCAGCCTTTGCATGCGCGAACGATGTCTTCCGCGTTGCGCAGGGCTGTTGGCCAGTAGAATCCTTGTTGGAAAGCCTTTCCAACCAAGGAGCGTGGCGTGGCGTGATGTCCACAAATCCCGGTGTGTATCTCGAGAAGGAGCTCCTTGCCCTGGGCAATTGGGATGCACTTCATTAGAATGCCAGTCTCTGAGGAACTCCGCTTGTAGAGCTCGCCGTTGATCACGGCAAAGGTTTTGGCTCGTCGGGCGACCCGACGGGATGCGTTGCGCTCCTCGGGGAGGACTTCGTAAAGGAGATAAGCCAGTAGATCGGCTCTCCAATCTGTGTTGTCTGCCTAGTTTGGTTCGGGTTTCCCTGTGACGAGACAGGTTGGGCCCCGTGTGTCTGGTCGGGGGCTGGGTCGGAGGGAACATGCTCTGTTTTCTCTATATGCTCTGTTTCCCCTATTTTAGCCTTGTCTGCGGCTAGCTGTTTCTCTCGTGTCGACGGCACATTCAGATCATTGAGAAAAACACCGCTAGGTGCCGGCTGGCGCTCGGCGGCCATTTTTGCGAGGGTATCTGCGTCGGGGTTCTGTTTCTGTGGGATGTGGTGGAGCTCCAGACCCCAAATTCTCCCTTCTAGCTTACGGACTTCTTGGCAGTATGCGTCCATGAGGGGGCTCTCGCAGTTGGCGTTCTTCATGACCTGGTCAACTACGAGCTTAGAGTCGTCGTAGACATACAGGCGAGTTGCTCCGATGTCGATGGCTATGCGGAGGCCGCTGATGAGTGCCTTGTACTCTGCAACATTGTTGGATGCAGGGAAATGGAGGCGGACCGCGTACTGAAACTTGCCTCCCTCTGGGGAGATCAGGATGACCCCGGCCCCCGCGCCGGGTCCCATGACCGACGCATCGAAGTAGAGGGTCCAATACTCGTGGGAGATTTTTGGGGTCGGGGCTTGGACTTCCGTCCACACGGCGATGAAATCGGTCAGGGCCTGGGATTTTATCGCCGTGCGTGGCACGAATTTGATGTCATAGCCCATGAGCTCGACTGCCCATTTAGAAATCCATCCCATGGCGTCGCGGTTGCGGACAACTTCTCCGAGTGGGAACGAGGTGACAACCGACACCTCGTGCTCGGTGAAGTAGTGTTGCAGCTTCTTGGCCGCCATGATGATGGCGTACAGAACTTTCTGCATTTGAGGGTACCATGACTTGGTGTCGGTTAGTACTTCGCTGACGAAGTAAACGGGCTGTTGGACCTTGTTGACGCTCCTTAGCACCCTCGATTTATATACCGCAAGCGCACGGTTTCGTGTAGCTTTTCTCTCAGAGTATTCCCCCAAGGTTTATCAATCCACAGAACCAAAGAGACAAGAAACAATCTACTAGCATAGAAATTCCTTTGTGTGAGATGGTGAAAACGAATCTAATCTACTAAAAATGACAAACACCGAAGGTAGCGAGAGAAAGTTAGAGATAACCAATCTAGATCACCTAGATCATGCATATGTTGTAATTCCAGCTAGATAAAGTGAAGTAAGAAAGATGTGAATCTCAATGAAAAGCCTCTTTAAACCCAAAATCTCCAATCCAATCCCTTGATACTCCGCCTACTCTGTGGAGACGGCATGTCACGACGCCCCCCTTTTGAACGAAATACCCTAAAGCAAGTCGAACCCCTTTGGTAGTTCCGTCATGAACCTCTAGCCACCATGACTACAAGATCATGCTAAGTGATCTATCTCGATAATAGATCTAGGTTGAAGCAAACCCGAAGAAAAGAACGAAATCGAAAGAGAGAACATGGTCGCTAAATATTCGGAATCACAAATAACTTCACCATGAATGATAGTACATCACAAGATCACAACCGGAGCCCTACCTTGATCTTGATGATCCTAGCTCCAGAACTCCGATGTGGTCTTCCTTGTAAGGTTCCCACGTCGGCTAGGGCGAACCCTAGACAACTAGCACGACCCTCGGCTCTCCGAGAGGTGTCCCTCTATCTTCTCTGCTCCTTGGCGTCGTCTCCCCAATTGATCTCTGCGTGAACCTTGGGGAGGGGTCTTTAAATAGCCTCAGGGAACCCTCGGTAAAAGGGGAGGTCGAACCGACCTAAAAAAGGGCTGTGCCGGCCGGCCCAATGAGCCTAGGCCGGCCGGCCTGCCACTTTCCTTCGCCGGCTCGTGCTCATCTTTCTCCCCAAGTCTCCTGGAATCTTCTAGAGTTTATGTCTTTCACGATTGCACCCCATTAGACGTCGTTATCTTCGAGATTTCTTCGAGGAGAAGGATAGGATGGAAAATCCTTCCTTAAATATCTCTTTGCTTTGCTTAACCCCGAAGTATCTTGATCTTATCTTGTGGGCTTTGTCTTTTGGGCTTCATTGGAGGGTGGATGTGCATGAACGGGCCTCTAATCATCATGGCCTTCGATCCTTTGTTCGGGCTTTGGCCTTCGTCTTTCTTCGTGTCATCGCGTGATCGTGGGCCTCGCCATTTCATGCTCCAAAATTGGTCAAAAACCTGCAAAAACGAAGTACCTCCAAAATATATGTGCAAACGCGAAAACGACCAATAATTGGGCCGAGGTTATGATGGTTAGTGATTCTGATATTAAATTCATGCCATTATCAAAGTTAAACAGGGGATAAAATGGATACTTAAGGAGCGCCAACATTCCCCCCATGCTTAAACCTTGCTCGTCCTCGAGTAAGTCTTTGATAAAAATCAGCGCTGCCTTTCAGTGTCCAATCCTTGCACTTGATCATACACGAGAAAACACAATGCTCCCAAAAATATTTTGCAGTTAATAGTTCAAGTTGTAACCAGCTTTTTCAATGTGGAAGGTAGATACAAGTTAAATGCTTCCCCACAATTATTATGCACGTGCTCTCAAAATTAAACAAGTCTCAGAATTAAGAAAGTAAGTTCCATAAGTAATGCTAAACCAAGATCAATAATTTAAACCTCATTGCAATTTGCTCATGGAAACTCTCAGCTCATCTTGTCTCTCAAACTTGCTAGAACTTTCTCCTTTCTTTCTCTCATATGTATGTGTGAGGCTTTATCTAGAGCTCTAGAAAGGTTAGTCCTAACAAAAGATATTATAATCAAGATATTATCAAAACAAGAAATACTTCTTATGGATTTACCGAGACTCGTC
This sequence comes from Panicum virgatum, assembly GCF_016808335.1. Classification (NCBI taxonomy): domain Eukaryota; kingdom Viridiplantae; phylum Streptophyta; class Magnoliopsida; order Poales; family Poaceae; genus Panicum; species Panicum virgatum. The sequence continues at coordinate 6,302,943 of NC_053149.1, read as the reverse complement.
AAAAAGACCATTGGAAAATAATTTCTTTGTGGAGAGGGAGAGAATGGAACACACACTTTAGATGGTGGACATGTGCAAATGGCAACGGTTGATCCCAAGGCATGACTGAAGTCCTTGTTATCGGATTGCACATGGTTGGAATAATTGAGTATAGAATTATCTTCAAAGTATCTGGAGTTTAATGAAGCTAAAGGAACCGAGGAGCTTTTCATCATCATTCTTTTTTTTTCTCTTCCTCTTTTTTTTCTTTCTTTCTTTTTGCTCCTCAGAACCATTGGCAACACAATGCACTTACTCCACCTCCCCCCCCCCATGCTTGAACTTTTGCTTGTCCTCAAGCAATGAAGTGATGATAACTTGATGGAGTGAGTGCACAAAACCTTTATCAATTCTCTGGACTCAACTTTGGAATTTAATGGAGCATCTCCCCGTGAAAGATTGAAGCCAACAGAGGAGGAAAAGGGGCAGGCCGGCCGGCCTAGGGGTGTTGAGCCGGCCGGCCTACTGCTTGTAGGCCTCCACTTCTTCGGATTTTTCTTCTGCGAACTCTTTGATGCTTCCCAAGCTTATGTTTTACTGAATTTTGCTCTTGATTCCACTGTTTTGCCGTCGAAATAAATATATACTCAATATATAGGTTGTGATCAAGGAGGTGTTTCACAAAAAGATGTTTTTGGTTAGGGTGGATATCCAGCGAGGTTTGCGATGTTCCCGGTATAGAAACTCACAATGCATGGATAGAATGGTTAGCAAAAGAGAGGTACGCAAAAATACGGAATGGTCAGCTTCTTAGTCTCGTACCAAAGAAGATAATTCCTGAATTAATTCACCTGAAAATAATTCTTGCTCTATGGTTTATTATGATATATCATTTAGGCTTGTAGAAGGGTAGAGCAATTGCAAAAGATATCATTGACAAGGTTAGCTCAGAATTAAATCCAAATTAAATTTTCCTTGACAAGCTTAAGTAAGAGAGCAAGAATAAAAGATATGGGTCTTAATTTATCATAACCTCCACAATTGAATTAGCCGGCATTTAATTAATTTTCAGATCATGTTAGAGAGAGCATCAGTTTAATCATGTATAAACCAAGCACAAGAAATTAGACAAAGCGGCAACGATCATCATATTTTATCATGGCACAAACACTATCATCATTACTAACCATAACGTTAAAGCGTGGGTGATGCATTTATTTATCATGGTGATGAAAACAAAAGAAAGCAAATTGCACACATGATGAAAAATAAAAAACAGAAAAAATTGCTACGCACACACAAGCTTGCACACATGCTGAAAATAAATAGAAAAATCCAAACCACATGTGCGAGCATTTTTTTTCATGGTCATGCCATCGATCAATCTCCTTGATTGGCTCTTGCATTGTATCCTTGGTCATAATACTGCTGAAATGCTCCTCCATTAAATTGTTCCAGTGGCGCCAGGCCTAGAAGTCCCATTTGATATGCAATTTCCGCAGTTCCATCTTCAAGTTGGGTTGTATGCCTCCGGATGGCGTCTATATCTTCCATGTTTCTTCTCGCATAAGCACCCATGATTCTCATTCCTTGTTCTGGTTGAGGGAGGTCAAAATATTGTCCTCCAAATGACGGGTCGGGCATCTCTCCTTGATATGACGAGGGTGGGTAGCCGTAGTTGCTAAATGGTGGGGGTGCCGCCGCAGCGTGCCCCCATGCTTGTTCTTGGCTTCCTTCCCATTGACTCGTCCATCCTTGCGGGTATCCCTGTCCACTTGATACACCTTGAAATTCATTCCTCCAATAAGCAGAACTTGGCGGTGGAAGGTTTACTTCCAAGTCTTCTTGTTGTGCCGATGCTGATGTTCCTTCAATTAATCTTCCTCTTTTTGATTTCTTCACCTTTTTTCCAATATTTTCAACTCGCCAATCAGTCCTCCCTCTTGCAAATAATTTCAGCCTTTGATCGGGGAGGGAAATATACATCTCAGAAATAGTGAATCCCTTCTTTTCATCCCCTCCAATATAATGACCTTGCCTCAAATGTTCAATCCCAATATCTCTTCCCGGGATATAAAATTTTTGGATCATTCGTAACCTCGGATTCATGGCTCGGGCTATCATTGTCAGATAACATCCCGAACCAACTTCTCCCGTGCCGGATGATACTTCACAAAGCCACCTTTCAACCATGATGTAGGTGGGATCAATCACTTGTTTCTTCACCAATGCAGCATACATCCAATTTAATTCTTGGTCGGTGACCTTCGATTCTCTCATCCTCCCGAGAATTCTCTTGCTCAACCAAGAGTGGAATATTTGGAGGGTCACATTATTTATATTTTTCCTTTGGCGGTTGACATCTTTTGCTATTTTTGTCCAAAATTCATCAAGCTCTCCATCTTCAACTTGCATCATTTCATATGCATTATTTTTTGAATCCGAGCAAGCTTCCTATTTCTCCATAGGTGATTACTTTCTCTTCATTCTTGAGCCTAAATTTCAGACATGGAACTTCTTCATCATCCACCACTTCCGTTGATTTTTCTAATGTCATGAACATCTCAAGAGCCACTTCTTCTTGCATATCAACCGTGACACCGTCGGAAAATAACTTCCAACCGATGTTCTCCAAGAGCTCATAGATGTCATAATGAAATCCCAACTTCACCAATGCTTCATCATCAAAATCATAATTTGCTCGCAATCTTCCCTTCATGAATTTGAGCCTTTCTTCTTCTTCCTTCGACAAGATAATAAACCCATATTCTCAATTCTTGGTCTTGTATGGTGGTGGTGCGGATGACCTTGTCGAACGCCGTGGAGGAGGTGGCATCCCTTCGGTGAATCTCCTGGAGGAGCTTCTTGGGTCTCTCATCCCACCATGGAGTAGCATGTCGCTCCTCGGTGCGGGGTTGTCTTCCTCCATGCTCCGCGGAGACTCAGAGACCGAGTGCCTCCGCGAAAAACTTGCCGATGCGTCAGATGTTGATGAACGCGTCCTTCTCCTCCCGGCGATGAACTTCATGAGGCCACTCATGGTGACTCCTTGCTGCACACACTCAAAAACAAACACACCGGGGGGTTTCTTGCCGGCGGGAGAACAATATATCGAAGAGTGGAACAAACTAGGAATTGTGGTGAATTTTCTGAGATTTTTGGAGTAGATTTTGGTGGACAAATTTTCCAGGGCTCTAACTGATGTTTTTGGGCGAAGAACTTGAAGAACATAAGCAAGGAACTAAGTGAGGAGTATACCTGCCAAAGGGGAGCACCAGAGGGGTTAAATAGGGGCCCGGCCGGCCGCGCCGCCTAGGGCCTTGGGGCCGGCCGGCCTAGGGGATTCCTGGCTCCTCTCCACTTCAATTTTCTCTGGGGGCTTCCTGGTGCAATTATTCGCTTCTGTCCAGTACATCTTGCATGCTTTGCACCGTCCAAATCCTATGAACCACTCCTTCTTTGCCTTTGATGTCCACTTGCAATATTATTTCTCCACTTTGTGTCATTCACCTTGTCCCATGCTTCATCACGCATCACATGGTGCCATCTTTGCTGAAAATCACATGTCCTTCCATGCATGGCTGCTCCCTCCTTTGAATTATTTGCATGTGGTGGTAGGTAGAGAGCACAACTCTTTCCCGTGAACTCACTTTGATCAATGGATGTTAATCAAGCACATAAACCCTTTCCAAATCATGCTTAGATGTTTAATCCTCCTCTAACTTCGAAATTTCAGAATTGACTCAAAGCATGCAATGAGTTTAAATGAATAATTAGAGGGGAATTGAAACATCTTTACATTTGTAAGTCGAAAAAAAATATTTCCCAACTTCATTAATTTTGGTTGTACCGGAACTGTTCACTTTCATGAATTGATAGCGAACAATCTCGAATTCAACCATGGGTCTTGGGTTTAGGTTCTAATTTTTGCCAAAATGAGAGAGAGAATTTTGAAAAAGAGAATAATTAAGGTTAGGAAAATTCTAATCCTATGGTGATGAAAACTGAAAATTCTCTCTATGTTTGTGCGAACCTACGCGTCAAGAATTTAAGTAATAGAAACATAGCGCGGCTCTATTCGTGTGTTTTATCTCAACTTGATCCGGCTGTCATGGACAGGACGGACGCCAAAAATGGGTATGGAATTTTGGATGTGGCTTTCTCAAGAAGAGGCAAATAAATCATAGGATGGCTCATGTCATTGGTTTAAAATAAGAGATAACATCGGAATGACTGAGCGAATAAAATCCAAATCAAATTGTTTGACCGAACTACCAATTGTTCAAAAGTATATCATGTTCTTGTGTAGCAAAATTCTCGACTCACTTACCTAAACCTTTCGCGGGTTGTCCTAGCCGGCAGCTTATTCTTGAATCGACGAACGGGTTGAACTCCCGGCAGCTTTATTCTTGACTCGACGAACGGGTTGCCTCCCGCAAAGCGCTTCGTTTATAGTCTATAGCTAGACTTTCTTCTTCTTCACTTTGGACCAACGCTCGGTGATGGTGCTGCAGTCTTGGGTACCCTCTTCCACACAATCCTTGGTGCGGGTTTGTCTTCTACGTTAGTCGTCTTTTTGGTCTTCACAGGCGGGCTTTTAGCTTTCTTCTTGACGGGTGCAACGATCTTCTTTGTCGCGATGGACGCGACGACTTCTATCTCCTTCTTTGCTTCCTTCTTGTTCGGCTCCTCTTCTTTCTTTGGCTTCTCCTTTGTGACACGGCGGTGAGGCGGAACATATTTGACATTGATCATGTTGCATACCTCGAGGCGTGGACGAAACTTGAATTCGCTTGTGGTGCCATTGATGTCGAACTTTATCTCCCCCTTGCCAACATCGATGTTTGCCCTTGCGGTCTTGAGGAAAGGCCTCCCAAGTATGAGAGGCGCCTTGCTCCCTTCTCCCATATCGAGAATCACAAGGTCAACAGGGCCTAAGTGTTCTCCAATCTTCACGGGCACATCTTCGGCGATTCCCAAAGGATAGCGAACGGAATTGTCCACTAACTCTAGGCACATGGCGGTGGGCTCCGGCTTTGGTAAGGGTAGCTTCTCGAACACATTCTTTGGCATGACGCTCACATTTGCACCGAGATCACAAAGTGCTCTTTCGAACATAAGAGACCCAATGGAACACGGGATGGTAGGACATCCGGGGTCCCTCTTCTTTTCAGGAGCTTCATTAGTGATTGCCGCGCTACATTCCTTGGTTAGCTTGACAGTGCTTGGCGGTATCTCGCGCTTGTTTCCCATGATGTCTTTGAAGTAGCGAGAATACGTCGGAACTTGTAGAGCATCCAAGAGTGGCATATTGATGCTCAACCTGCGTACCATGTCAACAAATTTGTTGAATTGCTCATCTTCATGTTTACCTTTGCGGTATCGTGGCCTTGGCGGTAGAATCTTGGTGTCTATATCATCTAGCTCAAACTCCGGCTCTTCGGTGACTATCTCTAGCATAGGAGTAGGTGCCTTCTCCTTGATGATGGTCTCCACTTCAACTCTTGGCTTAGGCTTCCTTGCTCCCGCTGCATGTTCGGGTTCTTCGGTCTCCTTTCCCGAGCGAGTTTGAATTGCCTTAGCCGTCTCTGGACTCCCGACCTCCGTCACCTTGCCATCAATGTTCTCCAAAATCTTGTCCATAGCCTTGAACTTGATGACGGTGTCCTTGTTGATCTTGCCTTGCTCCTCCATGAACTCCTTCAATTGTATACGAAGAGGCACCGAGTTTTGAATGGAGTTTGCATTAAATTGGGGTCTACCTTGCCCGTAGCGAAAGTTGGTCGGCGGAATCCATTCTCCCTTCTTCATGTAGTCGAGCATCTTGGCTTCCTCCGGGCAATTTTTTTTGTACATGGCCGTACTCTCCACATTCTTCACATGTAGACCTCGCTTCGGCCGCCTTCAAATCAATAGCTTGGGCTTCTCTCTTTTCCACTTCCATCTTCTCCAACCTTCTCATGATCGAGTCGATCTTCCCTTCTAGCACTTCTTCGCGTTCCACTTGTAATACACTCTTCGCGGCGCCCACGGCTTGGAGTGGTTGTAGGCACCCCGATGATGCCCATGCGTCATTGTCCGCCACCTACTTGAATAGCTTGAAAACTTGAGTAGGTGTGAGCTCAATGATAGAACCTCCGGTCGATGCGTCAATGATCCCCCTTGATGCAGTAGTGAGGCCTTGATAAAACTTCTGGACTACATCCTCCCTTGAGAACTTGTGATGAGGTACGGCGCGGATGTAGTCGTTGAAGTGCTCATAGGCTTCCGCTATAGTCTCCGTCGGGGCTTGCGCGAATGTTGCAATCTTGTTGCGCAGAATCTGGGTCTTGCCCGGCGAGTAGAACTCCGTCATGAATTCTTTCATCAAGGACTCCCAATTTTGCACCGTGCGCAGTGGTAGAGAATGAAACCATTGCAGCGTTCTCCCAAGTAGAGAGAACAGAAAGAGCCTCGCTCTTATTTGATCTTGAGTCATCCCTTGCATGTCGAAGGTGCGGCATAGTTGGAGGAACGCTTGAAGGTGTAAATTAGCGTCTTCTTTTCCAGTGAAGGGCGAGCTTTGCACCATCCTTATGATTGAAGTCTTGATCTTGAACGGAACTCCGATGTTGTCGAGATTTTGGATCGGCAAGTCCCGAACGTCCGGAGTGCATAGCTCTCCGATCGTATGCTCCGGCTCCTGTAGCGCCATCCCTTGGTGAAGTGGCGCCTCCTTTGGACTTGTTGGTGGAGTTGCTTGAGGTGAAGACGATGAACCGTCGGCTTCAACTTTTGGATCTACTAGTTCCGACTTCCTTGATCGTGCTTCTCGTCTCCTTTGCCTGTAAATTTTTTCTGGATCATCCACAAAATTTTCGAGTTTGTTGGAGAGGCTCCCGTCCATCTCCTGTTAGGGGTTAGTAAAAAAGAAAAATATATACGAGATCTAAAAGATGAATATAAAAGAAAAATAAAGCAAAATCTAGATTTGATTGATTTTCGTGGAATAGATCCATTTTTTTAGTTAGTTAGCTTAGAAAAATAAGAGATCTAAAAAAGTCAAAAAGAAAAATCAAGAAATATTTACGAATGCAAGTAAGATTGGATCTTAAATCGATGGTTCCCCGGCAACGGTACCAGAAAAGCTTGTTGACGCTCCTTAGCGCCCCCGATTTATATATTGCAGGCGCACGGTTTCGTGTAGCTTTTTCCTCAGAGTATTCTCCCAAGGTTTATCAATCCACGGAACCAAAGAGACAAGAAACAATCTACTAGCATAGAAATTCCTTTGTGTGAGATGGTGAAAACGAATCTAATCTACTAAAAACGACAAACACCGAAGGTAGCAAGAGAAACTAAGAGATAACCAATCTAGATCACCTAGATCATGCATATGTTGTAATTCCAGCTAGATAAAGTGAAGTAAGATAGATGTGAATCTCAATGAAAAGTCTCTTTAAACCCAAAATCTCCAATCCGATCCCTCGATACTCCGCCTACTCTGTGGAGACGGCCTGTCACGACGCCCCCCTTTTGAACGAAATACCCTTAAGCAAGTCGAACCCCCTTTGGTAGTTCCATCATGAACCTCTAGCCACCATGACTACAAGATCATGCTAAGTGATCTATCTCGATAATAGATCTAGGATGAAGCAAACCCAAAGAAAAGAACGAAATCGAAAGAGAGAACATGGTCGCTAAACATTCGGAATCACAAATAACTTCACCATGAATGATAGTACGTCACAAGATCACAACCGGGGCCCTACCTTGATCTTGATGATCCTAGCTCCAGAACTCCGATGTGGTCTTCCTTGTAAGGTTCCCACGTCGGCTAGGGCGAACCCTAGACAACTAGCACGACCCTCGGCTCTCCGAGAGGTGTCCCTCTATCTTCTCTGCTCCTTGGCGTCATCTCCCCAATTGATCTCTGCGTGAACCTTGGGGAGGGGTCTTTAAATATCCTCAGGGAACCCTCGGTCAAAGGGGAGGTCGAACCGACCTAAAAAAGGGCTGTGCCGGCCGGCCCAATGAGCCTAGGCCGGCCGGCCTGCCACTTTCCTTCGCCGGCTCGTGCTCATCTTTCTCCCCAAGTCTCCTGGAATCTTCTAGAGTTTATGTCTTTCACGATTGCACCCCATTAGACGTCGTTATCTTCGAGATTTCTTCGAGGAGAAGGATAGGATGGAAAATCCTTCCTTAAATATCTATTTGCTTTGCTTAACCCCGAAGTATCTTGATCTTATCTTGTGGGCTTTGTCTTTTGGGCTTCATTGGAGGGTGGATGTGCATGAACGGGCCTCTAATCATCATGGCCTTCGATCCTTTGTTCGGGCTTTGGCCTTCGTCTTTCTTCGTGTCATCGCGTGATCGTGGGCCTCGCCATTTCATGCTCCAAAATTGGTCAAAAACCTGCAAAAACGAAGCACCTCCGAAATATATGTGCAAACGCGAAAGCGACCAATATTGCAAACGCGAAAGCGACCAATAATTGGGCCGAGGTTAAAATGGTTAGTGATTCTGATATTAAATTCATGCCATTATCAAAGTTAAACAGGGGATAAAATGGATACTTAAGGAGCACCAACAGACCTTAAGGGCATGTCCCTGTTCTTCCCTTTTGACCACCAAAGCGGCGCTGGCGACGTGGTTAGTGGCTGCCAAGTAGAGCAGAAGGGGTTCGCAGGGATCCGACACGACAAGCACCAGTGGAGATGATAAGAGCGCCTTGAGACGGTCGAGGGCCACCTGCGCTTCCTCCGTCCAGACAAAGGTGTCGGACTTCTTGGGGAGCTTGTACAGCGGTAGGCCTCGCTCTCCCAGCCGGGCGATGAACCGGCTGAACGCCGCCAGGCACCCGGTCAGCCTCTGAATGCCCTTAACGCCACGGATGGGCCCCATGGTGGTGATGGCCGTGATTTTGTCGCGGTTGGCTTCAATGCCACGCTCGAACACCATGTATCCGAGTAGTTTGCCCTTGGGTACGCCAAATGTGCATTTCTCAGGATTCAGCTTGATGTTGAATCGCTTGAGATTTGCGAACGTGGCGCTCAGGGTGGTGACCAGGTCATCTGCGCGTGGCGTTTTGACGACGATGTCGTCAACATAGACCGCGACCGTCGCCCGAGGCAGGTCCGACTGGTCCGGGTCGATTGGCGGGTTGATCTGGTCGGAAAAGCAGGATTGCATGCATCGCTGGTATGTTGCCCCTGCATTCTTGAGACCGAAAGGCATCGATACATAGCAGTACGAACCGAACGGCTTGATGAAGAATGTCGCGAGCTGGTCGGATTCCTTCATCGCTATCTGGTGATAGCCCGAGTAAGCGTCTAGAAAGGATAAGATCTCGCACCCGGAGGTAGAGTCGATTGTCTGATCTATTCTAGGTAAAGAAAAAGGATCTTTGGGGCAAGCCTTGTTCAGGCTGGTGTAGTCAACAAACATCCTCCATTGACCGGTTTTCTTTTTTACGAGGATTGGATTAGATAGCCAGTCGGAGTGGTAGACCTCTTTGATGAAGCCGGTAGCTAATAGTTTAGCTATTTCCTCTCCTATGGCCCTGCGCCTCTCGTCGTCGAAGCGGCACAGGCGTTGCTGGACGGGCTTGGATCCCGGCAAAATGCAGAGCTCGTGCTCGGCGACCTCCCTTGGGATGCCCGGCATGTCGGACGGCTTCCAGGCAAAAGTGTCCTTGTTGGCGCGAAGGAAGTCGACGAGCGCGTGTTCCTATTTGGCCGGCAACTGGGAGCCGATCCGCGCCGTTTTGGTTGGGTCGGCGTCGTCGATCACGACCACCTTGGTCTCAACGGTTGAGACGAAGGCCCGTGCCTGGCTAGGCTTGCCAGGGTCCGGGCGGCACTCGGCGGTGGTAGCGCGAAGCTGCCCAAGCTCAGCCGAGTTTGCCGCGGTGGTGGCGAGGTCGAAGTACTCGCAGATGCTCACATAGACCTGCTCGAAGGAGCCGCTCACGGTGATGACCCCGTTCGGGCCCGGCAGCTTGAGCTTGAGGTAGGTGTAGTTGGGCACCACCATGAACTTGGCGTAGGCGGGGCGCCCGAGAATGGCGTGGTACACCCCCTTCCAGTCCACTACCTCAAATGTGAGGGTTTCGTTGCGGAAGTTGGCTTTGCTGCCGAACGTAACCGGCAAGTCGATGTTGCCGACTGGGTAGGCCTTCATGCCCGGTAGGATGCCGTAGAAGGGGAAGGGGAATCCCATAAGCAGCCTCGCGAGATCCCCATGGCTTCCAGAGTGTCGAGGTAGAGGATGTTGAGGCTGCTGGCCCCGTCCATCAGGACCTTGGACAGACGCATGTTGTTGACGACGGGGTCGACGACGAGGGGATAGCTCCCAGGTCGAGGGATGCTTGCCAGATGATCGTCCTGATCGAATATAATGGGTGTGGACGTCCACTTCAACTTTCTAGGAATTGAACTCGCGGCAGCACATACCTCGCGGAGCCGGACTTTCTAAACTCGCCTGGAGCATTCGTCCTCCAGGCCGCCGATGATCACCAAGCACCGATCCACATCCGGGAACTCTCCTTCCGTCGGCTTCCCTTGTGGGTAGTGCTTCCTTGCTTGCCACTAACTCCCACTAAGGAGTAATCTCAACCATTGATCCAAGCACTATCAATGGTGCACAAGTACTTGGGCTTGTGGCTGTCTTTATGAGTTTGATGGGCTCCAAATCATCCTCATGTGGAGGGATAACCCAACAATGATCACAAGAGTTGGAGTAGTACTTTGAGAGCATTGTTATACATACGGATACGGCCATTTTCTTGCAAAACATCGATTAATATGAATGGGCATCAAGATCGAACGGTTGAAAATCACTTGAAGAATGAAAACTCATACTTCATTATTAACTAGATCATTTAAATGCATATTTTTGTTCAGATAGTTATTCACGAACTGTTTCATTCAAATAATTCGTGATACTACATTATTAGTGCCCAACGTAACAATAAACAACCATCATCGATGTTCCCAAACCTAAATATATGCTCCTCTCTTGTGAAAAAAATGCTTTTATTTTTTCTTAATAAGTTTTGGACAGATTTGTTGAAATTATTTTCAACAGGTATCTATGAGACTTATTTTAAGCCCTGTCGCATCAGATATTTGATGCTAATTAGAAGTATTAAACACATAAGTCTAATAATTAGTCAATTAGCTCGTGTGATGCTGCAATAAATATATGCTAATTATGAATTAATTAGGCTTAATAGATTAGTCTCGTGAATAAGCCTTAGGCTTATGTAGTTAGGCTTATTATGTTTAGTCTTTCTAAGAGCAATGCTAATGATTTAGTCTGCTGCTGGCTGCAGAACTTTTGCAGCTCATCTCTCAGCCCACTTGTATAATGGTTAGCCCTCCACCATAAATAATTGGCCCACTTGTCTATCTCACAAAATGTCTTGGTTCTTGTGTCGAAGTTGGATGTAAGCTAACAACCCACTTCCCCTCTCTCTCCTCTTCTCTCTCCTCCACCTCAGCATTTAGCCTGCTTTTAGCCCACCATAATACTTGCTCTAATTGGTATCAAAATATTTGATGTGCCAGGATTTAAAATAAACCCTAGGAAACCAAACACCCCTTATCACTAGGAAGATTTATCTTACTAGAGACAGAATACCTATGTGTCTGCACTCTGCAGGTTTAGTTAGGGATGGTAATGGATCGTGGTCCTAATACAGTAATACCTTCTTCGCAATCTAATTTAGCCTTTGATAAATTTAGCTAAGGAAATATATAATATAAGCTCAGTTCTTTTTTAGTCCGATCCTTAATATTTCCATACTAAATTTGTAGGCTCTTTACAATCTCTAGCTAGGTTTAGGGGACCATGCATGCATAGTGTCTCATGTGAACTAAACCAACGGTGACAAGTCGAATCTGCCTAACTTATATAAGTTCTATCGTTCTGGGCTTGACCTGGATCTCTACTCCATCCTGGCGCCCATGTCTCGGGCATCGCCTATACATTTACATGCCTCGCTACCACAACAAGTTGACATTCAGTTTGTTTGGGAATAGCTAAAGCAGCCTCCAGTTTTTTTTACTATTTGACCGGCCTTACCTTACCGACAAAAGTTACTGACACGAAATTTAAGTATTGGCAAGTAGTTTCCTAGAAGTCCATACTCCCACTTCAATACTTCATAGGCATCATCATTCTCTGATCTCTCATCAAGCACGCCCATATATATAAACACACACAGCTTCACGCCACTCGACACACGCATGCACTGTCAATGCACATCGCTAACTTGCAATTGATGAGATCGTTCAGTGAAGGTGTGTGACAATGTGGGGCGCCAGGCCATCCCGGCTCTTAATCGTTATCATCCTGCTGGTCGCCGTCGTCTCGTCGCCTCACTCGTCGGAGGCTCGCCCACACCCAGGTCAGTTCGATTTCAGTGACGGGTTGTTCTGATCGAGTTCAGTTGCCTTGTTTTTATTTTGAGCAAACTTTAGGTTTCTTCAGCTCGATTTTTAATCAACTGTATTTATTTTTTCACCGTCTTAATAATTAGCTATGTACTCCTTTAATGCACATATGCAGGCCTTGCCGGCGTGCCGCGAGGTCCACGGAAGCTTAACCAAGTCCTGCCTTCTCCTCCGGCGCCGATAGCAGGCACTTCAATCGGCAGCCGCACCGCCGCCGTGGTGTCCTCGCCGCCGCCAAAGTGAGGACCGACCGCGCGCGTCCATGAACTTGAGTAGATGTGGATGCATCTAATGGTTTAGTAGGATGTATTGTATGCCGATGGCGTCAGGGAAAGCTCCTGACAACTTTTTTTTTCTTTTCCCTTCTTTCGCTAGGACTCTACAGCTCTTCAGATTAGCAAATGATCAGGATTTCTTTGGACGCTGGACTGGTTTACAGTTTCACAAAAATTAAATAGATCTGAGCCAAGGTTCTTAATTTCGATCAGAATTCGCCGAAAACTGGCAATCCTATCGGTCACCGTGGGTAAATGGACATGCTAGTAATTTTGATATTTTTTCAAAAGGGAGATTTTCCAAATCTCAGTCAAAATTAAAAGTTTGCAAACTCCTTTCCACAATTTATTAATGATTGAAGAAATATCAGGAAATTAAATATTTACAAATTGCGGAATCTCGAGCGACGCATGAAGAGGCATCACTGTCTATTGAATTTAAAATTATTTTATTGGTCTAGTTAGCTTGTCATTAGTGAACCGAATCTACCGGAGCCAAAAGAAAAACTAATTTATTTTACATGGGTGCCAACAGTCCAGGATAGCTTCAATGTCTATTTTTTTCATGCTGCAGCTTTGCCAATATGATGCATGTTTGCTCACCGTAGAACCTAGTTATTTTGAAGCGCCGCTAGCACGCTGCGGAGGGCCAAAAGGTGGGGGGAACCCTAGGCGATTTTTTATTTTTATATTTTTCACTTTCATTTTTTATAAAAATATATTTTCGTTTTCGAAATTTACAGAAATATACCCCGCCGCCCTGCTGCCGGACGGCCGGCTGCCCCTCCACTATTTCCTAACCGTTCACGAGATACTGAGTGCACCGGGAATATTTTCCCTTCCTAATAGCTTCAGGCACTGCTTCCTTAGCACGGCGGGCCCTCTCTCGCTTCCTCTCCCTATCAGCTTCACGTTCCTCTGCCTCCTGACGTTCCACTTCTGCAATACTCTTCTGAATCTCTTGCTGGTCTTTCTTGCGCTTCTCCTCCATCTGTTCTTCATGCAGCATTCGTTGCCACCTTTGTGCAGCCCATCTTGCTTGACGCTCAACGTGGTCCTTATCCTGCTGAGATTGCTCGGTGTCTAACCACTGCACGAAATCACATAGAGACGGTGGAGTCTTTCCCCAAATCATGTTAGAAGTCATTACCAGATCTGAAAGTGGCAAATTCTGATAGTATTTTGTAGTACATTTGCTCGATCCTTGCCGTAATGCTTGGGCGGGTCATAGTCGTAATTCTCGCACATGAAGAACCTCATGCCAAAGTCGTCCTCCAAAACCCTTGATTTCTTTAGCTTGCACAAGGATCCGCAAAAGCATATAGGCACCTGGACTCCTTGGGGGACTGTTGCCGTCACCTTACTCCATGGAATGTAGGTGGATCCTGAGGATGCCATGGTGTTGAGCCCTGGCAATCACAAGTGCGCAATCAGATTGCTAATGTACTGTATCAACGCTTGTATTAAACTGCTTGTTAATCTACTATGTCAACAAAAATAATTACAACATAAATTGTTTGTAAAGCGTAGAAGAATTTTGGTTACATGCAGTCGCCGGTTTGAAAATCCGGTAGGGCTTCGCCTCTCTCCCTCCCTCCCTCTCTTTTCTTTTTTCTGGAATTTTAGTGATGCAAATGAGGGGTGGGGGCAGCCAACCCTTAAATAGTGGAGGGGCAGCCGGCCACCCCGTTGCCGGGCGACCGGTCCTCCAGGGGCCTCAACGCAAATTCTCCGCAAAAAAATTTGCAGAAAAGCCCCTGCCGCCCGGCAGCGGGGCGGCCGGGGTATATTTGTGTAAATTTCGAAAACGAAAATATATTTTTGTAAAAAATGAAAATGAAAAATAAAAAAATAAAAAAAATCGCTTCAATGTCTATTTTTTTACATGCTGCAGCTTTGCCAATATGATGCATGTTTGCTCACCGTAGAACCTAGTTATTTTGAAGCACCGCTAGCACGCTGCGGAGGGCCAAAAGTTGGGGGGAACCCTAGTGCTAAGCCGTTCTGAACTGACATGCGAGTCAATGATTAAGCCCAAGTATGTCAGAAGCCCATGTAGGGAACACAGTAGGCCTAAAACACCTAGTCCCCCATCCGGTCTTCTCTCAGGCCCACATGCGTAGTGGTCCAGCTGGCCTGTCTCGCCGAGCGGGCCAAGCTGCTGCCAGGCTCGTGACTCCAAGATTTTTTTTTTCTCCGCTACTTGTGTTGACGTGTTGCGAGTCCGATGCTTGAGAAATGTGAAAGCGTTACCACTAAAAAAGTGGCCATGGTTCTTTCACCTAAGAAAACCAGGGGCGATCCCAGAAATTACGGCCACCGGGGTTATCATTATTTTTTGACGGGATTATCAACACTAAAAACAATAATGAATAGTAATTTTACATATGATTATTAGAATTTCGTCCGGGTCTGCGGACCCAGACAACTAGCCTTAGCTCCGCCCCTAAAGAAAACCATCCCTGCGAGTCCCTAAGACTGCAACAAAATAGTTTAAAAGAACTGCAACAAAATCCAAATGACGATCTCTATTGATAAATCACCATACCTTTTCTTCCGTTGACCCAAAGAAAAAGGAAAAGGTGGGTGGGTCAAGTGGTACGATGTCAAACACGGAACCCCCACAACTTGTCACGCTGCCTCTCAAGTTGTTTACGGTGATCGGTGATGGTTGACTAATCAAACGGCCTGCCAAGATTGCTGGGTGGCGACAGGTCGCATCGCATCCTCCAGTTCTTAAATCACACGCTGTATGTGTGCAAGCCCAAAACCGCCAGGTAGCGCGAATCTCTTCATGGCGCTCAGCTCGCTCGAGATCCTAGTGTGCGTTGGTAGCAGTTAACGATCGATCCAAGCTTCGATTCATGCTACTGACATTGCATAATATAAACCTTGGCCTTCCGCGTATAAATACAGGTGTGCTGTACGAACCTTCCTGACTTGTCTCCGTATAGCATCCATCATCCATCGTATTCTCGCTTGGCCTCTCTTCCACTGCAGACTCTGTTGCCATCAACTGCGTGCTCAGGGAGATGCCATATCCCGGGTCGTCGTCGTCTCCGTCTCCAGCGGCGGCGCTTCTCCTGCTAGTGCTGCTCCTCGTGGCCTCGTCGCCGGCGTATTCTATTCAAGCAGCCTACGGCGGCGTCCCACAAGCAGGTACGTGCTTCCTGATGTGGTTACTGTATTTTCCTGCTCGCGGGTGCTCCGATCCTGCTGTGATGCGATCGGACGCTTGCTTACAGTTACAGAGGCGGCGGGAGCAGCAGCCGTGTGCGGCAGCCGGAGATTACTGGCTCCGCCGAGGGACACACCACCGTTTCCGGCAGGAGCACCCCCGATTCTCCCGGTCGTCGTTGTCGTGTGGCAGCTGGAAGTGGATCGGGCCAAACGTGCGCGCTCGCGCGCTGAGGCGCCAAGTGGGCCGGTCTAGGTGTTCCGTGTTCCGACCGACCCGACCGAGTGGCACACGGCCCAGTAGTTAGATTATAGGAAAAAGTTTACTTTGCCTCCCTTAACTATCGCAAAAATCTGATTTTCCTCTCTCAACTGCAAAATCGGATATCCACACTCCCCCAACTATCAAAACCGTTAATTTTTCCTCCCTCAATGGTTTTATAGGCGGTTTTACATTTATTTTCATATATTTTTTTCTCCCTTATCTCTTTTTACACTAAATTGAGGCAGCAAATGTGATTCAAAAATCATAAAAATTGACATAGTGGTAGAGGAGAGTAGGAAGAACCCAATTTTGCAAAGCTAAACCTAAAACAATTTGAAACTTAAAATTTCAAAAAAAAGAATTGAAAATTTATTGAATTTTTAAGGCATCAAGATGAGCTCCATCTTGGACAAAATTTGAATTGTATGACACATATTAGAGGTAATCACTAGGGAATTATGAAGGTTAATTATGAAAGGTCAAAGAGCCAAATTTTATAACTTTATTTATTTTCATATAATTTAAAATATACTCAAGAATTTGCATATATATAAATCAAATACGCAAAAAAATAAAAAGAATTATATTTCGCTTAAATTTGACCCTTTCTAAGAAGCTTAAATTTTTTTCTACAGAATCTATACTCCCAGCATTCTTTAATTATGAACCTCTAATATGTATCACATGATTCAAATTTTGTGAAAGATGGAGCTCATCTTGATGCTTTAAATATTCAATGAAGTTTGAATTCTTTATTTCTTCATAGTTTCAAATTTCAATTTTGTTTGATTTCAACTTCAAAAAGTTACAAAATTATGTTCTCTATACTCTTCTCTACCACTATGCCAATTAATATGATTTTTTTATCCATATTTGCTATCTCAATTGAGTGGGAAAAAAAGATAAAGATAAATCTATGAAAAAATGTAAAAACCACTTGTAAAACTGCCGAGGGAGGTAAAACAAATGGTTTTGATAGTCCGGGGAGGCTGGATACCCGGTTTTGTAGTTGAAGGAGCAAAATCAGATTTTTGCGATAGTTGAAGGTGGTAAAGTAGACTTTTTCCTAGATTATATATGCTTCGAAAATCGAAAGCCAGCCCATGTATTATTGGCCCAGATCCCTTTCATCAAGAGGATGACGGCCCAATACTCGTCTTTATTTCCTTTTTCCAGGAAGAAGTCTGTGTTGGCACTGTGTCGCGTGTTAGCCCTTTGATGACGTGCAACGCAATAGAGCAAGTTCGGCCGGCCGGCTAGCAGATGATGGAGCAGTAGCACTAGAGTGAAGCCATGTCTGCTGAGACCGTCCACAGTGGAGGGAGTAAATGAAGGAGCAAATACACTGTTTGACACTGTAGATGTACTGTTTGGCACTGTAGACAGAGAGGGCGTGGGAAACGAGGAGAGAGCAAATTTGCTCTTGCTCCCTCCGCTGTGGTCAGCCTGACACGCATCTATATATGCAGTTTGCTGTGGAAACCATGGTCGTCAATCCAAAGATCTGATCTCTTACGACCCAGCATGATGGATGGTTGGATGTCTCCAGATATGTGTGCATGATCTCAAAAAGAAAAAAAAATCTTTGCAGATGCCGTCGCACACCACGCGTCTAGCATGACGAGATAGATTTACACAGCTAGATGACAAAGGAACTTACAGTGTACTATGTGCTAGTGCCTAGTGATAAGCATGCAGAAATGCTTATATTAGGCGGCTAGCTAGCTAGCAAGCTCAATAGCTGGCTAGCAACAACCATCTACACTAGAGAGGGAGCTGTAGGCTTTAGTAGGAGTAGTGTGAGCTCCCACTTTCGGAAGTGACTAGAAAGATCTGACAAAGATTGCCATAGCTAGCTGCGTGCTGCTGAATGTCACGGCCGGCCGGCCCAGTCAAAGGGAGAGACTGTTAGCCGCGGCGCCGCCGGCTTTCTGCACGCTCTCTGGCCTTGTTTGTAGTGGCGGCACCGCTAGACGACAACACTACTCAAACCGAGTTTCAGATTTATTTGTACATGCATGCATGTAATTTCTTCAAAAGATTTGTCGTCCCTCGATGTTCTGATCTCCGTCCAAATTAAATTACGTACGGTCTCCTTAGGTTTACTTTCAAAGTGAAGTCAATTTGATTTGTAACGAACAAGTGTTTACTCGATCGGCCACGCCTTTTCTGAAAGATTTGCGATATGATCGTCATCTGACCAGGGTTCAATTTTTCGTCGGAAACCGGTTTTCCGGTACTGGCGGTAACGAAAAATTTCTGGAATTCCGAAATTTTCCGGATTTTTCAATCGGAAAACGATTTGAAATTCAAATTTCGGTTTTCGACATTTTCCGACCGGATTTCGGTGTTTTCCGACCAGAAAATATTGTTGGTGATCGGAAATTGTAAAATCAGTGAGGAAAAATTAAAAAATTTACAGCACTTCGTCTAATTTTGCATATATTACAGTTCACAAAGCATAATAAATATTTCACACACCAAATATTAATAGGATTCACCTAAAACATCTATGTCCAATTGTCCATACAAGACACAATCTAAATCCAATATAATGCAATACCAAGTCCATTGTCCTAGTCATACAAGTCATAGGTTCATTGCAATAATACAATATCAAGTCCATTGTCCAAGTTATACAAGCTGATCATATATATGACATGTTTTGCTAAATAAACCCAACATGTGTAATAGTCATGTGAGGAATATATTATTTTTACGGAATCTATGTGTGTTTAGTCATGTGAGGGATACTTATTAAGAGTTTACATTTCTATTTCATATACGGATCTATATGTGTTTAGTCATGTGAGGGATATATTATTTTTACGGAATTTGAATGGATATTTCGTGTTTAAATTATATATATATGTGTAATAGTTTCTTTGCAATACCATATATACCAAAATATTTTTTACATTGCTAAAACAATGTTTTCCGACCGGAAAGCACCGAAATCCAACCCGAAAGCAACGAAATCCGGTTTTCTTTTTTATGAATTTTTGAATTTTGAAATCGAAAAATTCGAAATTTCCCCGGAAAATAGTTTCCGGGTAGTACCGTTTCCGAAATCCGGATTTTCCGGTCGGAAAATTTTTCCCTGCATCTGACAGAAGGACATGCATGTGAAACTGGAAACATGCCTGCACACGCCAGCGGCCAGCCCCGTCCGGTGGTCGTCGTCTGTCCTGAATCAACCTAGCTATAGCTAGCCGCGCCATGGAACGGAGAGGGAACAGTAGTCGCGGAGGAGCGCAGCACGCACGGACACAGTGCCGGCGAACTGGAGAGGCAACAGTGCCGGGGCGGCGAGCCCCGCCGCCGACCCCATCCCGATGTGACCGCTACGGCCACCACCGTACCACCACAACCCTGCTCGGTGTCCCTGTCGCCAGTCGCGGCCACAGATCGATTGGCCGCCGGCTCATCCTCCGCTGCCCCGAGCACGCGCGCTCGCTCTGCCATGTGCAGCGTGTAAGCCTACGGCGGCCTAGCTATAGCAGCTACGATAGGCCTACCATGGCGTGCGACTTTTGGATGGCCTGATATATATTTTGAGCGTGTTTAGTTGATGAAAAAGTTTGGATTATTTCGTTGTTACTTGATAAATAGTGTCCAATAATAAATTAATTAGGTTAAAAGAATTTAGCTCGTACTAATCGGTTAGACTGTATAATTAGTTATTTTTCTCAATTGTATTTAATACTATATGTATGTGTTCGCAGATTGGATGTAACGAGTACTGTGTAAATTTTTTTTAGAAACTAAACAAGACCTTGTAGTATATAATATAGTTGTATGTATGCTTGCTGCTTGGTGTCGAAAAGGCCATGTACCGGGACCTGTCGCATCCACATTTGCCATGGATCCACGGCAATGTGTGTGTGTATGGATGCATGCATGGTCGACTCATCCGATCCCATCAACGGGTTGTTGCTTCTTTCTAGCTAATGGTCGACGGTAGCACACGCCAACCAGCTACACCAAAAAGATCAATTTATATATAATTCACAAAAAAGGGTATGATAGCACATGATCAAGCCCCCTGCTTAATTTTTTTCTTCTTAAAAAAAATAAAAACTACTCGTCCCTCGTATAATAACAGCTGATTCATGTTCCACATACCATACCTAAACTTTGAGAGCACTCATTTCTTCTTCAATATACCATGCCTCTTGCACACGGGACAGTCCAGTTGCGCTGGCCGCCGGCGGGACCGTGCATCTTCAACCTTCAGACCTTCCTTTCATCTCTCCCATGGCAGAAATTTTAGGAGAGGCTATTAGGGGGCTTCACTGCTTCTCCGGTGGTGGGGGGCTCCAGCCCCGGCCGCCCCACCGGTAGATCCGCCACTGTGCACACTTCATGGGGTGCTGAGGTTTATTAGAGTGCTAGGTGGTCTGATGAAAGGGTTGCAAACATCGCTAAATAATGGCATTAGTAGAGGTGCAAATTGGTGATTCTTATATACACCTTCAACTCTCTTTAATTCAAAAATTTATACTAATTTTTTAAAATAAGATTTGATTTTAAATAATTAGTATAAAAATTTTGAACTAAAAAGAGTTGGAGGTGCATGTAAGGATCACTAATTGACACATATAGGTATTAGAGTTAATGGGTGAGTGAGTGTGCGTCAATATTTAAAATACTCAAATAAAAAATAGAAACCGATCGAGCTAATGGGACTGATTATTTGGCGCACGCACGCGTCTGCAGACGCGAGCTGGATTTGACGGGCCTTCCTATCTATCTATCGGAAGATAAAAACTCATAGTATCGCACAGCCCAGGTACGGCCCACAAAGCCAGCCAAAGCTAGGCCCATCAGACTGGAGGACATCTACGTGCCCACATGGAGAGTCTGCAGGTAGTTTCGTTTTCAGTGACTAAAAAAAGTATTCCTTTCTAATTTTATTTCCTCCTTTCCCCCTTAACCATTGAGGTTCATTTGTTATCTTTATTCTGCACTCAAAACTTTAAAACACTTTCAACATTTTCAGAAATCTACTACAATATTTTATAGATATTAATTCAACATTTTACTAAAAAGTGTTGAAATGGATTATTAAGAATGTTGAAATGGTATATTTGAATTATTGAATTTTAAAAATTAAATAAAAATATTCATATTTGATCTTATTTCATTGCATTAATTGTAATGAATATCATGGAGCAATCGGCTTCTCAAACGCACCAAAAATTTGTGAGAAAACATATTTTAAAGTGGAAGTCAATATGAAACTCACCACCCACCCATCTCTATATCCAATAGGTAAGTGCCACCTGTCATTCAATCAAAGTACCTCATGCGAAAAGCATCGGCACGCGCATGCGCTTCCGTCCGTATATAGATTAGCATCAATCTCAAAGCGGAAGATGAATAGACTTACCACCTTCCGGAAGATATATAGGAATCCTGGGATTTGACGGTGCCTCCTATACATCTTGTGGAAGATAGTTAAATTGTATATTTTTGATCCAGCAGCGGCCCAACAGCGGCCCAACATATACCAGCAGGCCCACATATATGATAGGCAACGTCTCCGTATTTCTATTCATTCGCGTGATTGATGGATAGCAGGACAGCAAGCCGCCTGCCGTGCCCAATGTAGTCTGCTGTGGGTACTGTAGAACCTTTTTTGTTTGTCTCTTCTCTTGCTCCTGCTCCGGTCATAGATCTCCAATTTTCGTTTTTGGCCAATAGAAAATATGAGTAAATGTTGAGCTAGTATATATTGTTTCAACATTTCAAAATACTCTGTTCAACATTACTTTAAATCTAGTTCAACATTTCAAAGAAATTGATCCAACATTTTCTTTGGTAATGTTGAAATAGTATATTTAAAATGTTGAAACTAAAAATGTATATAATCATGTGGGATCTCAATTTGTTGGAAAAATTCAAAGAAAGATGATGGTTGAATCAGAATTGAAGATCAATGAGGCATCCGAGAGATATATAAGTTCAAAATCGGAGATTGAATCTAGCACAAACCAATAAGTGCCTGCCACCTGTCCGTCCCCTCTGCCCACATGCTTGCAGCAGGTCCTCCGCACGGTCACGGCTGTGGCCTGTCAGTGTCCGACCGCATCGTCCTCGCTCTATCAATAGGTTAACATGCGCGCATCTGGTTTGTTAGTCTAAGTATACGCACGACTTTTAAAGTGGAAGATGTATAACAAACTTTTTTGCGGAAGATATATATAGGAATTCTCGGATTTGACCGCAACCACACGGCGGACAGACGGCCGCAACGACAGAGTCATTGGGCCGGGCCCACGTCGCGGTGTGGGCTGGGGCCCACGCCCCTCTACGAGGAAGGAATAGGGAGAGGTACTATGGCCCGCCGTCCCCGGGCCGAGATTGGGAGGTGGGGTGATGGGACGCCTCGCCTATCCTCTCACCCTCCACTCCACCCTCCTGCTGCCTCTCCGCCCTACTACAGTGCCCTGCCATGCACATGCACTCGTACTGCTCGCGTTCTATTGTTTTTCTCCCTCCCTTTTCCGGAGGCAAAACGACTGCAGCTGCTACCTGATGTCTATACGCAGCTGTGGTTCACTAGTCTACAACTGCCACTACGAATCCATGTATAAAAACATATATATTTATACGGTAGTGTTATTCTACATTCTAGATGTAAAATGTTATTCTACACCTACTTTCTATTCTAGCAAGAATAATTATCAAAATACTGAACCATATTTTATTTGTTCATGATGCAAAGGAAATTGTGATATTTTTTGTGAGCAAAGACATTGTGCTATGAGTGTTTTTGAAAGCTGCTGCAGCAGGCAGCTAGCAGGTTAATTATGCTGAAACGGGATGGAAAATATAGCATCTAGGATTACAGAATAATCCTAGCTAGCGCCTATTCCCGTTGATCAGTAGTGGATGTTTTTTTTTTGAGGAAGACACCAAAAAGGTGTCTCGTATCTGATTCATAACTGATAGTACAATGAAAGAACAACTTGACACAAGACGACATAAAAATAAAAAACTACTGATCAGCAACCACCACTGCCATGTACTATCTTCGTCCGGTCGGCCGGCCGGTACATAATATCATTAATCATTTGTATGCATGCATGTATATAGCTATATGTATATATAAGTATATGTAGCCACCATAGCCCACCGACCGTCCAGAGACACGACAATTTTTACAATAATTTCACCCGATAGAGTAACTTAATTCACCGCCACAGAAAGGGCTTTGATTATTCTTTACCTTTGTCCCAACAATTATTGAACCCGGTACTAATATGAATATTAGTTCTGGTTCCAAAGGCTAGGGGACGAAAGGGCTCTTTAGTTCCAATTTGTACTGCCAACCCGGACTAAAAGGTTCTCAATGTGTTAGTTCAAAAAGAAGGGATCCCATAAAAAGTTACATGTGTTGTGTAGGTGGAGCGGCAAGGAAGCTATGTTTAAGTTAAGAGGTCTTGTGTTTTGTCTCTGGATGGTGCAATATTTTTTTTAACACCATCACGGACCTAGAACAAAAGGCTAGGCTTCGTAGTCCCGGTTCCGGGACTAAAATCCAGAACAAAAGCCTAAGATCCTTAGTCCGGCTTCGTAGTCCCGGTTGCTATAACCGGGGACTAAATGGCTATGATCCTTAGTCCCGGTTGCTATAACCGGGACTAAATGGGGTTGGGAACTGGGACAAAAACTGGTTTTTGTAGTAGTGATTTGATTTTTTTTTCTTACACCCTCCATTTCAAATTGTAAGTAATTCCAACTTTTTCGGAGAGACAAACTATTTTTATGTTAAATCCATAAATATTAGTACTTTAGTATATGAATTTGATCAAATTTAAAATATTTTGACTATCCAAAAAAGTTAACGGGCATTTTTTTACCAAAGATATGTTGCCATGTTGGGTTGGTTCAAACTTGACCACGCACTCAGCGCCAAGGCTGCATTTTTCAGCCGTTCAATCCCATTGTGAGGCCGGGATCGGACGACAGTACAGGATGGATCACGTTGGCACGTCCACGTACACATACCGATCGCGTGTGTGGCTGGCCTTGAAAAACCGTCGCGTCAAATCGGAGCAACAGAGCTACGTGTTTTAAAGAGAAGGCACACCTAGGCCCCGTTTAGTTCCCAAAATTTTTTCCGCAGTATCCGTGACATCGAATCTTTAGACACATGTATGGAGCATTAAATATAGTTGAAAAAATAACTAATTACACAGTTTAACTGATTAGCACAAGATGAATCTTTTAAACCTAATTAATCTATGATTGGACATTATTTGTCAAGTAACAACAAAATATGCTACAGTAAATTTTTGCGAACTTTTCACGAACTAAACGGACCCTACTCCACCTTATAGCGTCAACTGTTCTCCGTGTGTACCTTGTCGATCGAACAACTGTTGCGCGTGTACAGGCCGGGTGCCTACACACTGCAGCGTACCAATGCGTGCATAGTCCCAGCTGCGTGTGTACATTATGTTGTACATGCATGGATGCTGGATCTAGCTACTTGCTTTGTGCTTAATAGGAGGGACGGACACGGTCCAGTGTGTGTGCATGTTCTTCTACAGGCAGCCCAATATATACGAGGAGCCATGAGATGTTTTAGTTTAATTTAATTTAATTAATCCCGGTGCCTGCAGTGCTCATCATCGCGCTAGCTAAGCTAGCTCTTGATGTGCGATGTGTGTTGTGTGCATGATATATTTTTTTAGAAAAAGAAATAGTTCCAGCCTCTGCAATGCACTGATTCTTATATTATTCTCAGCATAACCACCGAGAATACATAAATTAAGGGAAAAGATCGAGCACACATAATATGAGAAAAATCAAAAGCAACGTTTATTATCCATTTTTAATGAAGATATCCAAGGTGACGACCTCTAGCGCCTTGCTTGCTGAGCAGACGACTTCCCTTGTGCATGATATATGTCCACTAAATTAAAAATTGCTATTGGAATTTGATCTGAAGTATATTAATTGCATGATATGCTACGCCTAGCTAGCTAGCTGCATATATGCAAGTGTATAGACCTGAATTTGCTGATGCATGAGGCAACCATTTTTACCTAGCTGCGTAATCTTTGTCCATCTTTAATTATTATATGCTGACATGCTGTAAATGTTTATGCTTCTCGTTCCTCTTTCGGATTCTATGCCAACATAGGTCGACTTTTTTACGAAATTGGGTACCTTCGCACTGCACATTTTTTATGATAATAATGCTGTGCGAACCTTCTAATAATTAATGCAAATGCTTGTGAAAATGATATTGTACAAAATATTAAAGTAGCCACTAGTGGATTTACAACATTTTCTGAGTGCCTTTTGCGAGTGGTCCACGATTACAGGTCTTCTTGAATTTTCTGAAATAGCCTAGTGTGTTTTTAGAATAACTAATGTATTTTTTGGGAAAATATTGGTCGAAGATCCTTTTTTATGCTAATTCGTTTACCCCTTGGGAATATCAAAAATAGACTATAAAATCATCGACCACTTACGAAAAATGACCAAGAAGAAATACTAACCCATGACCATTTGATAAAAAATCTTAATTATGAAGAAGAAATAATAACTCGCAGCCATTTGATAATATGTTGTAGTGAGCATGGCTGCAAATGCTGGTAATCGTTGACTTGAGGAAGTACTTGAATTTCAATTCATTTACTTTAACTAGCTTGGCTGGTAATATATATAATTATGTCCCCTAATGCACTACCCATTGTTTTTTTTATAATTTGCACCTGCACTTATCAGTATCAGACATATAAGTGGCACATGCCTTGTACTTTGCATTGAAATTCTTTCCAAGAAATTAGCACATATCCAACCTAAATGATAAAAATTTTTTACTGCAAATAGTTAAAATGGAAGGACAGACTTGTATATATAATTTATTGGAGTTGAGTATCTAGTAGCTAGTTGCAAACTGATTTGCACCAAAAGTAAATTGCAGGCAAAATATCTCAAAACTTAGATAAGAGGATTATTATATCAGAGCCTGCATTTACATATATAGAACTAGAGAAAAGGAAAAATGAAATAATAAACAGAAGTGGTAGATTAAAAATTTAAAAATTGGGCTAGTATTACATGTAATGTATTGACGATAATTTGTAGACCTTCTTTCTCTATGTATGCAAAGTAATAGTACTAGGAAAAACTGTTCTATTATAGTGCTGATGATTCTAATTATATGGATGGATGCACTGATGCACATTTGACATCTCCAAATGCATCGGTAGAAATTGACAACTGATTAGACACCGACGGTTAGTGTAACCCAAAGTGTCATTATCTTCATTCCCAACCGTTAACTTGTGCTAATTAGGATAGATGTGCCATAAAGATGGGGTGTCCTGTCCAAGGTTTACCTAACCGGTGGGAACCGGTCCGGTTTGACCGGTTACCGGTCAAACCGGTCCGGTCCGGTTCCAGTTTGGGAAGGTACCAAACCGGCCCAAATTCAAAATTTAAATTTAAATTCAAAAAAATGAAAAATTCCTAAAAATACTTCAAGGTGCGACGAATTTAATGGTGTCAAATTTTCTCAAAAATTCGTTCATTTAGTATAGTTTGCGGGGATTTGAAGTTAAACAAAAAAACGTGCATACAAAAGTATACAAATACAATGTAAAATTAGTACAAAAGAGGGTTGGAGGGTTCATTTAGACTAAAATATGTTATACAAACATTTATTTAGTATACTTTGCGGGCATTTGAATTTAAACAAAAAAAGAAAAAAAATTGAATTTGACCGGTTACCAGTCAAACCGGCCGGTAAACCGGCCGGTAAACCGGTCTATCCGGCCGGTATACCGGTTAGAACCGTTTCAACGAGGGAATTTGAATTCAAATTTGCGTTTGTCCGGTTCCGACCGGTAACCGGACTAACCGGTCCGGTTAGCCGGAACCGGACCCTGGCGGTTAGGGGCGACCGGTCGGAAAATTTAACCCTGGTCCTGTCAGCATAATATTACTAGCATTGTTTTTTATTTCTTTGAAGTGAATGCCAAAACTGATCGATTTGGCATCCAATGCGCATGTATAGTCCCAAGAAAAGGGATGCGTTAAGGATAGCTCTTACTCTAGCTAGGACCATATCTTGAAAAGACTGTTTGGTCACGCGGACCATCCTAGCTAGCTTGGATGTGGCTGATGGCTGGTGCTGATTTGTTATGAAAGAATAATACTGCTGACTGGCTGGTAGCTGGTGGCTGGTGCTGATTTAGTATGAGAGAACAGTACTGCTGGCTGGTTGGCTACACAGCTATATCTGTGTGGTATTACCTGTCCAATCAGTCTATAAAGTAAGAACTGCGTGCAGAGAATGTGACAAATAGGGTTGCACGCATGTAATTGTTGCTTGTGCTTTTTTTTTTAAAAAAAAGTTAGGAATTGCGCACTAGGTAATTGGTGGACGGAAGAGAGTCCAAATCACACAGAAAACAAAAATGTGTCAAGATTATGTTAGGTACTTGTAATACACGTAACCTATAGCTACTTCAAATTCGATCAGATAGTCTATGACCACATTATTGACGCGGCCCTTTTCTTTCTAGGTACAAGGCCAAAAGTTAGCTTTAAGCTTTTGTGCGTGCCTGAAGAAGCTCTCGCAGGCACACCTCATAATAATCCTAAAGTTACAAAATAAATAGAGCTGTTTCAGTTATTTTGATCAATTTCACTCATTGTAATATATGCATGATACATAATATAGTATTATAGAAGTGCTTCAATTAATTAACATCCAAAAAAATTCATTCATATGATTTAAGGAGTTTAGCGTGGAAGGAAATCAGCAGATTCATTAATTATAAGCAGAAAACTTCTCTCAATCTCATCCACATTAATTATTACGTACTGTGGCTCAAGTTGACTTCAAGCATGGAAATGCTGAATGGAACGTCCAATAACTTCATTCTGACTGATAAAAACACCGCCACATTTGTACATTATTTGTTTCACATGTCACAGTCCACGGTCTCAATTTTTAACTAAATTTTTATATAAGCGTTTCAGAGATGCATGTGTACATGTTGAGCTGAAATTTGATGGGTAGCCTAAAAATCAGTAGACATGCATGTTCAAATAAGCTTTAACTTCTAACGTCAAAAAGGGAACAATATACAATAATGTTTTAATTAAGGAAATAATTAATATCAATAGCGATCTAATTATCCAGAACTTAGAAAGAAGTTCAACTATAACTTTAATACACAAGAATTTTAGAGATCACACAAAAGTGAATGTAGAATATGTTTGACAAAACATTGCCTTTGAGGCTTTTAATTTGATTGAAAGTTGTTAGTGTGATTGACCAACATACTGACTCTAGTTGTGGTGATGAATGCTCTTCCCCAGTTCTAGCTATCTTTTGGCTGGTAAAATTAAAGGTTGCATGACATGTAGCAGCTGTAACAAAAAAAAAACAAAGCTATACACTAGCAAAATTTGGTCAACCTTGTATAATATCAACTGCTGGGGGTTAAGTAGTACTGCACAAATGGTGCTGAACCAATTAACAAAAACCCAATGCAAGAACTGGGATATATAGATCGAGCATGCATGCATTCAGACTTTCAGAGTATTGTTGAAGCGACGAACAGTACGATCAAGAACGCGGCACACTTAAATCTGTGAAGAACTAAGAAGGAAGTGCCACTCGATCGATCAGATCCAATAAGTTCGATGACAAAGGAATAAATTATCACAATGAACAAGATCTCACAGCAGAGACCAAAATAAGTATGCAAACTAGTAACCTGCAGTCAGAACCGCAGGATTTAGAAAAAGACTTAATGCCAGTGGAGGAAAATTCTAGACGATGGATCGGAATAAATACATGTACAATGCACCAACAGTGAGATCCATAAAAAGACCTGGGACCTATAAGAATAGTGCCCGGAATACTGCTTTTCCCATGCCTCTACAGTTTACTAACATGGACGGGAAGAATGTCTGCGAAAGAAATGATGTGATGCTCACCATAAACAACTGTTTTAATCTCCCTCCCAGACTATTAATAAGCATCTCGCGATCATATATCTGGAGCATATATGCAAGCATAGGCCACTGGTGCCTATGACATATGATATAAGATGCAGATCATGTAGGCCCTTTGATTGGCCCCATCAGCTAGCTTAGTAGTACTACTCATGCATGCATGTAGGATCCTTTAATTTGGTTGTTTATTGGGCCTAAAGGTGGCTGTTTTCTGATCGCAAAGCATGCTCTACGTACTAATGACCGATCGATGGATCCTGCGAAAACGAAGAATTAATCATGGAAAGAAGAGAGATCAAGATCTCGATTCGATTACATTTAGTACTCCAAAGTATGGTTTGCACAACATGCAAAAAGGGGATGCAGATATATAGAACTCATGTCGGCGAAAGATAGATAGATATAGATAGGTAGATTGCTCCTTAGCTCTTAATCAACCTGAGATTGCATTCGGCTCCCCTGCTATCTCCCCGAAGCTTCCTTCTGTAAGCACTCCCAGCTCATCAAGGGCAAAGGGGCTGAAGCACATGTCTGTCTCCACATCTTACTTAACAAGGGGCAAACAACAAATCACTGCACAAGACAAGCAAAGAACACATAAAACACAGAGCATACAAGCAAACTCTTACATGCATGATTGCAGTGCAGAAAATTACTGAAGCCGCTTACTATTCATGGCGCTTCACATGCTGCTGTCTCCCCCTTCCTTGTGATCCAACCCAATGTTCTCTGATCCGGAGGTGGTGGTCGTGGTGGCGCTCATGGCATTCACGGCCCAATTAGCCATGGAAGCGTAAGGCAGCCCGGGCGCCACGTCAACGCCCGGGCTGCTGATGACGTTGTTGTTCCGCATGAAGTAGCAGCCGGCTGGCGGAGGCGGCGGCGCTATGCCGTCGACGAGCCCCAGCCTCCGGCCGCTGTACATGCCGGCGGCGGCGGACGTGGTGAACTGGCCGGGCCTCGGCATTGCCGTGGAGAGCCTGGGGGCGGCGCTGACGGGCAGCGCGGTGGGGATGCCAACGTCGCCGCAGGCGTAGCGGAGGAGCTCGGCGTGCGCGGCGTCGAGCTCCTTCTGGAGGCGGTGGACCTGGCGCTGGAGCACGGAGATGGCGCCGACGCAGCCGTAGACAGGATCCTTGACGCGTGCCTCGGCCTCGTAGGCGAGCGAGCTCACGGCGTCCTCACGCTGGTGCGGCAGCAGCTCGTTGAGAAGCTTGGTGACGTTGCTGGCGCCGAACACCTTGTGCACGTTGGCGAACTTCTGCGGCTCCTCCGGCGGGAAGTAGGGCGCGAACACGCACCCCGGCAGGCACTTGCGCCGCAGGAACTTGCACGCCGCGCACGGCGCCCCGGCACCGGGCGTCGTCGTCCCCGACGCCGCCGCCACCGGGGAGAGGGCGGAGTTGTTGCTGGTGCTCGACGGGGATGCCATTTCCGGGGGGCTACCAAGCTGTTACCTGCAAAAATCGAAGAGAGGGGTCGGATTGTCAGTTTTTTTTCCCAAAGAAATAAATTGCGCGTATGCATCTTCTGCTACTAGTTTTAGGGTTAGGGTTTTCTCGGCTAAGGATTGTTCAGGTAAGGCAGGAGAAGGAGAAGATTAGGGTTTTGGAGCTGAAGGAGTTCTGATCTAACTATGGGCAATCTTTGGGGCCGGAGAAAATGAGGAAATTATATATGTTCTCCCCTTTTCCCTGGGACAATGAAAGAGGGACAATAAACTGTAGAATCATTATCTGCTAAAATTATTTGACATATATAGCTAGGGACCAGTGAAAATCAGCAGCATGATCATGAATACAAATGGAGGGTGATCCACTGTATATTTGTGTGGGTGTGCATGTATGATGATATGGCACAATAAGCACAAATTCCCAAGAAAAAAGACGATCTTTGCTCAAATCTCAAGAAGCATGAATGATAAAATAGTACCAATTAAGAGAAGACCAGAAGACTGCAAATTAAAGCTTTTGTTTTCTCAAATTTCTCCTGAAAGGGCATGTGGCCAGTGGAGGCCTGCTCATCCTCACCTCTTTAAGGTCACAAAGAGGACAGATCTGATGATCTGTTGAAGAAGCGGCAGAGACCACGATGAAGGATTCTCTTTTTTTTTTCTCCTCTCTGCTGCTGCTAGCTTGTTTCCTCCATGATATATCCACTGCTGCTATCTATCTATCTAACAAGCTGCAAAATTGAAATAAAAGAGGAGAAAAAATGGAGGAAAGGACAAACAAGATATATGCAAGCAAATCTTGTTTCAATTTCTATGTGGATGGAAGAATTGCGGGAGGGGCATATGATCAGGTAGAAACAGCCTAACTCTTGTCTCTCTGCAGGCCGTGATCTGCGGAGGAGAGAGAGCAGAGGGCCGGAGATATAGAGAGAAAGACCAGCTTCTCTCCTCCAACAGCAGCAAGGGAAAGGTGAGGTGTATAGATCGACCACACACTATGAAAAGGCAGGCCAGTATTGAATGTGGAAGCGAGAGTTGAAGAATATTATGGAGGGAGTGTGTTGCAAAGAAAGAAAAAAAGCCCCGGGGCAGAGAGAGAGAGAGAGAGAGTAAACAGATAAATAAGGACAAACCGGGATTAATGGCAGTACAAGAAAAAGTGTGAGGGTGACATTGCCACTACTCGCAAGAATATCTACCACAGTGCCTCCTCACCTCATCACCTTTCAGAAACAGTCCCTGGTGCCCATGGGAGCAGCTGAAGAGGGTATATGTGTACGTATAAACTATTCAATCACAGCCTACATACTTAGTATTATTATATAATAAGTACATACAAGACACAACAAAACGGCCGATTCATAGTGAAGTTGGTATGAGAATTTAAAAAGCTTGACCAGAATCTTGTCCAAATTAAAGCGTCGTTGTGTATTATTATTGTGTGCGTGGGTAGAAACATTTGCATGTATACTGATTAAATAAATACTAAGTGCAAGTGATATACTTAGTATTCATGGCATTCTTAGAAAGCCACATCATTATCCCTTCTTCCTCAGTGCGTCCGGTTCAAGAGTAATCATGCCCTTTCATGCATGAACTGGCTTAACTTAATTGAGCTTTGCCTAAGCCGCAGCACAATCATAAAGAGGCCGACGATGTAGACCGGCACACCGTGTGGCGATCGATGGCGCGCGCGCACAGCACAGGGTGCCTGGGTAACGTGGTTTAAGAACTAATTAATCCGGCCTCTTGTCCACGGGTTCTGTCTCATAATTAAAGCGCCGTGGTATAATTAGCAATCATTAGCGACGAGCTGATATCTATCAGTGCAAGTTATTATCGGCATGCACTGTCACGCCCGTTGTTTATAACAACCTAGCTAGCTAGCTAGGGGATTAAGTAGATTCTTGATTAGGGTTAGCCAACAGATGTTCTCTGCTTATATGATTAGTTTTGGAGTCGCACTACAGTAGCTCAATATCACTTTTCATACTCCATCCGTTTCAAAATGTAAAAAAAATTAGTTTGAGTCAGTACATACGGTAAGTAGAATTTTTGTAGTGTTTTTACCGAAAGCACGTATTTCATTAAGAGGAAGAGAATTTTTGTAGTGTAACATTACAACACTAAGCTAGTACTTTTTAAAATATGTATCAAACTATAACACTTTTTATAAAGAGATTTACATTTATTGGTTAAACATTATGAGGTTTGGATATAAAAAATCTGTGGATGACTTATAAAATAAAAGGAAAGAGTACATGATAACTGGCTCCACTTTTTTTTTTTAAAAAAAATGCATGAGAATATTTTATACTGCACATTCTTTTCAAACCTTCACCACTAAAACATATTTACTATTTATATCGTTCGTGTGAAATGACGTTTTTAGATTTTTAATGACTTCTCCACAATACCATGATGGCGACAATTTTAATATTCAGATCATGCATATTAGTGTTAAAACAACATGATAGATAGACTGTCCAACCAATATAAACAACATTCGAGTTTTCCACGTCGTATGTACAATATCAAACTTAAAAGGGTATTTCTTGAATATGCAGCCTTTCAGCAATCAGAATTATTTTTTAAAAAAATCATGTCAACTGATCTAGGCAAGAATCGGCCCTTCATACAGTTAGCTGATGAAGATGTATAGTAGGAAGTTTTATGCTCATGGGTAATTAACAACTCGCAAAATTATTACTGTCGATCTGATGCTTTTCAGGCCGACGAGGCCACGGGGAGGCGGCGCCGGTCAGGGAGGAGGCCGCCGCAGGGAAGGGCGGTGCGGGTCAAGGACGGGACCGCCGGGGGGAGGGGCGGCGC
The DNA here is from genome assembly GCF_016808335.1 of Panicum virgatum. Taxonomy (NCBI): domain Eukaryota; kingdom Viridiplantae; phylum Streptophyta; class Magnoliopsida; order Poales; family Poaceae; genus Panicum; species Panicum virgatum. The sequence continues at coordinate 6,269,529 of NC_053149.1, read as the reverse complement.
TGGTCGGGGAGGGGGGTCGTGGAGGGAGAAGCAAGATGCGTGGGAGGGCGGCGGTCGGCGCGCGAGAGCAGACGCAGAGAGGATGGCGGGCGGCGCGCGGGGATCGACATGTGGGCCCGGGGGCAAAATGGTCTTTTGAATCTTCACTCAGCTAAAAATGATTATTATACTCAGCGTGGTGTGTTGTAGATAAAATTGCAAACTCAGGATGTGCTGGGAACAAAATCAGCTTTCATGGTGTGCTATGCACAAAATCACTCTTTCAGAGTGTGCTGTACACAAATTTCCCTAAAATAATTCAAAGTACATGTGGCCCTCAATGATGGCTACTGTTTACAGCATGATAACTTTGGGTTAGATTTTTTTTATCTTTGTCATTTATAGGTACGTAGCTGAAGCTTATACATAATTAGTATCATCATGATCTACATACCATGCATCTCAACACAGTGTAATTACTAGTTGACCCAAAGTTTTCAAAACTAAAAAAGATGCAAAAGGCATGCACAGTCCAGTCTGGCCAACAATTTTTTTTGAAAGTACCCAGGAGCACTGGGGAGTCAGGTAAGATTTCGGGCGCCCATATTGACTGGACTCAACGTAGACGAGACTGCCCGAGTAGTCTCGCAACGCGCCATACTACAGCACTCACTAATGCACACACACCCCACGCATGCTACAGTACCCGGGTGGAAATCGTGAGCCGAGCGACCTGGAGTGCCCACCGCCCGAGCTAACGCTCGGTTCCCTGGCCAACAATCATGCAGATCACTGAAACCAACCAAGTGACAGTACAGTGTTCACACCCCAGGCAGCTCTTTATTTCAAAACAGAAAACATAGAAAAAGGTGCCATCTTTCAGATGAAAAGAAACAAATATACCAAACAAGTGACAGTACAGTGTTCACACCCCAGGCAGCTCTTTATTTCAAACAGAAAACATAGAAAAAGGTGCCATCTTTCAGATGAAAAGAAACAAAAAATAAAGGAATTATTATATATGGTGTATAATCGATGGTTAACAATTAAAACCTTCCTATTTGAAATATGTACAGCTTATACAAGAACAGTAATAACGACCACTGTAACAATAGTGTTTCTGACCCCAGAACTACATAGCTATGGGTCAATTTAGCTTTCCTAAAGGAAAAGCCAAGTCAATTCGAGTAGTCAACAGAGCAAACATGTAAAAGCTCCTCAAGAAAGAGTGCGAGCTCACGGTCTCCAAGAAGGCAAGAACAGACAAGTATAGGTTCACACAATAAACCCTTGTTGGGTTACCTTCAAAATTCCAAAACTTTACAAGATTTCTTATCACATCGAATCTTTGAACACATCGAATCTTTGAACACATGCATGAAGTATTAAATATAGCTAAACAAAATAACTAATTATACAATTTGTCTGTAATTTACGAGACGAATCTTTTGAGTCTAGTTAATCCATAATCAGATAATAATTATCAAATATAAACGAAAGTACTACAGTACTTTACAGCTTACCTTTTACGCAGCTAACCTCTCCTTTACAGTCGTAGTAACAGAAGAACCCTAAGATCACGAGGCAGGACCCACGATTAGCTAGCTATAGCTAGGCCGCCATTAGTTTTATTGAATGAACATGTACAATGATGCCGCATGACATATACATATGCATGGAATGCAAAAGGGCTCAGCTATGGTACTGTGTAACCAAACAAGCAAGATTTGCCATCATCTCATCTCAGGAAGCCATGCATAAAGGCTGTCATGTGGTGTTATTATATGATGCGTGTGCTTTGCTACGAGTAAAAAATTGTTCTAGAACTCTAGCAGTTTGGTTCTGGTGCCATTGCAGGCAGCTCGGACTGGGTTAAGCCTTCAGCTTGCCCCAGCCAGCCTGCCCAAGCTCAGCCTCGGCCATACCTGCACTACTATACCTCCACTACTATGCCTAAGGAAGGAATCGGATCGAATACGCGTGGAATCAGATCCGGACAGCACTTTTTACCACATTTTAATTCGGATACGGATTCGGATTCGAATGTCGTCGGATACGATGCAAAACGGATGTCTCGAATTCGGATACGGATTCAGATATTTACTTGATTTGGAACATAGTTATATTCATTTGTTTTATTCATTATAAACATATTTCGAAGGTATCACTAAGTCATTATACAATAAGGATTAAAGTATGTAACCGTTGTAGTTAAAGAAAAAGACATCTCATCAAAACATATTTATCCATAAATATTTAAATAGTTAATAATATAAAGATACAAAATGCAAATGAATAAATATTTTAATGGAAATATCAATAGTTATAAAGAATAAATGGAATAAAGTATATTTATAATTTTATCAATAAGTGGATAAACCAAAGTAAATTAAAATCAATATGATTATCCATATCAAAATATAGTTAATTAAATTGAAATTAATTAAACTTAATCTTTATATATCATTAGTAATATTAAACCTAGTAGCACATGTCATTTATTCATGATCACTCTTAAATAGTTCCACTAAATACATTATTATTAATACTAAAACTAATATATCACTAATTATTAGTTATATATATAATTTTTAATAGTTTTCTATGTGCTCATTCTTATTCGAATACGGATGTTGCGGATATTGTCGAATATGGATGTGGAATCAGATAGAGAAAAATGAGGAAAAACGAATTCGGATATATCCACTTTGGTGCCATATTATAATCGGATACGGATATCCATATTAGATACGGATGCAAAAAAATTCGGATAACCATTTCCACATTCCCACCCTTAACTATGCCCGGCCTACATCGTGGGTTGGCCACTGCTGCACCTGGCTTGCCCCGGACCCTTGGTCCTGCCGGCACGCCAGTCTTGCATCAAAATCAGGGGGCATCACTTGACGGCAGTGGCGAATCTAGAATTTTAGGTTAGAGTGGTCCAACTTGACATAAAATTTTTATTGCGGTAAATATATCATACTATACTATTATAAAACTAATCAAAGACACTTGATAATATAGTAATAAGGTATCTTGCAATTTCAAACATTAGTAAAATCAATTATTAAATCTCAAATTTGCATATATGTTATTTGTCAGATGAATAACTTTCATATGTATACCTTTTTTTAGGGGTCTTTTATATGTACTAGCAAGGTGGCCCGCGCGGCACGCGCGTGCGATAGGTTGATATGACAACAATTAAAATTTTAATATGATTAGTTGCAGTGATATTTTCATATGAATCTGTTAAAAAAACATCACTTGTAATAGGTTGATATGACAACAATTAAAATTTTAATATGATTAGTTGCAGTGATATTTTCATATGAATCTGTTAAAAAAACATCACTTGTAACAATAAAGTATTTTTGTTTATTCAAACATATAGACGGACAAAAGTAACAACTCATATGAAAATAGAAAATCCGTCTATTAGGATTCCGTGATTGTATTAGGATTCCGTCTATATGTTTGAATATTAGGATTCCGTGATTGTAATATTAGGAAATACATTTAGGATTCGTGATTGTATTTTGTTTACATTAAACTAATTGCTAGTATTTTTTGAAAAAAGCTAATCGTGAGCAATCTATCATTATCAAAATCGTAATATTATTTTTAGGGAGATATTTGTCGAGGACTGTGTATATATTGAAGTCCTTATCTTTTTTTTTTAATGATGAGTCCTGATCGATGGAAGCAGCGTGGATGCCTTCTCCGGGACTCGAAAGAACTCTATATGGAATTGATCGGATAAGACATCTACAAAGTCTAGAGGGCCGGATGCCCTGTGTCGTAGTTAACATGGGCTGTTAGATTAAAAAAATTACATGTGAAGGTACCACGGGTATAGCTGATGGGTACAACCACATATGGTGAGAAAAAAATAATTTTTGGAGATCCTGGCTGGCACTAACGTACCATCCCCCAACGGTCAGCAGTCCAGGGAGAACGGTCGGAAGCCATCGTAGTGCTGGTTGGAGATCCTGGCTGGCACTAACTTGGCACGGGCAAGTTAGTGCTGGCTGGTGGTTCTAGCCGGCACTAAACATCGACACTTAGTGCCGGCTAAATCCACCAGCCGGCACTAACTTGCCCCTATATACCATCCCCCTCTTCTTCCTCAGCCCGACCAATTCATTTTGGCTGAGCTCCTCCTCTCTCCCATGGCGTGTTAGAGGGGATGTGCTGCCCATTTTCCCTAAAATTTGTGAGGATTTCACCCATCCAAGTGCACCAAAGGGTTTCTTTCACTCTTCTTTCACGGTGTTTATTCTTTGTTTTATGCTTTCTAGATAAAGAAAATAGTGATTTTAAGATTGAAGAAAAATGAGTATAATTTTTCGATTTGTTCATTAATTTGAGCAAAGTAGAATTGATTTGTTACTTTTTAGAGAAGATTTACTAGATAGTTTGACTTGTGTATATGTTACACATATAGAGTATTTTTTTTGATTTATTTGACGGGGACATGTGTATATGTTATTATGCAAAATTTTAAGGATTTTAAGAATGAAGAAAAATGAGCATGATTTATCAATTTATTCATTAATTTGACCAAGGAATTGAGTTGTTGCTTTTTAGAGAAGGTTTACTATATAGTTTGACTATCACACATTTAGACTAATTTTTCCGAATTATTTCATGGTGATATGTGTATATGTTATTGTGCCAATTTATTTTGCTATTTAGTTTAGGTTTACTAGATATGTGGCCTATGACACATTTACAATTTTTTTTGAATTACTTCATAGTAACTTGTTTTTAGGGATAATGAGCATGATTTTTTAATTTGTACATATATAAGTTCCACAAGAAATAAGTTTCGCCGATAGTTTGCATATTCTAGTTTCTTTGAATAATTTGTGTTGGATGTTGAGACATTTATTTGTGTACGTTCTTTTAGCGATAATTATGCCAATTATACGGTAATTAATTACAGATGGACCGGCAATGGATGCACGGAAGCCGGAGCACCTCGGCGTGGATTCAGGGTTTAGATTCTTTTCTCAAGGCGGCAATGGCAAATAGGTCGCCAAAGGGTTTAATGTGTTGTCCATGCAGTGTTTGCGAAAATAAAAAGAAATTCCGGAAAAGAGATACTCTATGGAATCACCTGGCCTTGAATGGTTTCATGAGTAACTATAGCCTTTGGACCAAGCACGGCGAAGTTGGAGTTATGATGGAAGATAATGAAGAAGATGACGTTGGTGATAACAATCTTCCAGATTGGGCATGGGTTCATGAAGCAGGTGGCTTTCAAGATGAACCAATGGACGAGGGTGAAGCAAATGTTGCACAAGAGGAGCCACCTGACGAGCTAGGTCAGGCGTTGCTTGATACACAGAAAGACAGTGAGACTGTGAAGGAGGCATTAAAGTTCGAGAAGATGTTGGAGGATCACAAAAGGCTGTTGTTCCCTAGTTGCAAACCGGAGCAGAAGAAGTTGGGTACCACGCTGGAGATGCTGAAATGGAAGGCAACTAGTGGTGTCACTGATAAGGGATTTGGTGAGCTATTAAAGATTGTAAAGAACATACTTCCTAAGGGTAATGAACTACCGTCAACAACATACGAAGCTAAAAAGATGGTTTGCCCTCTTGGATTGGACGTGCAGAAGATTCACGCATGTCCTAACGACTGCATCCTGTATCGCGGCGAATATGAGAACTTGGAAGCTTGTCCTGTTTGCAGCTTATTGCGGTATAAGATCAGGCGAGATGATCCAGGTGATGTTGATGGGCAGCCGGTAAAGAAGAGAGTTCCCACAAAATTGGTATGGTACTTCCCTATAATACCACGTCTGAAGCGTTTTAAAAAAAACAAGGATAATGCTAAGTTGATGCGGTGGCACAAAGAAGACCGTAAGGAGGATCACATGATCAAACACCCAGCAGATGGGTCCCAGTGGAGAAACCTTAACCGAGAGTATCCTCAATTTGACAATGACCCAATGAATATAAGATTTGCTCTAAGAGCGGATGGAATGAATCCGTACGGTGAGTTTGGCAGCGCTCATAGTACATGGCCCGTGACCCTATGTATGTTCAACCTTCCTCCTTGGTTGTGCCTGAAGCGTAAGTTCATCATGATGCCGGTGCTTATAGAAGGGCCAAAAGAACCTGGCAACGACATTGATGTGTTCCTGCAACCCTTGATGGATGATCTTTTACTACTCTGGAAAGAAGAAGGTGTACGTGTGTGGGATGAGTATAAACAGGAGTCCTTCAACCTCCGAGCTTTGCTTTTTGTATGCATCAATGATTGGCCTGCACTTGCAAAACTTTCGGAACAATCAAACATGGGATACATGGCCTGCACCCACTATTATGATGAGACTGATAGCATTTATTTAAAACATTGTAAGAAGTGCGTATACATGGGGCCATCGCCGATTCCTTCCTACCGATCACCCCCTAAGAACCGAAGGGAAGCATTTCAAAGGAGACCCCGAAACTCGTCCTAAGCCTCTGTTCCGTAATGGAAAGCGTGTGTTCTCGATGATCAAGGATGTGAAGGTAGTATTTGGAAAGGGTCCCGATAGCCAACCTATTCCCAAGGATGACCAGAGACATGTTCCAATGTGGAAGAAGAAGTCTATATTGTGGAACCTACCTTATTGGCAAGTCTTACAGGTTCGCAACACAATTGATGTGATGCATCTGTCGAAGAATCTTTGCGTGAACCTACTAGGCTTTCTGAGAGTGTATGGTAAGTCAAAAGACACATTGGAAGCAAGGCGCGACATGTAGCAGCTAGCTGGACGACAAGGTTTGCAACCCGAGAAGAGAGACAAAGGATGCCACTATTTAAAACCTGCCAGCTATAATCTGAGCAAAGAGGAGAAGGAAAGTATGTTCGATTGCTTGAACAGTATCAAGGTCCCGTCCGGGTACTCCTCAAATATACATGGCATAATAAATGTGAAAGAGAAGAAAATCCAAAACTTGAAGTCTCATGACTGCCACGTCCTAATGACACAATTACTTCCAGTTATACTTGCGGCACTAACCTTGCTGCCAGGCGCCGGGCGGGGTCGGGCACGTTAGTGCCGGCTGGTATTTCGGACCGGCCCTAACCTGCGCACATTAGTGCCGGTCAAAGTAGCCGGCACTAACGTTTGTCATGTTAGTGCCAGTCATTTAGTGCCGGCCACAGGGACCGGCACTAAGCCGTCTTGTGACCGGCACTGATGTGGCTTTCTCCAACAGTGGCTGCATCCCCTCGCAATCTTTCAGTGGCCGTGTTTGGTTTGCTGTCAAATCAAAATTACACAACAAGACCAATGTCCGCATGGAGTACTAAATGAAGTCTATTTGCAAAACATTTTCAGGGATGGGTGTAACTTTTCACGATGAATTTAATGACGGTAATTAATTGATGATTTGCTACAGTGGTACTACAGTAATCATTCTCTAATCACGCGGTCAAAGGGTTTATTAGATTCGTCTCGCGATTTACACATGGGGTTGTGGATGTGGTTTTGTAATTAGACTTTATTTAAAAAAATTTCGCGAAATTTTTTTCAGACAAAACCAAACACTGCCTAGTAGTTGTCTGTAGCTTGCCAGTTACCACAGACCGTAGCCCATGCCATAGCCCATAGGCATGTTTGGGTGGCTCAGCTTTTCCACGAGTCAGTTCCTTTGAAAAGAATTAGGGCACAGAAAAAAAAATACTCATTATTTTTTTAAAAAAAGGTATCCATACTTCGTTTAACGGTTAAAGACTCAAAATTGTATATATGAACCTTAAGGTCTGAAGCTTAAGTTGGAACAAATACCCCTTCGGTCTACATGTACCTTTTTTCAGATAGAGAGAGACAGAGAGAGGTGATGCATTCATGGAAAAAAGTACCAGCTGGCGTGTGTGCACAAATGAAAGATGATGCATAGCTACCTACGGCTGCGTGGGAAATATAAGGAGCTGAGGCTGATGGGTCCGTGTGGTACAGATTCAAGGTTGCACTTGCACTGTGGCAGGGAACAGTCCCTTTGAATTCTGGTCACAAGGGGCGTGCAGTGTGGGGGTGGGGTGGAGTGGTTGTGCACGGGCGTGCATGGAACCGTACCTTTCGCTAGAGAATCCTGTCTGTCTGGTCAGGCCATGCATGGGGCTACCTGGCTCTTGTTCAGGGCCATGCACGCATGCTTTCAAACCATCCTCGATCACAAGACATGTTGCAGGTGGTTTTGTTCTGTTAGTGTGGTGCATTATGCAGATAATAGTTACCAAATATAGCATCGTCACTGACCTTCGCCTGCAGAGCTGCACGTTGATTGTCGAAGCATAGTGGGGATGGTTGATTGGGGCAGGCTGCTGATCCTCCCATGACATGATCATCTGATGCCATCTTGACAAACAGCTTTGGCTGCATCCCGCTTGTGTGGAGCCGGGGCTATTTACGTCAGTGGAGTTTAAGTGACCTACAAGAATTCAGAAGTCAGTTTAAGCTAGGGTCCAGTAAAACATCAATAGCAAAGTTTGAGGGCCCACTGTGTAAATTGTGCACTGAAAAGAAAAGGAATAATGTAGTTTTTCTGCTTATGTGGAGCCCAACGCATCTTCATGTGCATAAGCAAAAGTGGTTCATGTGATCGTGTAAGATATGTCTTTATCCTTAATTATATTGACCACACATTACCATCATATAAAGGATGACAATCAATCCCAACTGTCATCCATATATTTCATTTTAGCAAACCAAGATGGTATATGTCATGTCGGTGTAGATGAACTATCAAGGAAAATTAGCTTCTGTAGCTCATTGATCACCATTAGCACAGTGCATACTACTACTACTACAGAAACATGCTTTTGTCCCGGTTCCAAACCCCCCTTTCATCCCGGTTTTGGAACCGGGACAATGAAGCCGGGACAAAAGACCCGAACCCTTTAGTCCCGGGTGAAATAACCGGAACTAAAGGCCATGCGTAACGTAAAAAAATATTCTGTGCAACTCAGAACTCGAACCCGAGATGTCTTTCCTCGCGTGTAGTTCTTCACCACCCCACCTACACACCACATGTGACTTTAAAATGAATGCATTCCTGTTAAACTAACATGTGAAGAACCATTTTATCCCGATTGGAGCCACCAACCGGGACAAAAGACCTCTTTTGTCCGGGTTGGAGCCACCAATCGAACAAAAGAGGGTCCTTTTGTCCCGGTTGGTGTTACCACCCGGGACTAAATGTCCAGAGCCTTTTGTCTTGGTTGGAGCTACCAACAGGGACAAAAGGGGGTCCTTTTATTTCGGTTGGTGCCTCCAACCGGGACAAAAGGCCCCTGTCCCCTGCTAGCCCGGCTAGCCGTTGGACTCGGGACAAAAGCCATCTATTGTCTCGGGTCCAAAGGCAGCCGAGACAAATGGTCTGAAACAAAGTGATGTTGTATGTTGTAGTAGTGCACCCGCCAAACATTGACGGCCACACAAGGATAAATTATTGACCTTTCAGTGATCTGGCAAGCGGGTTCGTAGCCATGTGATTGGTTGCACTTTGGGGCCAGGAGCTATGATTGCCCCGTGTAATACATAGGGGATAAAATAAAGTGAAAGTGAAAGGACATGTCTTTGAGAATTAGAATGTTTGGTGGAATCAGTTAAGCAGTACGTACATCCATATAGATATCATACTCGAAAAGCGTAACCAGGCAAGGTTTCTGGACGCATCCAATTGGTTCTCTCATGGAAACATCCCAGAGAAAGATAGTTGCAGGTAGCCGCGCGGCTGCAGTTGCCAGCATATCTTATCGCAATATATTAAGGGAGATTGATCACGATAGGAGAATCAAGAAGAAAGCATATAAGGTTTAGCACTGCTAATTTGCTAAGAGCAAGTATTATGGCCAATTTTAAGCCGGCGGAATCTCTGCTGGAGGAGAGAAAAGGAGAGAGAATGTGGAGCGAGCGTGTGGCCAGACGCCGGCTTGAAGCTGGCGGAATGCACACCATTCGCTGCATGTGCTGCTGCGCTCTTTCCGATTGGCTGCATGCACTGCTGCCCAGCTATGTGACGCTGCGGCCGAGCTCGGGTGGAATCTATTTTGCCTGACAGCCGGCTGAATCATTGCTCTTGCTCTAAGGTCTCTTGGGTGACTTGGAAGGGCACACTGCTAGATATTAATTCCTTTATCTTTCCATCTATATTAAATAAGTCCGTACATGGGTTGTGGGCTAAGATGGAAGCTACTTATGTCCAAAAGTGACATCCGGCCACCCCTACTCCTTAGATTTGACATTGTCTATTCGATTTACTTTTACTTTCCAGGTCTAGTTTAAAATTTTCTGATTATCATTTTAGTTATGTCACGAAGTAATGCAGAACAGAGTGCTACCTTTCTTCATACAGTCTTTTTAGTTGTGTATAGGCAGAACAGGGCTAGCTTCCCCCATGCAATTTTTAAACGAGACACCACAAGGAAAAGCTAATAGATACTCTCTTCGTCCCAAAAAAATATAAATCTCGTTTTTCGAGAAGTCAAACAATTCAACTTTGACCAAATTTATACAAAATAATACTAATATATACATTACAATATAAGTATCTTTAAATTAATCACGTAATACATTTCTATACTACATCAATTCGGAGACATAAATGTTAGTAATTCTTTGTATAAATTTGGTCAAAATTTAAAGTGTTTGACTTCTCGAGAAGCGAGATTTATATTTTTTTTGGGACGGAGGGAGTATATATTTAAAGTCTACTGGACATTCTGCATTTAGTTTCTTTTCTATTTCTGGAAATACTGATAAGTTCTTAGGTAAAGGACCCACCCAGAAAAAAGTCAACGAAAGAAACTTGAAAAGGAAACAGTATGCGGGAATTGAAGCATCAAATACGATGCTTATGGACTTATTTCTGAAAGAATGAGAATCGTTATTAGTGATTGCTTTTCGTGTGGAACATTTCTATAATATTCTGAGCTTTATCATACTGATTACTGATTGTGACTCGAGCAAGAATTGGTAAATAAGAGTACAGATGTTGTGCCAAATTTAACCCACAATGACCTTAAAAACAGGAGTTTTTCATTCGAACTCGAACTACACTAGATTAACTTGATTACTTACGAGCTGGAGTACCAACAACTGGCAATGTACAAATGCAATTTATTACCTTAAAAATAGAAGGTTGAAATGTAATTCTGACCCCAAATGCCAAGACTTCCTGTATCATAATAAATGAACACAATTAGCAAAACATAGTTCTGAATGATCTAGAAACAGGAACTCTAAGCAAGACAAATGGAATATTGCAATTAGAGTATTAGATTCACCATTACTGTGATCTGGATAAACTTGCTCAGGAGCCTTTACATTCCAGCAGTAGTCTGAGACAACTCTTTTTCCCCCTCAAAATTTTGCTCGCAAATTGTTACAACAACAAAACAACAACAACATAGTCTTTTTTCCAAGTAAGTTGGGGTAAGCTAGAGATGAAACCCAAAAGAAATAAAGGTCATGGTTCAGGCACATTAATAACTAGTCTCCAAGCGATCCTATCCAAAGCTATCTCTTTAGATATATTCCAATCTTTAAGGTCTCTCTTAACCGACTCATTACAAGTCAGTTTAGGTCTATCTCTACCCCTCTTTACATTATCGATCCGCTCAAGAACCCAACTACGCACCGGCGCCTCAGGAGGCCTCCGTTGGACATGTACAAACCATCTCAGCCGATGTTGGATAAGTTTCTCCTCAATTTGTGCCACCCCGACCCTATCCCGAATAGTTTCGTTTCGGACTCTATCCCTCTTTGTGTGCCCACAAAACCACCGCAACATCCGCATCTCTGCTACACTCAGTTGCTGGACATGTCGTCTTTTTGTAGGCCAACATTCAGCACCATATAACATCGCCGGGCGAATTGCTGTTCTATAGAACTTGACTTTTAGCTTTTGTGGCACCCTTTTGTCACAAAGGATGTCAGAAGCTTGACGCCATTTCAACCAGCCAGCTGAAATTCTATGCTTAACAACTTCATCAATGTCGCCATCCTTTTGTAGCACCGATCCTAAATACCTAAAAATATCCTTCTGAGCCACCACTTGCCCATCTAGACCAACGTCTCCCCCCTCATGTCTAGTCGCACTGAAATCACACATCATATACTCGGTCTTGATCCTACTAAATTTAAACCCTTTCGACTCTAACGTGCATCTCCACAGTTCTAACTTCCTATTAACCCCTACCCTACTCTCGTCAACTAGCACCACATCATCAGCAAAGAGCATGCACCAAAAAAATCTCACCTTGTATTAAACTGCTCGCAAATTGTTAGGCGCTAAAAAATTAAACTGCTCTCAAATTTCTCAGTGGCAGTATGTCATAGTACTCACAAATTAATGCAATATTATTTCAAAAGTCACTATGAACATTAGAAATTCTTTAGTGCACAAGATGAGTTAGTTCAACTAAATTATGTACAGGAAAATAAGTTGCTGAATCATCGGTAGGGGCATCAAATGTCGAAACATGAATTTGGGACAGATACTGTACACAAGCACACATATTTCCAATAATAAAATGAAAACACATCTCCCTACAATCAGAGTAACTCAAGGTTTGCAAGCTTCAGCTGCTTATCAACAGTCAAGTAGTCCTCAACTGCAATGCATGTAGAACGCAGAATATTGGCCAGAAAGTAGCCATCTCAGCTTCACTTCTATGAATATGAGCATGCCCAGTGAGGTCGTTTCCATAAGCCAATTGTTCTGCCCAAGTGTAGATGTGAGTGGTCAACAACCATAGCTTGTCTGCAACAATGTCCCTGAAATCATCCCAAATGCTGCTGGAGAGAAAGGAAGGAAGGGTGACAGGCAAGTCACTAAGTACATTTCTTGAATTAACGATGAGAAGCGGCATATAGATGCAGCAGCTATCACATAGCAGGCCAACAAAGCGCAGCACCTGAAATATTAGAACGAGAAAACCTAAGCATGTTTGTGTCAAGGAAGCAACATATGAGAGTAAACATCCATCCACAGCTCCAACAGAACATCATGAATAGTTACCGTCGAGGGATGAGCTGTAACACAACCAATCTCTAATGCATCCAGAAGCCACTGCCTTTTGATACCATTTTCGTCAGAGTTAATAGCTGCAGCGATCTCAACAAGGACACTCCACCAGACACCTGAAATAGCATATTCATTACTTTTTCAAAATAATATACAAAATGTCACAGGGTGTGTAAGAAATGATTATATAATTGAATAGAAGATTGAGGAGCACTAAATAACAGTAAATGGATGCAGTTACCATCTGCTTTTGCACACAATATCATCATCTTTATATTACCCAAATCATGTACTGAACCACAACCAGTTGCACACAATCTTGCTCTGATGATAATTTTTTTTGCCACATCAATACGTTCTTCTTCAGTAACTAAAGCAGCATTCCGAACCTGAAATGAGAGGTGAAAGCAGCACCATGAAACAACTTCAAGAGCCATAAAAGCTACTAAAACAAGCAACTTGCAGAGAAACATTCATCAAGACAAATTTGTTCTGTCGCGAACCTGCAGCATATCACCCAGCCAACTTTTCTGGGCATTGGTAAGACACATGATAGCAGCAGACCACTCATTCATGTACTCAGGTTGACCATCGTTTTGGAGAGTCAAAAGAGGCAACAAGCATTCAATGCATTTTTTAGTAAATGAGAAACCACCAGATTCTTCAGAAACAACCTCCACCAGGCACTTGCAAATGCCTTCCCAGAACGACATTCTTATCATGCTTTTCTGTTCACATGAGTAATTCAAGTATGAAGAGGTGGAGGAATACAGGTATTCAGTTAAATCCTCATACAGTTTATCTAATCTTGAATCTGAGAAGAGCTTCATTAGTTGTGACAAATGTTGGAGCAATATAGATTGCACATTCATTTCTAATCTCCGGAATCTGAGTATGTCAGTCAGATCATCCAAAAACTGCAAAAGGGGACTTAAGTGAGTAGCATGAGCTAGAGTAAAATGTACGCATGCTTCCCTTAGTAACTTTAGATCTTGCTGATTGGTTGGCTTATAAGGAATCTGCGCTTCAACTTTCATGCACCGCGGTACAATAACCCCCCAGTCTGTAGTTGGTAATCGAGGAGCTTTAGAAAGACATTTTAAAACTGTTCCAACTGTACTTACTGGCACCATATCAAAAGGCTGTAGATGGTAAAGTAACATAAATCAGGAAAAAAATAATGATACTCTAACTCAACAAAATGAAAAGTAAAATGATATGACCATAACACAAAATGTAAAGAGTTCGCTAAATTGATGCGCAATAAATCATCATAATTTTCATATAACTACAAACTAAAAACATTGTCTGCATATTAATTTACTCAGGTTCACATGGTTATCAGCACATTAGATCTTTGCATTAAATCGACTGGAATAACATATAGACAAATGAGCATGCATTAGAAGATTATATTGCATCGGTAAAATACAATCCACTTCGCCCCCTGCAGCATCAGTGGCATGCAACCACAATCGAGTATCAGGAAGGGAATTCGAAGATTGTTCAGGTGCTTTAAATCACACATCCTAATGTACTTCAATATTTCAAGTTTTGAATTTACGCCTATGTAACAAAATTATGATAGACATTCAAATTCACCTCGTGTTCTCAAATATACATTTTACCATTTTAGCATATAAAAAAAATGCACATCTCCCCTTATGTATGTTGAATGACTGGAATCTTTGTTTTCAAAGGTTCCCATAAACGGAGATGTACAATGTATTTGACATAAATAAGCTACACTGTGCACTTCTGTAATAGATTTACCACACAAAACTATCGTTAACAAATGAGATCATGGTATTCATTATTTAAAATGAGGATTTAGATAAAACCTTTTCAAGCTTAAGATCATTCAACCAGCGACTTAAGTTCCAAACTAAACTCTGTTCAGAAAAACTTGAAGCTTGACTGGGATCATCAGAACTTCTATTTGAACCATTTTCATTGTAAAGAATCAGATTCTTTAACAACCACCTGCTTCTAAGAAATGAAATGGCCACGCAGCAGAATCTTGTATGTGCTTATCCTCAGGCTGTTTCCAGCGGCTCCCCCAAAGGGATGCGCATGTGCAAAAAGGGCAACGAGTCGGTACTGTAGCGCTTCCAGCAGGTACCGCATGCGGATGCGGGAAAAGGGAGAGGTCACCCACGAGACCGCATTCCTATACATTCTCTCTCCTCTTCGCATCAGTAAACCCAACGGCCACTCCCCACCTGCCCCCACCCGTGAACTTCATCCTCCCCCGTTGGTGCGCTTTCCGCGCCCGGATGCCCTTTCTGCTGGAACGGACTCCGTATTCCCGCGACGTGGTGGTGGGCCCGGATGCGTATCGGTGCTGGTTTCCGCATCCTCAGCGGGAGAGCTGCTGGAAACAGCCTCAGCATCCTTAGCAAGAAGATATATTTCCTGGACCATAGATGTTGAAAGAGCCTCACCAACAGGGCTTGCCAATAAAGGACCTCTCACCAAAGACGACTCCTGTACACATAACAAATTAGAATTTTTTTTACACAAACATAAAAAATTGATTACTAACAATTATAAAACATAAATGTTAGAATGCATGGAGGAGAGAGACCTCATGCTTGATTTGCGAAGTCATAAGTTTTGAGGACATCCCAGTAAGATCCCCTGCACCTGCACCGCAAGCGTTGACTACACCAAACATGCCTCCGAAATGAACAAGGGGAGGAAATGGATGTGTGTATATATGCCTGAGAGTGTCTAGAAGCTTTTTAACAGCACTGGATTCCATAGCGTGCACTCCATCTAGTATAAAAGACAGGAGAGATCCAGCACCGATACAGACTGCCATCAATAAATTCTGAAAGATAATTCCTGATTTATTGAGGTTTAGGAGCTCAGAAGCTAAAGAAGTGTAGCGATTGAACAGTGCATCCAAGTCCTCATTCAACAAGTCCACTCTTTGGCAAAAAGCCAAGACAGAAGGAAGAGCAAGACATGAGCCGATACAAAGGGATACTGAATTCATTTCATCAAATAATTCACAGCTTGAATTGACATTTGGTATCCATGACATCAATATGTCCTTGATTTCAGTAACAGTGCCATAAGCTCCAAGTCTATACAGAGCGACAACAGAGTTTCCCAGACCAAGAACAAGTCCAGCAACAGCCCAAGGATCATCGTTGCATCTATCACTATTTTCTTCCATCCCTTCCATGGAGTCTGTTCCATATATATTAAGTTTTTTGAGAGAATAACCTGAGGACGGACATAGCTGAATCAATGAAGAAACCAAAGCATGAAGAATATCTTCAATTGATGCACGCTCATTGAGTTCTGTAGTAGCATCTACTTCTGAACCACTAGCATTATGTGCTCTCGTTAAAAGACCTTGGCAAGCATAGCCTAATGCCAGTCCACAAGATCCTTTTGCAAGACAGCTTTCAGTTTTTGAGATAACCTAAATGTGGAAAAGTATAAGACATGAGAAAGTAAGACAGCTTTCAGTTTTTGAGACAATCAAAATGTGGAAAAGCACAATACATAATGAGAATGCATAACACACTTCGAAACTTGAAAGTATCCTCGAATATCATGCCCAACAAGCACAAAATGGGAAAGGAGAAAACTATTTCATATTCGGATTGGCTACACTATGTAAGCATTCAACAAATATGCAGAAATTGTATTTGAAAATAAGTTGCGAGCCATAGCAAGTTGAAGAACATCTCGAAAGACATGGACTGGTTCTACCCCAGCAACCAGCATCATGAACATGTATTATTAGCCAAGATTTTGACCGGATACGAAATCACTGGTGCTCGATCTAGTGGTATTTTTATGGGGATTCTTTTTATCGCTGTAGGATCCCAATTCAAGATTACTGCAGTTCCTTTTCGGGCGGCTGTAGGACGGACGGCCCCCTATAGGTAGTAGGGTAGGATTGGTAGGGCCTCACGACTAAACAATAGTACAGAAACGAGACCTCGTTTCTTCTGATCTGGCAAGAGTTGTCTTCCAAAAATAGAAATCAGAAATATCGTAAAATGGTGATCGAGATCACCCATTGGGTTGATGTATTTCATCAGTTTGCGGAAACTATGCTTAAGTGCTAGTCTCATGGCAATGGGTACCTTGTCAAAAGGTATTCTAAATTCTATATGAAGGCAACAATACGTCGGGGGACGTTACTTCGGTGCACTTCTCATGAAATAATTCCCTTTCCAAGGAAAGGAAAACAAGAACTCAAATACTCGTAATAGCGATCCCGATCCACCAACTTTTTTCTATTCTTTTATTCGAAACGTGCTAAAGCACAAGCCATTTTTATGCATGGGGCACAAGAGTGGACAATCTATGTTATCGAAGGAAGTAAATAACAACACTTCAGCGTTTAGGTCTACCCACCCTCATTCAGTAAACCAATAGTTTTGCAGCATTGGAATTTGAGTTGGCCAGGTCAGGTCCTCTAAAAAGAAAAGAAGAAACTACTTAGAATAGATAAATGCCATTGGTTTTCTCGTACTATACGATCTTTTTTGTTTTGTTTTTGGCCATGATTGTGCTGCTCCTGTGAAGGCTGACATAGACGGGTTCGATTATGTTACCCACTACTCTTTCTCAGAATCCTACCGAAGTAACGTCCCCCGACGTACTGTTGCCTTCAGATAGAATTTAGAATACCTTTTGACAAGGTATCCATTGCCATGAGACTAGTACTTAAGCCTAGTTTCCGCAAACTGATGAAATACATCAACCCAATAGGTGATCTCGATCACCATTTTACGATATTTCTGATTTCTATTTTTGGAAGACAACTCTTGCCAGATCAGAAGAAACGAGGTCTCGTTTCTGTACTATTGTGTAGTCTTGAGGCCCTACCGTCCCCCTAAGGACCCTAAGGAAAAGTAAGGAGTACTAATCGAGTACTTATGATAGTCCTGTAAGTATCTTATAAATAGCTGATTCTAGTATCCGACCTAAGGGAGGAATTCCACTTAATAGCAACCATCCCTCATCAGAGGGATGCCACCCTCACATAACATAGAATCTCTAGTAGAATACTAGAGTTCTATGATTCTTCTGAGTAGAGTTCTATGATCCATTCATTTAATACTATAATACTAGGATGCATAGAACTAACCCTCCCTCCCTCGAACTGAGCTATCCGGTCCCTATCGTATGAACGAGGGCTGCCCATCCTCTGCTTCACCTCCCGGACAGGTATGAAAGTCAGAAAAGCCAAGAGTGGAACGGAGTGAAATACCTCATCCTACCCGGAATGGGGTGTTACTGGGATGAGGCATGAAGAAACATATAAATAAGCTCCTAATGATCCAGTGAAATGCAGTTACGATATGGTGTCATGCAAACAAATGCTGTTAAACTATACAGAAAAGGTGCTGGCAAGTGCAGTATGGCACTAGTGAACTTAATGCAACAAATTGCTGATACATTGCTATCTAAAAGGAAGAAATGTTGTAAGGACTAATGTCTAAACATATTGAACTATGAGCAGAGTGAGATTTCACACCTCAAGAAGCCCATTAATAACCTGAAACCGTCTCTTTTTATCCGTGGGGTGAAAACAATTGAATACTAGTCCAAGAGATAGAGCTGCTGACCACTGCTGGTGCTCATGCTCGTATTGAAACAGCCATTTTAAAAGAAAATCTGATGCAGAAGATATTACCAAATGGGCAGTTGGTGGAACAATCTGGCAATATGACAAGATGACACCAATTAAGATGAAATTAGCAAATCATCCATAAACAATAGGAACAACCATAGGAGTGCATTTGCTTAAGGGTTAGAGGTGAGACAAGAAAACAATACTGACAAGTATAGGACAGGAATGATAAAACAGATGGCAAAAAGATCAAATACATCACACCATATAGTTTGTAATCACATATATTTGAGAATAAAGACCTCTTACCGAACATAGTGATCCAATGACAAGAGCAATGTTAACAGCAACTCGAGGAGTAGATACTGGAATGTGATCGCACAAAATCTGCACCACAATTAGGAGAACACAAAGAAATGTAAACATTAGCATTAAGGAAGCAAATGATGGGACGAATATAAAAAAGAAGGGTGATAATAAAGAAGATGCAAATCTTAGTAAAATACAGGTACTACATAGAGAAGATGCATAATCAAGTACAAAAATTATCATGTACGATAAAATATTTGTCCCGCGTCACAATCAACACCAACAAAAAAATACTTGTTGCCTACAAATTATCAGTTCTTTAGTAACTATGAGGCACATTTTGTGCCTCGAAAGCTTGCTCCTATAAAGATGCTGATACGTAATAAACTTGGTGACTTTTGTTTAGATAAAATCACTATTGACTGAAATCGAACAAACAAATGCAAAATAATTGAGGGATATCGGATATTCACAGGATTCGGGGTCGATGCCTCGTCCCTCGACCCGGGAACGTCGTTCCGATTCAAGGGTCGGGGTCGAAGTGGGTCAGCGTCCCATTCAAGGTTGGATCGTGTCCCGGTTTGAAAGGGGTCGCAGTCCCATTGCTAGCAGATTTAATTGGGATAAGGAGGTTAAGGACAGTGGATTGGTATGGTTTTTGTTAGACAATGAGCTGAGTACGTGTAGCATGGTCTAAATATACTCTTTTATATGTTTCTTATATGCTTGTGCATATTAGTTTCTTCATTAGTAGCATATATAGTTTTTGTCTTTATCGACCCGAAGATATCGACCCCGATGAATCAGGGTCGCGTCCCACATAATAATTTATCGTTCCATAGATGTATACCCTCTTCGTATCATAATTTTATAAAGTGACGACCCTCGACCCCGTTCCTCGACCCGGTCGACCCAGGAACTTTGTGACTATGGGATATCCTAAAGAAATAAATATTTACCTTAAATATATCACTAGCAGCTTTTAAAGCTTTGTTCAACTTTGATGACTCTTTAATATCAAGCAAAGAAACAACTGCTTGCATCCAATTGGAAACAAATGACTTCCATGAATGCAATGCAATAAGAGCAACCTCTATGTTTCTTGATATGTACAAAGATTCAGCAATTTCTGTGAATGCTTGCTTAAAAGCAGCATGGACTCTTTGCAAACCCTGCAAAAGAGATCAGCAAACATAAATAACATAACATGAGAAGGATTCAAGTTTGAGTGGTGAGAGGTGAATAAGAAACCCAACATTACAGATTACTAACCTTAGATTTCCCTTCATTAAGTATATCCTTTGGCGTAAAATTAAGAGTTAGAAGAGCAGCACCAGGCAACTGATGATGAGTTGACTTTCCTAAAATTTGAATGCAATATTCAAACAGAAAACTTAAAGGTGAAACTGACACCAGATTGTAATAAACACTGAGTAGAACAAACTACGCATTTCTCATAAAAAAAGCAGGATATAACAAGCTACATATTTGCTTAGAATTAGAAATGTATGAATTGGGCAGGATATCAGGCATTCAGCATTTTGGATTATGCAATAACAAAAAGAAGTAATTTGAGTTAACTACATCATTAGCATACCTTTAAACACGGCCTGAGGGAAAACATCCAGTAGCTTTTCAAATTTATGCACTGCAACTCTTTTATCAGTGCTCACTCTACGATGGTTTCTGTGTGAGCAGGGAAAACGGTAGTTATGAGTGTCCATAAGCATCTGAATAGGAAAGACAACAAAAGTACTAACATATGTTCAAATTTGACGATCTCATCTTGAAGGTTCTCCATGGCATTGAGAACTGCCAGATTATCTTCATTAGTGAAGAATTCGTAGTTCTGTTTCCAGAAATCAGGAATAGCATCTTGAATAAGTGAGACCTGTAAAGAACTCATTGTTTAAAAAAATCTTACAGACCTTCAAAATAGGATTTTTAACCAAAAAGTGGCATACAAGCACACAAGGAACAAAAAATCGTAGCACAACCTTGTAGTAAGACAAGGAGAGAAAAGCAGTTTCTCTTGCTTTAACCCAGAGAGATTCGGAATCATTTTTCTTAGATGTTCCAATGCTCCACAATATTCCTATCAGGTTATTACATATTCCAGAATATGCCTCAGCATCCATCGCTCCACATCTCAGCAGAACACACAAACTGCAAAATACAAGAAACATAGTGAGTAGGAAGCACATGTCAGCACAGTAGCACACACATACATTGGTGATACCAATCTACCAGACCAGACACATCTTAGCATTCAGTCAAATATTTGTCAGCATTCTTACCTGTGAGCAACAGCAGGCTCAACAGAATAATCAAGCAGCTCCTTTGATATAACCTTCCAGGCCGTATAGAAATCTGAGATACAATGAGCTAACTTCAGATGTGAGGTGCAGAAATATGACTTCTTGTACAAAATACCTCCCTTACTAGTTTTCAGAACACATGGCTTGTTGTAACAACATTTTAATTTATACTGGCAATAACTTATTGACTGTAGGAACATTTGCCAGAAACTTACTGATTGTTGGAACATTTTCCAGAAATTAAGTCATGAACTGAAGCTAATGGAAAGTCAGAAAGTTAGACTTACCGACCACATCAGCTTCACAGAGATACGAGAGGCCCTCCAGACCAAGAGCTTGAACCACAGAATCATGACTCTCAATACACAACTACCAAGGTATTTGTTCTCCATATTAGAAAGCAGACCAGGTAAACAAATAGATGAATAGTTGTTAGAAAAAACAATCTAGAAAATACTCACTGAGACAGATAATATTAAATCAACGCCTCGATCTGGGTTGTGTTTGCAAACATCACGTATCGATGAGGCAACACTCATGGAAACCTCTCTGTCAGAGATGAAATTTGAAATATTTTCAGGATCCATAATTGCCTAAAGTAGAAGCCAAAATTAGTCGATTGTATTACATCAATCTAGAAAAAATCACAAATTGTCAATTAATCTTTTGCATATGCCAATAACATGTAGGTCTGTGGCCCAGATCTCACTGGCACATTCGGGGATTGCAAAAATTTTCAACAGAAGGTAAGGAATACATAAATGTTTCAAAATCAAGGAACACAAAGACGTACATTTATCAATTCGCTAGTCACCAATAGTTCAGAGCAAACATTTTAATAGTTTAAAGTCATGATTTGTAACATCACCTTAGGTTTTGTAATACCATATACAACGTATGAAAGCTCACCATCACAAAGTACGATTTCAATATCAAGTTGAAATAGCATTCTTACTTGTAAGTTTGGAAATGCCCAATCAGTGACAATCCATATTTTGCAGAGTAATCGAACAGCTATGGCATATAAAACCCTGCAGAAAAATCATGTAATATAAGAACAGCACAAGAAAGTAATGCCATATTTTTAAGGAAAGGGTCTGCAGTTATTAAAAGTGATAAATATGACTAAATGTGATGATCAGAACTCAATCCATTAACGCAACATCCATAAGCTAAAGTGCTAAACATTATTCAACCAAATACAGAAATGCATACACAATAAACTCACAGCAATCAGGAGAGACCTGCAAGCTAGATGTTCACAATAAACCAAAATTTCAAAATGGGGGCTTATTTATGTTACATATTAAAGTAATTGCTAAGATCAGAAATGATATGCTTCATTGTTTTGACCACCAGTAAGATCACAATACTAATGAGATTGAGCGTATGATGTGTGATTCTCTGATAATTTGGACAAGGTTCCAGAATATGGAAACATCCTAAAGCCAGAGCAAGCACAGAAGCAACACGAGAGCTCATTGTCGTCTAGATAGTTTGAAAACTGAAAATCCTCAGGTTCTGATATTTAAGTGGTGCACGAATTGTCTATATATGTGATAGAAATAAAGATGTGATCTTTTTTCTCATAAAATATATAGTAGCATAACATGTGCCAATGTATGATTGCCAGTGTTTGTTCTTAAGTTTTCTGAAAATTGTCCATGTCATCTGTTTGGCTACTGATGCCTGGATGCTGAACTCTATTTTTCTCTCCAAACAATAAAAAAAAAGAGTTGCTTTCATTCATGTCCAGAGATAAATTAAAAAAATAAACCAAAGACCAGGCAGTCCGTATGTGTCAGTACAATGCGACAAAGCTCATTAGGACAAGCAAACAAGAATAAAAAAAATAAAATGATGTTAGGGCTCACTCGTGATTAGTGCATTTAACTTACAGATTCGTGTCCCTGTTAAGCATTGGCGATATCCATTGCAGAGCGAGTGGAAGCACAAAACCATGTATTGCAACTGATGGCAATGACTCTATCAAACTGAGCTGCAAATCATATGTGAAAAATACATATATCAAATATTCTACTCTTTTTGCAATTTGAAATCCTGTCTGTGTTGCTTTTGCTGCTAATGTAAGAGAATAAAAGTAGTATCCTCAAAAATCAAAACTGATTTGGCACTGAACATTCAGGTACCTATATCAGAATTGCAACTCAATGTACCTCTATGTTGATGCAAAGTACCAAAATTTAAATCACCATCCCATCCTCTATCCATTGCAGTAAGTCTGCACAGATCTCAACACACTTCGGCTTAGGCATCACATGTGCATGTCTGCAAGTAGTTTCATGGTTCCCTACCTCCAACTCCTAAAAATAAGTGAATCTGACCCCTTCTACAAACTGCTATATATTGACATTACAAACGTGGATTCTCAATTCAAAGGCCTCAGTTTGGATACTGAAAACCTATTTTAAAGTAGTGAGGATTTCACATTTGATTAGAAGCCCATCCCGGTGAACTTTAATTCATCATCATGTGCATTCAAATATGGGAAGAAACATGGACTTGCAGTGCTCACCAAGATCTCTGTTGAAAAATTATTGTTGTCACATAGTATCTTGATATAGAAGAGGATAACTACAAACAATGGCATACCCAATCTTGGGTCTGATGCACCAAGCATAGCCAAAGACTCCGCAGCAGAAGTACCAAGTTTTGGATGCATTACCAAAACACATCACACATGCTACAGAGCTTATCAGAGATGATATTGCTACTGCAAGTAATAACATGGAGCAACAGGTTAGAGGATTAAATAAAGATAAATATAGAGGGAGTATGTAAAAGGCACAAATAAACTCATCAACCTGAAGATGTCTTTTTTGAAGACAAACTATTCAATGTAAGCTATTGGAGAGAATATTTTCTGTATTCCTCCAACACTAGAAGGGTGGGTATATATAATACCTACACAAGGGCCTCTAGATGGGCCTCTATACACATGGGCTCAATATACTCCAACACCCCCCCGCAGTCTGAACTACCGGCGCAGCGGTGTTCAAGACTGGACAACAAGAAAGCTAACACCCCCCGCAGTCTGAACAACCGACGCAGCGGTGTTCAAGACTGGACAAGATGAGAGTACAAGAAGAGCACACAAGGGCTAATCCCCCCCGCAGCCACAACTAGCCACCGGCTACGTTGAGGCTGGATCGAAACTCCGAGAAGGTCGACGAGGGCAGCCCCTTGGTGAAGATGTCAGCAAACTGGGAGGTAGTCGGGACATGGAGTACCCGAACATCGCCGATGGCGACTCTGTCGCGCACGAAGTGTAGGTCGATCTCCACGTGCTTCGTCCGCTGATGCTGGACGGGGTTGGTGGAGAGATACACGGCGCTGACGTTGTCGCAGTAGACGAGCGTGCTCTTGGCGAGCGGGCTGTGGAGCTCCGCCAAGAGCTTTCGTAGCCAGGACGCCTCCGCCACGCCGTTAGCGACAGCCCGGTACTCCGCCTCGGCACTGGAGCGGGAGACAACCGGTTGCCGCTTGGACGACCAGGAGACCAGGTTCCCGCCCAGGAAGACGGCGTAGCCGGAGGTGGAGCGACGAGTGTCCGGACAGCCAGCCCAGTCAGCGTCGGTGTAGACTACCAGCTCAGCAGAGGACGAGCGGTGAAGTACCAGGCCGAGGTCCACAGTGCCACGGACGTACCGGAGGAGACGCTTCAGCGCAGCAAGGTGTGACTCCCGGGGATCATGCATATGGAGACAGACCTGCTGAACAGCGTAGGTGAGATCCGGCCTGGTGAAGGTGAGGTACTGCAAAGCGCCGGCCAGGCTCCGGTAGGCAGTAGGATCATCCACCGGAGCACCCAGATCAGCAGAAAGCTTCGCCTGAGTGTCGACTGGAGTGGAGCAGGGCTTGCAATCAGTCATCCCAGCCCGCTCCAGAATATCGAGGGCGTACTGCCGGTGGTGAAGTAGAAGACCAGACGGGCGAGGCTCAACAGTGACGCCCAAGAAGTGGTGGAGCTGACCGAGATCCTTCATAGCAAACTCCCGCTGCAGAGAGGAGATGACACTCTGAAGCAACTGCTGACTGGAAGCTGTGAGCACAATGTCGTCGACATATAGCAGCAGATAGGCAGTCTCATCCCCACGGCGGTAGATGAAGAGAGACGTGTCAGACTTGGCCTCGGTGAATCCCAGTGTCATCAAGAACGTGGCGAACCGAGAGTACCAAGCCCGAGGAGCCTGCTTCAGTCCATAGAGAGACTTGTTGAGCCGGCAGACCATATCCGGACGACTCGAGTCCACAAATCCCGCTGGCTGAGAGCAGTAGACAGTCTCTAACAAGGAGCCGTGAAGAAATGCATTCTTCACGTCCAGCTGGTGCACAGGCCAAGTGCGCGATAGCGCAAGTGAGAGGACCGTGCGCACCGTAGCGGGCTTCACGACGGGGCTGAAGGTCTCATCATAGTCCACACCAGGCCGCTGAGTGAACCCCCGGAGAACCCAGCGAGCCTTGTAGCGCTCCAGTGTGCCGTCAGCCCGACGCTTATGCGTCCAGATCCACTTGCCAGTCACCACATTGCAACCAGACGGACGCGGCACGAGGTCCCACGTCTGGTTGGCAAGAAGAGCCGCGTACTCCTCTTCCATCGCGCGACGCCAGTGAGGATCCGCCAAGGCGTCGCGGACAGAGGAGGGTACCGGAGAGACCCGCGGCTCTCCCTCGGTGGCGGAGAGAGTCGCGGCCTGGGACGCCATCCGCCGAGTCACCATGGGATGGATATGCCGAGGATCCCGATGGAGGACTGGCGGGTGGTACACCTCCGGCTCGGCTCGAGAGGAAGCCGGAGCCGGCGGCTGCGGCGACGGCTCCGGTGTCGGCGTCGCAGAAGCCTCCGGAGCAGTAGGTGGCGCCGGTGCCGACGCCGAACGGCGCCGGTACACCTGCACCGGCTCCGCGTACCGCTGTGGCGCCGGGTTCGGCGCCGAGCGACGCCGGTACACCTGCACCGGCTGAGCGTACCGCTCAGGTGCAGTGGAAGGCACCGGGGCCGCGCGTGGCGCAGCGGGAGACACCGGGTCCGTGCGCGGCACGACCGGAGGTCCGGGTGCCGCGCGTGGCGCGACCGCGGGCACCGGGGCCCCGCGCGGCGCAGCAGGGATCACCGGAAGTGGTGCCGATGCGCCGGGAAAACCTGCAGGAAAAGGACAGACAGGTAACGGTGGCTGAACCACCGGGTCAGTCGGAAACAGAGACGCGAGCTCGGGATCAGAAGAAGGTGTGGAGGAGGTGGAGTAGGGGAAATCCGACTCGTCGAAGACGACGTGTCGGGAGATCAGAACGCGGCGAGAGGTGAGGTCAAAGCATCGGTACCCCTTGTGGTCAGGGGAGTACCCGAGGAACACACAACGAGTCGAGCGGGGCGCCAGCTTGTGAGAAGCGGTGGCGGAGGTGTTAGGGTAACACGCACACCCGAAGACCCGAAGGTGGTCGTAGCGAGGAGGGGTACCGAAAAGAGCGTGGTGTGGAGTGGGAGCAGGAGAAGCAGTGGACGGAAGGCTGTTGAGCAGGTAGGTGGCGGTGTGGAGGCTCTCAGCCCAGAAGCGCGGGGGGAGAGAAGCCTGGATCAGAAGGGTGCGCACGACGTCGTTCGTCGTGCGAATCATCCGCTCAGCCTTGCCGTTCTGAGGAGAGGTATACGGACAAGACATACGCAGCTGAACACCCCGAGACAGGAAGAAAGACCGGGAGGTGGAGTTATCGAACTCCCGCCCGTTGTCACACTGGACGGCCTTAACGGTGAGGCCGAACTGAGTGGACACCCAGGCAAAGAAGTGGAGGAGGGTGGGGAAGGTCTCAGACTTAGCGCGCAAAGGGAAAGTCCAAGAGTAATGAGAAAAATCATCAACAATGACCAGATAATATCTATAGCCAGACATGCTGAGTACAGGAGATGTCCACAGGTCACAGTGAATGAGATCAAAAGCATGCGCAGCATGCGAAGAAGAAAAAGAAAACGGAAGTCTAACATGACGACCTAACTGGCACGCATGACAGAGGTGCTCAGCAGGAGCCCTAGTACATGGAACATCGGTACTACGGCGGAGCTGAGCCAAAACGTCACGGCCGGGGTGAACAAGCCGGCGGTGCCAGGTGGTGGAAGAAGGCGTCACGGCAAAAGCAGAAGACGTAGAAGTCGAAGGCGAGGCAGCGGAAGCAGGAAGCCGAAGAGTGTAAAGGGGCCCCGGGCTGTCACATCGGAGAAGTGGACGCCGGGAAGCCGAATCCTTCACAGTAAGACCAGAGGAGTCAAATTCGATAGAACAAGAGTTGTCAGCAGTAAACTGGCGAATAGAAAGAAGGTTGTGAACCATTTGAGGAGCAACAAGAACATGAGGAAGACGAGGAGCAGAACCCACGGCGGTGACAGGAAGGCAAGATCCATCACCAACCATGACAGAAGAAGGACAAGAGGGGTGTGGAGGTCGGACAGAAGATAGGATACCAGCATCGGGAGTGGTGTGGAACGAGGCGCCCGAGTCGGCGATCCACTCGGTGCTGGTCGGCGGCGCCAGTCCCATGGTGCTGAAGGACTGCGCCAGAGCGGCCTGGTCCCACCCCCCAGGCCAGGTCGGCTGCTGGCTGGGCTGAGCGGGCGGGGTCCAGGAAGGCGCGAAGAGTGGAGCAGCGCCAGTGAACATGGCCGCCGGCTGGAGCTGAGGACGAGGCCCCCCTCCCGGACCCTGGAACGGCCACATCGAGATGCGCCCTGACCATGGGTTGCTGAAGGATGGCCAGGGCGTACCTCCGGCGGTAGGGGCGGGAGCCGGAGCCGGTGTCGGCGCGCCCCGACGGCCCCCACCGGTACCGGTGTTCCTAGAAGCAGGGCCACCAGTGCCACCACCACCACCCCGTCGCCGGCGACGTCCACGCCCCCCCTCCTCCGGTCTGCCCGGCGGGAGCAGCAGCAAGGAGGGAGGTGGCTGGAGCAGCGGAGGAGGCCGGTGGAGTAGCAACGAGCGCGGCGGGGGTGGGCGAGGACAATCCGGGCGCGAGACCCCTGGTGATCTCCTCGAGGGCGAGGTCGTCCCGGACCTGCAGGAAGGTGGGGAAGGGCCTCTGGCGAGCGATCCAGCCCTTCAGGTGGTCGTAGGTGCTGCTCAGCCCCCGCAGGACATTGAGCACCAAGACCCGATCGGACACTGGATCCCCGAGGTCGTGAAGAGCATCAGCCATGCTCTTCATCCGCCGGCAGTACTCACCGACGGAGAGGTCCCCCTGCACGAAGGTGCGGAAGGTGGCGTCGAGCTGGAGGGCGCGGTACTCGGCATTGCCGAGGAACTGCCCCTCGAGCGCCACCCAGGCCTGCCGCGCGGTGCCGCCGTGTGTCCTGACGAGGTCCTGAAGATCCAGGGAGATGGTCCCGAAGATCCAGGACAGGGCGACGCTGTCGAGGCGCAGCCACGTCACGTCACGCGCCTCGATCGGCGAGTCGACGAGGACGTGGTCGTCGAGGGCGTAGCGGCGGAGGGTGAGGAGGACCTGGTCCCGCCAGCGGCCGTAGGAGGAGGACGCGGGGTCGAGGAGGACGGAGACCAGAGCCCTGATGTTCTGGACGCCGGCCGCCTGGAGGTGGAGCTGGGCGACCATGGGGTCAGTCGGGTCGTACCGAGCTCCAGATCCAGCGTGCGGGGCCTGGTGGGAGGAGGAGGTGCCGTGCTCGAGGTCGACAGGCTGGCCGGAGGAGACGCGGAGGAAGCGCTCCGCCTCGGCGACCCGGAGGGCGAGGGCATCGGCCGTGGCGCGCTCGCGCTCCCAGGCGAGGGCAGCCACGCGGACCCGCTCCTGCGCCGCTGAAGCTTCCGACTTGGCGGCGAGGAGTGCCGCAGCAAGAGCGGCGTCGGCCTGCTGTCCACGGAAGGCGGCGGCGGAGAGCGGCGCATCCATGGGAGGCATCCCGAGCTCGAGCCACGTGGGACCGGCGGTGGCCGCGGCTGCTGCGGGCTGCTTGCCGGCAGCAATCGCAGCTCGGTAGGCGGTGACGGCGGGAGCAGCGGCGACGGCGTCGTCCGGAGAGGCGTCAGAAGGCCCACCCGCGCCCGCGCCCGCGCCAGGAACGTCCTGGGCGGCGGCGGCGGCGGTCTGGGCGGCAGCGGTAGCTGCAGGCCCTGCCTGGGCGCTGTCCACGGCCCCCTGTGCAGCGGCGGCGGTCCACCCCGCGGCTGCGGCGGCGCCAAGACCCGCCGGGGCGGCCAGGGCGGCGGCCCCAGGGCGGATCTGAGCGGGAGGTCCCGCGCCGGCGGCCGCAGTGCCGCCCGCGGCTGCGCCTGCGCCGGGAGTACCCGCGCCGGTGGCAGCAGCCATCGCGACGGCGGCGTAGGGCGGCCGCGGGCCAGCCCGAGCCCCGTGCGCAGCAGGGGAGGACAGGGGCCAGGCGGCGGCGGCGGCGCCCAGCGCGCCCGGCGCAGGGCCCCCTGCGCCCGGAGCAGAGGAGGAGGGAGGGAGAGGAGGGAAGGAGGAGAGAGGAAGGGAGGGGGCCGGCGGCGCCGGCGGCCGGCCGGCCATGGCCGGCGGCGGCGGCTCCTGCGGGCTGGACGGGAAAAAAAAACAGAGGAGGCTAAACCTAACCCTAGGCTGATACCATATTGGAGAGAATATTTTCTGTATTCCTCCAACCCTAGAAGGGTGGGTATATATAATACCTACACAAGGGCCTCTAGATGGGCCTCTATACACATGGGCTCAATATACTCCAACATAAGCTTTTCTCTGCGAAGGACTGTCAGATAGTCATTTAGCTGATCAGTCCAATACCTTGCTTCCAAACAATTCCGACCAGATTCAGGTGAAACCTTGGTAGCTGTGTGCTTCATAAAAATGAAGCCTGCTGAAGATGGCTGCGGGAGGGATCATGGGAAGAAGAAATTGGACAAACTTATATGACTACATAGTACACAAGAAATATAAGGCAGGATTTCTGGAGATGGAAGTGGGGTGGATATGGAGCAAGCAACGGCAAAAACTACATGGCTTTTTGAAGGAGAACAGCACGAGAAACTCCTACCATATGAACAAGTTTCTTTCTTTTCTAGATATGGACACATGCCCAGAATATATTTGAACAGAGACTCAAAATTGAACCAATAGAGAGGAATAAATCAATAGTTACACAGAAAAAATATATGACCCTTTACCAGTAATGCTGCAATATGTACATATGTACAAGAATATGCTTCCGAATATGAACACTTGTACTATACACTGATAGTTGAGTCACACAAAAGAGAGTTTATACACCAAACGGTGGTTGTTATGGGTGGTGATACTGTATATAGTAACATTACCGTGTACTGTAGCAGAAGTGGTGATGGAATTCATAGCATTCATTTGGTTGTGGTTGTGGTTGTGATGGAAGTCATAATATTCATTTGGTCCATTCGCAAGTTGACGGCTTACAGAATTCCTGAGACAATTAAAAAGACAACTGACTGTAGAGTTTATCTGTTAAATTGTCTCAGAGTTACATGGCAACGCATGAAGCAACCTATAAAATGGCGCTACTGCACATTCTCGTATGCATCGCCCCCTTGTGCTACTGTATATTTGATTATTTGGCAATTAGAGCACAAAATTGACTCAATTATATCCATTGATCATTACTAGGTGGCTGGCTGGTCAAGTACCCACTACCATAACCTAGACCTTTTATACTCAAATTATGAAAGTATTGGGGTTAGGGAGATAACAAATACTCCAGTATCTATGAAACCTAAAATAATATACAACATTACATTCAAATTTTGAAAGTACCATAGATTGGGTGATGCCAGACATAGTTATGAAATCAAAACAACACAATACGATGCTTCATACTCAAATTGTGAAGTTTAAAGTCACAAGTGATTTCTTTAACGAATTGAGAAAATAAGGTGGAACTGTAACAAGACAGAGCAGGGAAAAACTAAGGATCAGAAGATCACCTGAGACCATATATGACGCAGAAGTTTAGGAAGAATAAGTGCAGGTTTGCTTATGTGGTAGTCCGTTGAAATATCTTGTTGGTCTGATGAATGAGTGGCAGGCGTGTCTAAAACGAGCGAGCTGAACCTTGACAGAATATGATATACCACTGCTTTCACAGACTTAGAAGGAGAAATTGCAAGGTTGATTACTGCCATAACACAGAGAAGCTCCTCGCTGAGGCAGTGTTTTTGTTCTTGCAGTTCAAGTACTGCAGCCATGAACATATATGAAACTTTTTCATGTTAACACACATTGTATCTTATGCCAATGGTAACAAAACGAATATTAGATTGACTCTAAGCTCCACCACAAAAAGGTTTGAGCTAAATAACTATAGCATCACTTTCTCTGTTTCAAACATGCACAGTATTTCCAAATGTAAATGGACATGGTACGTTTGCCATCAAACATCTGAAAATTTACCACTAACAAGTTAAATAATTATCTTACTATTTTATCTCTAGAGTGATTTTTGTTTCGCTTATCATATTTGTGTCCAGTGAATTTGATTTGAGTTGGACCCACATGGAACACATAAACGAAAACATGAGATGAAAAAATATTTGAACAATACTGTTTGGGTTTTTACTCGAAATATAGACAGATAGCCCCCTAAAATGGTGATTCTCTTTTGAGGTCATATGAAAATTGTACCAGCGTATTTGATACAAGTACTTGCTGCAAAACCTCTCCATGAGGACTATAACATTCAAAAAAGAATGCAAAGCAATTTGAAATTCTCGTCAAAATTAGAGCAGAGGAAGATGATAACCACATTCCAATTCCATGCTTCCAAATTCACTCTTGGCTCTAAAGAATGTTAACACGAAATAAAACACAGTAGCATAAGGAGGCTGCGAAGCAATAAGAACCAAACTTCTAGTGCCTCCAACACCAGCATAGAAAAATTAGAACGGGGGGGGGGGGGGGGGGGGGGGGGGTTTGTAAACATTTGGGAATTTACCGTTTTCATGTTTCCATTCAATCAAAAAGGGCAGAAGTTTTAAGCCAAATAGCTGTTCGTGTTCAAACTCCAGCCCACTGAGAGAGTGAGAAAGACAACTAAGAACACCAGAAATCTCAGCTAGATAGCATAATCCAAGGTCCTTTTGCACCGAGAATAAATGTTTTGATAACCCAAGAAGTGTAGATGTAGTTCCCAGAATTTTTTTATGAAATAAACATTGTGACAGGAGTGCTTCCATCAACATTGCACTACTGGCCTGAGCATCCTATGTTGGCTGTTAAAAGAAGAAAGCCATCAGTATATATTATGTAGAAGAGAATAGTGGCTTGTATTCCTCCAACCCTAGAAGGTTGGGTATATATAATACCTGTACATGGGCCTCTATACACATGGACTCAATATACTCCAACACCCCCCCCCCCCCCGCCGCAGTCTGAACTACCGGCGCAGCGGTGTTCAAGACTGGACAACAAGAAAGCTAACACCCCCCGCAGTCTGAACTACCGACGCAGCGGTGTTCAAGACTGAACAAGAAGATAGTACAAATAGAGTACAAAAGGCAAATACCCCCCGCAGCCACAACTAGCCACCGGCTACGTTGATGCTGGATCGAAACTCCGAGAAGGTCGAGGAGGGCAGCCCCTTGGTGAAGATGTCAGCAAACTGGGAGGTAGTCGGGACATGGAGTACCCGAACATCGCCGATTGCGACTCTGTCGCGCACGAAGTGTAGGTCGATCTCCACGTGCTTCATCCGCTGATGCTGGACGGGGTTGGTGGAGAGATACACGGCGCTAACGTTGTCGCAGTAGACGAGCGTGCTCTTGGCGAGCGGGCTGTGGAGCTCCGCCAAGAGCTGTCGTAGCCAGGACGCCTCCGCTACGCCGTTAGCGACAGCCCGGTACTCCGCCTCGGCACTGGAGTAGGAGACAACCGGCTGCCGCTTGGACGACCAGGAGACGAGGTTGGCGCCCAGGAAGACGGCGTAGCCGGAAGTGGAGCGACGAGTGTCTGGGCAGCCAGCCCAGTCAGCGTCGGTGTAGACCACCAGCTCAGCAGAGGACGAGCGGTGAAGCACCAGGCCGAGGTCTACAGTGCCACCGACGTAGCGGAGGAGACGCTTCAGCGCAGTAAGGTGTGACTCCCGGGGATCATGCATATGGAGACAGACCTGCTGAACAGCGTAGGTGAGGTCCGGCCTGGTGAAGGTGAGGTACTGCAAAGCGCCAACCAGACTCCGGTAGGCAGTAGGATCAGCCACCGGATCCCCCAGATCAGCGGACAGCTTCGCCTGAGTGTCGACAGGAGTGGAGCAGGGCTTGCAATCAGTCATCCCAGCCCGCTCCAGTATATCGAGGGCGTACTGCCGCTGGTGAAGGAGAAGACCAGACGGGCGAGGCTCAACAGTGACGCCCAAGAAGTGGTGGAGCTGACCGAGATCCTTCATAGCGAACTCCTGCTGCAGAGAGGAGATGACACTCTGAAGCAACCGCTGACTGGAGGCTGTGAGCACAATGTCGTCGACGTATAGCAGCAGATAGGAAGTCTCATCCCCACGGCGGTAGACGAAGAGAGACGTGTCAGACTTGGCCTCGGTGAACCCCAATGTCAGCAAGAACGTGGCGAACCGAGAGTACCAAGCCCGAGGAGCCTGCTTCAGCCCATAGAGAGACTTGTTGAGCCGGCAGACCATATCCGGACGACTCGAATCCACAAATCCCGCTGGCTGAGAGCAGTAGACAGTCTCTGACAAAGTGCCGTGAAGAAACGCATTCTTCACGTCCAGTTGGTGCACAGGCCAAGAGCGCGTTAGCGCAAGCGAGAGGACCGTGCGCACAGTAGCGGGCTTCCCGACTGGACTGAAGGTCTCATCATAGTCCACACCAGGCCGCTGAGTGAACCCCCGGAGAACACAGCGAGCCTTGTAGCGCTCCAGCGTGCCATCAGCCCGACGCTTATGCGTCCAGATCCACTTACTAGTCACCACATTGCAACCAGATGGACGCGGCACGAGGTCCCACGTCTGGTTGGCAAGAAGAGCCGCGTACTCCTCTTCCATCGCGCGACGCCAGTGAGGATCCGCCAAGGCGTCGCGGACAGAGGAGGGTACCGGAGAGACCCGCGGCTCTCCCTCGGTGGCGGAGAGAGTCGCGTCCTGAGACGCCATCCGCCGAGTCACCATGGGATGGATATGCCGAGGATCCCAATGGAGGAGTGGCGGGTGGTATACCTCCGGCTCGGCTCGAGAGGGAGCCGGAGGAGGCGGCGGCGGCAACGGCTCCGGCGTCGGCGTCGCAGGAGCCTCCGGAGCAGGAGGCGGCGCCAGTGTCGGCGCCGAACGACGCCGGTACACCTGCACCGGCTCAGCGTACCGCTGCGGCGTCGGGGTCGTCGCCGAGCGACACCGGTACACCTGCACCGGCTGAGCGTATCGCGCAGGTGCAAGTGAAGGCACCGGGGCCGCGCGTGGCGCAGCGGGAGACACAGGATCCGCGCGCGGCACGATCGGAGGTCCGGGGACCGCGCGTGGCGCGACCACGGGCACCGGGGCCGCGCTCGGCGCAGCAGGGATCACCGGAAACAGTGCCGGTGTGCCGGGAAAACCTGCAGGAAAAGGATAGATAGGTAACGGTGGCTGAACCACCGGGTCAGTCGGAAACAGAGACTCCAGCTCGGGGTCAAGAGAAGGTGTAGAGGAGATAGAGTAGGGGAAATCCGACTCGTCAAAGACGACGTGTCGGGAGATCAGAACGCGGCGAGAGGTGAGGACAAAGCATCGGTACCCCTTGTGGTCAGGGGAGTAACCAAGGAACACACAACGCGTCAAGCAGGGCGCCAGCTTGTGAGGAGCAGTGGCGGAGGTGTTAGGGTAACACGCACACCCGAAGACCCGAAGGAGGTCGTAGCGAGGAGGGGTACCGAAAAGAGCGTGGTGCGGAGTGGGAGCAGGAGAAGCAGTGGACGGAAGACGGTTGAGCAAGTAGGTGGCGGTGTGGAGACTCTCCGCCCAGAAGCGCGGGGGCAGAGAGGCCAGGATCAGAAGGGTCCGCACGACGTCGTTCGTCGTGCGAATTATCCACTCAGCCTTGCCATTCTGAGGAGAGGTATACGGACAAGACATACGCAGCTGAACACCCCGAGAGAGGAAGAAAGAACGGGAGGTGGAGTTATCGAACTCCCGCCCGTTGTCACACTGGACGGCCTTAACGGTGAGACCAAACTGAGTGGACACCCAGGCAAAGAAGTGGAGAAGGGTGGGGAAGGTCTCAGACTTGGCGCGCAAAGGAAACGTCCAAGAGTAGTGCGAGAAGTCGTCGACCACCACCAGATAGTACTTATAACCAGAAAGGCTAAGTACAAGAGAGGTCCACAGGTCACAGTGAACAAGGTCAAATTCATGCTTCGCATGCGAAGAAGAAGAAAAAGAGAGCCGAACATGACGACCGAGCTGGCACGCATGGCAGAGGGGCTCAGCAGGAGCCATAGTACCAGGGACATCGGTACTACGATTGAGCTGAGCCACAACGTCGCGGCCAGGGTGACCAAGACGGCAGTGCCAGGTGGTGAAAGACGGCGTCGCGGCAAAAGCGGCAGACCCAGACGGCCAGGGCGAAGAAGAAGGCGAGAGTGGTGCAGCGGAAGGAAGGCGAAGGGTGTAAAGGGGCCCGTGCTGTCACACCGGAGTAGCGGACGCCGGGAGGCCGAATCCTTTACAGTGAGGCCGGAAGAATCAAACTCGATGGAACAAGAACTGTCAGCTATAAACTGACGAATGGAAAGAAGGTTATGAACCATCTGAGGAGCAACTAGGACATTGGGAAGACGAAAAGAGCCAGGAGCAGAACCACGGCGGTGACAGGAAGGCAAGACCCATCACCAACCATGATGGAAGGAGGACAATAGGAGTGTGGGGGTCGGACAGAAGAGAGGATACTGGCATGTGGGGTGGTGTGGAAGGAGGCACCCGAGTCGGCGATCCACTCGGTGCTGACCGGCGGCGTCAGCCCCATGGCGCTGAAGAATTGCGCCAGGACGGCCTGGTCCCACCCCCCAGGCCAGGTCTGCTGCTGGCTGGGCTGAGCAGGCGGGGTCCAGAACGGCGCGACCGCGGGCGGCATACCGGACGCAGGCCACGCCATGGTCAGCGCGGCCGTCGCGGGCGCAGGCAGGGACGGCATAGCAGGAAAGGCGAATCCGGCGGCCGGGGCGGCGGCAGCGCCCTGGGGCAGCCACGCGCCGGGGGCGGCAGCCGGCGCGGCGCGCGCGGAGGCGAGGGAGGCAGCGGCCCGCACGGGGTCCCTTGGCGCTACGACCTGCGCAGCGTGCGCGGCGGCGAGGGAGGCGGCGGCCCGCGTGGCCTGCGCAGCGGGGACGACGGCCTGCGCAGCGTGCACGGCGGGCGCTACGGCGGCCTGCGCTTCGCGCGCGTCGGGCGCGACGGCCTACGCGGCGTGCGCCCGCGCGGCATGCGCGAGCTTGGCCTCGAGGTCCCGCAGCATCTCCTGAGCGCGCTCATACGCAGTAGCAGGGGCGGCGCCGGGGGCCGCGAGAGGTGCCAGAGAAATACAGCGGCCGGGAAGATTGGGCGTGCCCGCGCCTGGAGCAGAGGGGCCGGCCGCGCAAGTCTAGAGCAGAGGAGGCGCACCAGCGGCCAGGCAGGGGCGGGATCCGTCGGCCAGGGACGGGCGGGATCCGGTGGCGGCCAGCGTGGCGTCTGCGGTGGGGTGCAGCTGCGCTGCGGCGACGTGAAGCCACGCGCGCGGCGCCCCTGGAGCAGAGGCAGCGGGAACAGAGGTAAGGGGAGGGAAAGAGGAGAGGGATGGGTGGTGGCGCCGGCGGCCGGCGGCCGGCTAGCCATGACGGCGGCGGCGGCGGCTGCCATGGGAGGAGAAGAAACCTAAGCAAATGATACCATGTAGGAGAGAATAGTGGCTTGTATTCCTCTAACCCTAGAAGGGTGGGTATATATAATACCTATACATGGGCCTCTATACACATGGGCTCAATATACTCCAACATATTATCTGCATTATCCATGCACAACAACCATATAGGCATTTGAATTAAGATAATTGCAAGAAAGCAAGCAACGATTAGCTGCACCTTATCTGAGTAATAAAACATAAAAGTAGTCCACATTACAAGTCAACCTCATCACCGAGTATTTAAACATAGAAGTTCGTGGTGTTTTCGCCAGAGACACTCAGAAGTACAAGAAAAACTGTTGCAGACAGTTAACCGTCACAGGTTTCATGAACGGAAAACTATATGCTCGGTACTCCTACAGGCTACAGCAAGGAATTTGAGCATTAAAAAAAATACAGAACAGTCAAAAGTGAAAAGTAATGCTGTACTTGCACCATGCAGGAGTATGATGCCACAACAGTATTGAATTTTCATCATGTGGTAAACATTCCACTAATGTCCATCTCAGTCCATTTAAATAGCTCTAGGTACCAGCAGTAACATGTCTATTGTGAGCATAAACAGACTTTTCGATGTTTACAAGAAGCAGAACCTAGTATAGATGTCAAGTGAAGATCTAGTTAGATGATTTGCAGATACTGGTCACTCCAACATTTCATTGTACAAATTAAGCAAAAGCCAGAGAGTAGTACCATTTGGGCATGAACCAACTTCCTCAACAAAACCACATAAGCGCCAACCAAGCACTCCGCAGAACTAAGCCACAGCCGCATTTCCTGAAGAAAACCACACATTTAGATTTAGTAATGAATCAAACACAGCTAGTTCTATTGAGAATGCATAACAAAACATAACACACTTCCATATATGACATAAGCTTCTCAAGCCTCCACAGATTTTCCTACATTTTTTTTTGCTGGATACAACAAATCTGGACTAGACAATAATATAGAACTATTCACAACGGTCTCAACGAAATGCATGCCACAACTGTCATCAGGACTGCTCAAACACAGCACAGTACAAATGGCAAAGCTGGCAAGCTCCGGTTTGCATGATCACTCACAGCACTGCCAGCTATTTAGCATCACTGGGACGGAGAACTGATATCATCCTTACGAGTGTGAGACCGCTACACGTACCTGATCATCCCCGCGCCCGAAATGCAGCATGCTCTCTTCGAGCAACTTCAGCACCGGGATTGCGACACCAGCCTTCCCCGCTGCCGCGGCCGCTGCCGCCAGTGCGCCGACCAAATCCCTCGCAAATGCGGCGTCCCCCTTCCTCACCACGGAGAACATCACGAACGGCCTAAGGAACGCTACAATCCCGTC
The DNA here is from genome assembly GCF_016808335.1 of Panicum virgatum. Lineage (NCBI taxonomy): Eukaryota > Viridiplantae > Streptophyta > Magnoliopsida > Poales > Poaceae > Panicum > Panicum virgatum. The sequence continues at coordinate 6,231,065 of NC_053149.1, read as the reverse complement.
CAGCCCCTCCGCGACCATCCTGGCCGCCTGGCGCGCCAGCTCCGCGCGCACGCCGTCCGCGCCCGACGCGAGCGCCTGGACAAATGGGTGGTCGTGGGGCGGGAAGCGGGAGCCGGAGCGGAGGGCGCAGGCCGCGAGCGCGGAGACGGCCTTGACGAGGCAGGAGGCGAGTCGGGGCGAGGGGGAGGCCGCGAGGGGCGCGAGGAGGAGCGGGAGGGCGTGGCCCGGGGGCAGGAGGTCGGGGCGGGAGGCGGCGAGGCGGGCGACGGAGGCCGCGGCGTGCGCGGCGACGGCGGGGTGGGGCGAGGCGAGCAGGGCGGAGGCGGCGTCGTGGGCGGCCTCGGGGAGGGGCGCGGGGAGGGAGAGGAGGTGGCGGAAGAAGGCCGCAACCGCGTGGCGCTGCAGCGTGGGGTCCCGTACCCGGGTGCGGTCGGCGAGGCGGGAGAGCGCCGCCGCGCTGGAGGCGGCGGCGGAGGCCACGGTGGTGCGGCGGCCGGAGACGGGAGGGGCCACTGGGGGGAGAACTGGAGGAAGTAACTTGGGCCTGGGGGTTGGTTTTTGTAGCGTTGCGGGCCGGTTTGGGAGCCCATGTCTTGGGGGCCCTCGAGCCCAATTTCAGTACATGGGCCAGGCCAATTCCATCCGGCCCATGTGTGTGTGAGGTTTAGAAGCGAGCAGTCTTCCCCCTGGGCTTCTATGTTCTACCCATTTGAATCGGAATAATAGCATTTTCTGTCCTTTATCCAGTCCACAAGTGTATTTCCAGATCGATTATTTTCTCATGTCAGCTTAGTCTCACATACTAGCAATTAGCAAGAAAAAAAATGAAACCTTTATAAGAATTTTTTAGACGATGCGACATGCATCCATCCCCAACAACGCAGCACACAGCAGAAGGAAAAAGCAAAACAAAACGTTGCTCCTGCCTCTTCTGCTTCTTCCCACTCTACTGATACTGCTGCTCTACTCATGCTCCCACGGGGCATGCGTTGCCGGCGCCGGCAGGGTGGCATCGATCCATGGTCCGTCGTCTTCACCTCACTTGAGGGAGGTGAGGCGCTTCACGAAGATGTCGTAGGCGTCGTCCCTGTCCAGCATGCTGACCCGGACGTACCTCGGGTCCGCTCCAAACTGGCTCCCGCTCCGGGTCAGGATCTTGTGCCCCCGGAGGAAGCTCGCGCAGTCCTCCACGTCCTCCCTGTCGCAGCGCAGCCACGCGAACGCTGCACGCCATGGAAGAAGAGCACGCGTGGTGAGACCGGCGAACCGAACGGTGGTCAGAGTTTGCATGTCTCCATGCCCTGGCAGTTTGGCATGGAAGCAGCAGCACACATACATACCAGGGTTAGTGGATGCCATGTCCTCGGTGAAGTTGCAGTAGCCGGAGGTCTCGTCGGGCAGGCTGAAGATGCCCGACGCGGCGGCGGCCTCGCGCAGCATGCTCCAGCGCTCCGCCATCTTGCGCCGCCCGTAGTCGAACAGGCGGCGGTGCTCTTCCCCCGCCCCCGAGAGCTCGTAGGCGTCGGAGACCGCCCTGAGGACCTTGGCGGCGCGCAGCTGCGAGTCCTTGGACACGCCGATGGTGTTGAGCTCGATGAACTTGGTCATCTTCTTCGCGACGTCGCGGTCCTTCACCAACGCCCACCTGCGCGGACACGTTTCATCAGAACGTCGTCAGCCATCATCATCAGCACGGCGAGGCAACATCCATGGCTGGTGCCTGCACGACGCCGTATGGTATTACGACCGTACCCGATCCTCGTGCCGGCGTGCCCCGTGCTCTTGGACACGGTGAAGAGCATGATGTCGTGGTCGGCCCGCCTGGTGATGGCGGTGTACTGGGGCCAGTAGTAGGCCAGGTCGTGCACGGCGACGCCGGACTCGGAGGAGAGAACAGCTTCGCGGATGGCGCCGTCGGGGTTGTTCGGGGAGCACACCAGCTCGATGTAGGTGTCGCCCGTGAACGAGCCGGCGTCGCCGGCCCAGCGGAAGAGCCCCGACTGGAGGAAGTCGGTGACGGCAGGGTAGGACTGCATGCGCAGAGATCAGATCAAGTCAGCGCATTGACTCGCCATTACATAACAGTCCTATTCTATTTATCATCAATAATGGAGTTCTGGAGCAGTTCCGACTCGAGACTTGAGAGCATGGGATCGAGTAGTTTTATTTATATTCTCTCATCAATTATTAGTACAGTTGAGGAAATTCAGAGTATGGGAATACAATACTAGTAGCAGACTAAACTATGAAATCGGCGCCGACGCCCGTCACTGAACACATGATTTAGCACTAGATATGGATCAGCAGACACATGAGGCTCAACTAACAAACCCACAGAAACAGGCCCCGTCTTCTCCCTCCCAGGTTAGCATAGCAGAGACGAAGCACGCCACATGAACATGGCCAGAAACCGCACTTCGCCGGCGCGCCATGTGAGGGAAATATTCCTGCCGGCCGGCACATGGTGGCTCATTTTTTGAACGGCAAAGCCTCCCGCGCCTAACACGCCACGCTAACCAGAGCCGCTAAGCTGCTAATGACCTGCTTGCTGCTAATGATGGAGCATTGTTTACAGAGACATGTCGGCTACCCGCAGATCGCTGTGATGCCGCCGGCACGGCCCTACAGCAAGACACACACTGATCTGTGCTTGGTCACCAACCATCACATGAGCAGAGGCCGGCGGGCAGCGCTGGGGACAAGGGGGAGGGAACAAAGGCGAGTGGCCGGTGGCGCCATCGATGTCCCCCTCGCCGGCTTCAATTCTGCTCTATCTCCTCATCATTAAGAGGGGGAATGATAAGATTACGACGGGTCTTGCCATCCTTGTCACACAACAATTCATCGGCACGCTGCATTATTAATCTCCTTTGATTTCGTTTTTCTTCTTAATATAATTTAGCCTACCCCAACCTCGAGCAATCCACAGCGACGGAGACGACAGCGACGGCCTCGATCGCCGCCCGCCTCCGTGCTCCGAGTACCCACTGTTCTTTGTTTCTTCTTTTTTGGTGAGGGGGCTTACCGAGTAGTATGGCGCCGTGGACACCACGCTCATGGGCGCGGCGGCGGGCGGCGACAGCGCGTAGAGCGCCGCCATGAAGAGCTGCGTGGAGCCGGTGCCGACAAGGACGTGGTAGCCGTCCACGGCGGCGTTGCCGACGAGGCGGTGGAGCCGGCGCACCTCGTGGTCGAGGCCGGGCTCCAGGAACCAGCACACGTTGCCGACGTCGGAGAAGTAGCTCATGGTCTGCCACCCCGGGATGACGATCTCCGCCGCCGCCCCCGTCCCGCGCCAGAACTCCTCGAACATGGTCGGGTCACCGCTGCACCCGACAACGCGAATGTCAAAGCCATTCTTGTCCAGCATCAAAAAAAAAACTCCCATTGTCGCAATCATGTGGCTCGGCTCCCAGTTAATTCGCATCATCAACGATAAACCAAAAAAAAAAGAAGAAGAAAGAATTCAAGCGAGCAAAGAAGATGCATGAACGGCGAGCAAATCTGCCACCTTGGGATAGGTAGATTTGATCCGCGCATCGGAGTTCATTCTCCCTCGGCGCCGTCGACATTGCACAGGGACATGCCCCGTGGGGAAGAACACCTCCTCGATCCCCCCGCGGCGGCAAATTGCAAATAGAGTAGGCGTGGAGGGTGGCGCGAGTAAATTAACATTTTCCGTTTCGCTAAACAAAAAGAGGAAGCCGCTCGGCCTAGCGAAGCAGAGCAACGGGCGGCAGCGGGAGAGGAAGAGGGGCAGATTTGAAAACTCACTGGTCGAGGTTGATCACTGACTCCGGCGTCACCGCCGGCTTGCCCGTCGACGGAGCCCCGGCGGCCCAGGCCTTCTCCTGCGTCGCCCTTCTCCTGCCGCCGCCGCTGCCTGCAGCTTCTGGATGCGTCAGGCAGGCCTGGGGCTCCTGGGGGTGGTGGTGGCGGCGCGGAGGAGCTGTGCTGTTGACGTAGGGGTGGAGGAAGAGCCCGACGTGTATGGCGACGGAGACGAAGAGGGCGGCCTGCCAGAGCGGCGCGCGCTTCCTGGGCTTGCCGCCGCCGGCGCCTGGGGCGGCAAATAGCTTCTTAATCTTACCGCTCCCGAGCGGCGGCTTGGCGGGAGTGGGACGGAGCGCGGCGAGGCCAGGGCCGCCTCCGCCGCTGGCCGCCTCCTCCTCCCGACGGCCGCCCGCCGCGGGGGACCTGGGCGCGCTGCCGTTCGAGGCGAGGAGGCGCGGGGACCGCGGCACCATCCCGCCGGCCGGCCCCTGGAAATTTCCGTCCACCGCCGTGCCAAGGCGCCGTAATGCCGCCATGTCTGGAGCTCCGGACAGCGCGCGTGCTACCGAGGCTCCGCCGAGCTCCGCGAGTGGTGGACCGCGACGGCGCTGGCGGCTAGCTAGCTCGGGGAGGGAACAAACGGATGAGGGAGAAAAAAAAAAAGGCAAAGCTTTTTTCCCAAGAAAAAAGTGGAAGCGCTAGCTTCTTGGATAGAAGCGGGGGAGGCTGGTCGCCGATTGGAAAGCTCCGGCGGTGGAAGGCCGACCGCTGCAAGCGGATCGAAGGCTCCCCTTGCTACCAGCAGCAAGCCAGCAACTGGCTACAGCAACAGACCACAAGCTACCAGTAGCTCTGATGCTACAAGCAGCACGAGGCTTTGCTGCGAGCCGATGACAGTAACTGTAATAACTGAGCTCAACACTGTTGCTGGTAGCTCAAAAAAGCGGTAACTGGCAAGAACAGGTGAACAGCGGCAAATGGCTACGGAAAGGAGAGAGAGAGAGGGAGAGGCTGTGATGAAGAAAGAGAAAAGGCGTTGGTCCTGCTAGCAAGCAGCGACGGAGAAGCGCTCAAGGCCGCGGAGAGTGGCACAGCGCAGGGACTAGCGGAGGAAGAGGGTGGTGCGGCTTTTATATAGGGTCGCCCCACTACCGATCCCATATATTCTTGAGTACTCTATATTCTTTCTGCCCTTGGCCGCACAGCACATGGCGCTACTACTATTACCAAGTACTGTGCCCTCTCTTGCCACCAAGCACACGGCATGGGTGCCGCTCGGGGCATCCGGGCCGTCGCGTGGCCATCGGACGGTCCCTCTCCACGATGTGTTGTTGGAATGATGATGAGAAGGGTTTGGATTACTCATCGACTCCTCATCGTACGCTCCACCTCATGATTGGTTGGTTGCTCTTTTCGAATATGCGCTGTTCTGTTATCCTTTCGCTGGGTAGGCTGTAGGAGGCTGACTGAGTGGTTAGACACCAAGTTTTGTCAAGCTAAAATCATGGCAAGTCAAATTATAGGCATGCTAAATTATGAATATTGCCAAATTATTGGCAAGAAATTTTGGTACTTTTGATTTAGTGTCGAATAAGACGACCAATTTTTTCAACTCTTGTAAGGTTTTAAAAAGTTATAGTAACCTGATACGTATGGCAACCAATTTTCCCTCCTCTTGTAAAGTTTAAGAAGATTCTACTAAATTGCTATGATTTGGTCATAAATATTTAAATAATACCTCCGTCCCAGAATATAAACATTTCTAGCTATTCACTAGATTCAAAGCATCTTCTATGTACCAGAGCTAATACTTGTCCATATACATTAGAGATACTATGAATTTGGACATCCAAAAACATAGTTAGGAATGTTTATATTGTGGGACGGAGGGAGTAGCCAGTTTTTAGATATAAATTAATTGATACCAAAATTTTATTAGTGTGTCTTGATTCTAGTCCGATGAAAATTGGAAGCCAACCATTCAAACCCTGCGTCTCTACGAATCTATGATGAAGTGCGGAAATTTGACTCTTGAATGAATGCCTTTTGGATAGCACTTCGCCGAGAAAAAGAGATCACCATAACTCTGACACATCTTGTAAACCAAAGTCGATCTGATAGGTGTTTTAAGTTTGTGAACTCTTTGAAAATAATATAACATTTTCAGTTCATCCTAAGTCCGACTTTTCAAGATTGAGAACCAAAAAATAATTTTATTAGATTCTTTACGTAATTCTTTCCATTCAACACGATTTATTTTATAAATAGAATTAGTCAAAGTAGCATATTGGTGTTGATATCCTAAAGTGCTTATATTTGTGGGTGGAGGGAGTATGTTTTTAGTGATAGAAACCACAAGACAATCTTACTATGGAGACTCCTCTGGAGCTTTAACATGAAGCCACCTAGGATCCTAGGTGGACACTCTGAAAAATATAGAAATTTTATAAATTCTCACAAAAATCAGAAACATCCAGCCATCAATCCAACAACTCTAATTATAATAACCATCGGATATGTTATATTTCTTAATAAATTACCCACCTCTGTCATTATGAAAATAGACTTAAGTAACCCCCTAAACATGTGTCTAAATTACCCATCTCTGCCATTATAAAAAAACAATCTAAAGTAACCACCTACTATTTGTGAAAATTATCCACATATGCCATACGTGATATAAATCAAGAAAATGGAGAAAATCAAACAAAAAGGCATGATGAAACTTACAAAAGACCTGTCAGATATCCCATGATGTGCATCCGAGCCGATGGGCTGTAGTGGAACACATGTTCAGTCTCATACAGGCGTCTCTGTAGGGTCGAGATGGTGGACTACAAGGGTGAATAGTCCTTTCTAAAACTTAAAACGTTGCCGGCTAACCGAAACAAGTGCGGAATTAAACTAATCGATCTAGCCAAGACTACACCCCTCTATCTATAACTTGCACCTTATAAAAGTGATCCTAATTGAGCAACTAAGGTGCCGAGCTAGGTAGAGCTCACCTACACAATTCTAATTTGCAAGGTCACACAAACCTATGCACTAGTACTCAAGCAACAAAGAGAGAGCTCCTACTCATACTAGTATGCAAAGCGCACAAAGTCTACGCACAACTAGTAGTTCTTAAAACTAAGGCTACACAAGCCAAACTAGAGAGCTCAAAATTACTTAGCTACACAAACTAAGCAAAGTGACTAACAATGCTACTCAAGCCAATTAGTCACGCAACAGTGCTACTTCTATGCCACACAAGCAAGGAGGGAAACTAGCAAGCTAACTAATTAAAAGAGCAACTACACAAGCACAAGATATATATGAATGTAAATATAAGACTTGCGATTTGGAGAATGCAAACCACCGAGAAGAGTAGACAAAGTTGACACGGTGATTTTTATCCCGATGTTCACTTGGTTTCCACCAAGCTAGTCCCCGTTGAGACAAGCTCCAAGGTTGCCGCCGATCCTCTTGCTACTGGTAACTCTCAAGTCACACTCTCCCACGTGGAGTGCTCACACCGAGCTCTAGCACATGACCCAGCCGGACCACTTGTTGCTCTTCGCGTCTCGCTCAACTAGAGTTGCTCTTCGCGGCTCCCGCGGGGTGAGCACAATACCCCTCACAATCACTTCTTCGGAGCACCGTACAATCTTCTTACGGGCTTCACAACGGAGACACATCATCAAGCCGTCTAGAAGGTGACAACCTCCAAGAGTAACAAGCACCACCGGCTTGCAACTCGATCACCTAGTGCCAATCCCTTGCAATCTCTTAAAGCAGCGCACTAGAATCGCCCTCTCACTTAGCGGATATGATTTGCTTTAAACACAAGTGAGTTGGAGGGCTATCAAGCACTCTCACACAAGGACACCAAAGTCCCCAAGGTGCTCAACCTCTCAAATGGCCGGACACAACATCTATTTATAGAGGGAAGCCCCAAACTAGCCGTTAAACTCAAATATCGTGAAAACAAAGGTTTCGCGGACAGTCCACCCCACAAGACCCGGACGGTCCGCCATTTCAAATCCAACGGTTATATTCTCAATAAATGCTTCTCGGAGTTGACCGTTACAGCCCGGGCGGACGGTCCGCCTCACAAATGGCGGACGGTCCGCAGTTCATTTGGACATCCCATACAGAGCCAAAATCAGTTCTGTTCGAGCTCAAACGAGACAACGGCGGACCGTCCGCCCCCCAAGAGCGGATCGTCCGCAGGTACATTTCTAACAGAAACCAACCTCGGTAAAACGGTCATAACTCTTAGCTCCGATGTCCAAATTAGGTGATCTTAGACTCTATGGAAAGCTTATTCAGAGGACTACACAACCCAACTGAATATTTGATCCAAAACACAATGGATCAAAGCAGTATTTCACTCTAAGATCCAACTAGTTTCCGGAAAACGCAGAAAAACATTTCTTGCTTCCCCAAGTTGATCAACATCAACTCAAACACTTTCTCCTTTGCAAATGTGCCAACAATACCAAGTGAACAACACCATGTGTATGTGTGTTAGCATTTTCACAATCATTTTTAAAGGATTTTCATTTGATCTCACCATGCCACTCGATCCTAGAAACATCGCAATGTTAGATCGCTCAAGTGGCACTAGATGACCGATATACAAACAAGTTTACCCCTCTTGATAGTACCGCCATCTATCCTAAATCCGGTCATGTACTTCTCTACACAACCTTTGACCGGTGAAATGAAATGCCCTACAAGTCATACATTTGCCTTGCGCATTCTATTTCATCTTCCCAAATATTGATGCCACACAAGCACCAATCTCCATCAAGCCTTTTGATCATCATCATGAGTCAACACTTGGTTTGATCTTCCTTGAATGATATGATCCACTCCATATCATCACATGACCTCTTTGGTCCATCGATCTTGACCTTGCTCGTTCTTCACCGTCGCCTCGGTCCATCGGTGCCAAGTCTTGCTCAAATTTCACCGCCTCGCGGTCCCTCGCTTCAAAGCCTTGACTTGCCCTTCACCATTACAACCGGTCCATCAAGCCAAGCCTTGTCTTGATCTTCTCCACTTTGGTCACATGACTCCATGTCATGTCTCATATGCAATGAGTTCCTTCATCACACTATATGAGCATAGCTTCAACACTTAGTCATTTCTCCTCCATGGCACATGTTGCTCATACTAGTGTCTTTGTGTGGACTAATCACCTGTGTATCTCAATATAAACACTTATTAGTCCACCTAAGTTGTCACTCAATTACCAAAACCAAACAAGGGCCTTTCAGTCTCAGAACCTGAATCTCCATCAATATAAGTACAAAAACAGTCCGCTAGACACGATACTTATGTTCCCTGGGGCGTGATGACCAGAAACTTGACAAAGAGAATGAATCGGAACTTCCAACAAGATGGCTAGCAATTGTGGAGTAACTCGATGGCTCCGGCACCAATGGTGTCATTTTCATGTATGCATAAAACCATATTGCAAGTAGCAAGGTTGTCGTCACAACCACACCCACCACGTAAAAGTGCAAGAAGAATTTTTGCGGAACGGTGAACCTCTACACTTTCGGAGAAGAATTACATGTTTCAGTTTCTGAGTAGCATAATTTTGATCTTCAAAATAAACTGCTCAAGAAAATTGATGTCAAAACTTTTTGTCATAGAACTCATTCGTCAAGTGGTTTGAATATAGTCGAACTATCGTAACTATACCTCAAAATTGACAAAAAGTCGCATTGCTAGGTAACAGATGCTAATAACCATGCTTTCAAAGCTCCAGTCTTAAGTGCTATCGCTAATTAACAGATCACATATTGAAGAATACAGAAACTTCTCAAAACCAAACCACATTGGGTCAGAATTTTACCAGTTTTACAGTACTATCATATATCAGTGACGTTCTGGCAGTAGGAGTTCAGTAATTTTACAAGTCAATACCAACAAATATAATCAAAGATTCAAAGCAATCTACATCAGCTCGAAGTTGTACCAGATTTGGTCGGCTATCCTGCAACAAAGCTGCTCTGTGGAAGTAGGGGTATGGTAATTTACAGGTCAAAGGCACCACCACTCTAACCAAACGTGCATGAGCTCCCGTGATTTCTGACTACTCCAAAAATTCCCATTCCCATGATACCCCGTAACAAAGTTATTCGAAGCAAATTCAGAAGAACCTTATTTGTCGACAAAGCAAAATAGCTTCTAGAGTTCAAATTAATCCACGACTAACCATCCATGCTTCTGCCTATGTTTCTAAACCACTCTACAACGATGAGGGAATCAAAGTGAACACAAGGCGAAACGTGAACCGTCAGCAATCTTACCACCTTGGAGGACGAGGACGAGGAGGATGCCCTGGCGGTCTTGCCGCGGGAGGAGAAGGCGCAGAGCAGCTGGAGCTAATTGGAGGCTCCTCTGGAGCTTCCACATGAAGCTACCTAGAATCCTAGGTGGACACTCTGAAAAAATCGAGGAATCCTATAAATTCTCACAAAAATCAGAAACATTCAGCTATCAATCCAACAACTCTAATTATAATAACCATCAAATCTGTTATCTTTTCTAATAAATTACCCACATCTGCCATTATGAAAATAGACTAAAGTAACCCCCTAAATATATATCTAAATTATCCACCTTTGCCATTATAAAAAACAATCTAAAGTAAACCCCTAATATTTGTGAAAATTATCCACATATGTCATTATAAAAATAATACAAATACCTCCCTAAATTTACATATAAATTATCCAATTATATCATTATTATTACAAGTTTAATTACTTATAAATCTGAATCTAAATTATATAATTATAGTAATATATTAAAGTGCATCAATATAAAATTCTAAATTACTATTTATATTATTATTAATATACTATTACTATTATTATTATTTATAAAAATATTACCCATGATATATGTCACCATATATTCATGTATGATGGAAGAGATAAGAATATCAATTCACAAAAAAATAGTTCAACTAAACATGTATTGAATGCATATGGAGGTGTGATGCAAAATAAAATCTATTATAACTAGATAATGATAAATATATGTATTAGAATATTTAATAGATGAAAAGGGCGTGAGATAGATAATTATAATTATTGACCTCATTCTTATGTTAATTTTAATTAGCCCGTGTGGGAGAATGGGTTGATAGACTAGTTACTCTAAAAGCTAGCTGACGGAAACAGGTTGGTCAACCGTGCCAACCCCTATAAAAGATACAGAATCTTGAGATCCAGTCTAACCTAACTTTTTGCATAATTAATCCAAGAATTTTTTTTCCAATTCGCAAGCATTATTCAATGTGCTTTGCAAAACCTCCTACTAACCTATGAAGTATAGAGTTAATAACATTTAAAACCCCATTTCTGTATGTTTAATCCTCAACCACTTAATTGTTTTAGCTCCCTTCCTGTTGCAATAGGTTCGTATCAACCTAAGTAATGTGAGTAGCAGTGACGTCTATCATGGTACATGTTTTTAGATTTAATTTTAATATTGATTTAATTAATATATAATTTAATGCACTTTCGAATTAAATGCTAATTAAAATTTTTAAATCACTTGCAAATGACAAACGAACCAACTGTCGCTAGTTTGCTTCATGCCGATCAAATTTCCCTCAACTATTTCTTTGATTCACCTTCTAATAAAAAAATATTGTCTTATTGCCTTTTTAGCTGAGAACCCCTTTCTATTATTCCTGTACCAGGCTTAAAAAAAACAGAAACCGGCCATTTGCCAACCACCTTTTTCTGGTATAAAGTTGCAGAATTGTCCTCCTAGCTGTAAAAGATAATTATTCAGAAAGTTAAAGGTCAGAAAGATACAATTGGATGAAGGAAACCGAGTAGGGCACCATTCCAACCGAATACTGAAATAAGGCAGAGGAAATTTGCTAAGGCACAAAAAAAGGTGCCTCTGCTTTGCTCCGCAAGAGCACCCATCACTCATTTGCGATTCTTTCCTGTTTTCTACTTGAAAACCGTGTAAGGTAAAGAGCAAATGCGCAGGCAACCCATTCATCAAGTTGATTCTTTCAATGTTTTGTATATCAAGGTGTGCTAGTGGTTTGCTTTTCTTATTTTAAATTCTTCGCCTTTGTGGTGGCTTTTGCTTAGTTTATGGTAAGAGATTACCAACTGCGTGCCATCATTTCTATATGATGATATGTGGGGACAGGATGGCGAATCAGTTCAGAGAAAAAGGACCATTCAATCATGTAAAGCATCAATTAGACAATGATCGCCCCATGATCAGAAAAACATATCATGAAACACACGGGAGAGATGCTAGCCGCGTTTGTAACATTGAAGTTTCGTAGAACTCCATGCAAGTGTTATATTATCACTGATATCAGTGGAGCCATGACGGCCACCAGACCTGCTGCTGGCGAGAGCCTACTCATTTCCCATCCCCTTACGCATGTGTTCCGCGCTGTACCATGGTGGTTGCCTGGTTGAGCATTTTCCGGCCGCCATAGGTAAAATTTGACCCTAGCTACGCCGTTGACTGATATTTTCTTTAAGAAACATACATATGCACAATCCTATAGAAATACATGTGCATACCTCCTTTTGCACGCCGTATCCTCACAGTTTTATAATTTTGGATGTGTCCGGCTACATACATAATATATATATTGGTCCCGGATAGCACAGAGGTCCCATCTACTCGTGTATAATATTCACGAGTGCAAATGCCCATGAGAAAGAAAAAATGTGTGCAATAAAATAGTGGAGCTGAATCGTCAATCCCCTAGTATCATTAGCGGTACGAGTGACCATACCGCCAATAGAATAGGAGTACATGAGAACTACTCTGCGGATCTTCCCAGGCAGCACTTAGAAGATTGTTGAAACATCCTCACATCACGATCACGTGTACGACAACCGAGAAAGTATGAGATGTTAGAGAAACAAACAACGTGAAAATGACTATACCTTACAATTAACATGGTATAAGTACGATGACCAATCCTATTTTCTGCAAAAACAATCAACAATTCCTAGCGCTGCGAAATTTCGGAGAAGGACGTACGTGATGTTGCCTTATGATCTTGTTTGGGACCGTAGCCAGCGTAAGCGCGCTGCGTATAAGCAAAACGCGGCTCGAAACCCGCTTCTCATGATTATACGGCCGCACGTAGAAACTATGGCTTATTCTGCGATGCGTGGTTCTCGAACGCGCGTTGAACGCCGGCCGTTTGGCGAGTGTATTCTGCGTTTTTGGCTTAAACATGTTGCATAAGCGGAAACAAACACATCCTATATCGGGTAACAAAACACGTGCCACGTCACCCGCTGGCTGACCTCTCCGGTCAACGCGAGCGCGGCGATCGAACGGCGACGGGGCCCGCGGCCGATCGACCGCCGCACTACTAGCGATGTCTTGCGGTGCTCGTGCACACGCACGCAGCACGCTTCCTCCTCCATGGCTCTGAAGCTGACGTGACCTTCCTCTCCGATGCACGCGTGCGCTGACTGGAATACTGGATCGGAGCAGGAACAAGAACAGGGGGCACGGCGAACACAGCTGCGTGCGCTGCACCGGCACCTAACGCCTCTGTTGTTATCAGATGGATGGGCCGGACCGCGAGGCGTACAGCGTACTCCAGCCGGGGTCGTCGTCGTCTCGATCAATTTGCTCTCATCGTTAATTAAGTTTTTTTCTTTTAGACGAAGCAAAGCTCTTTATTAGCTTCGAGATGAAATGTTTGTCGACCGTGTCGTTGTCTTTTTTTTTATGGGGGCATGTGTATGGTGTGGGAGAGCATTTGGGTTTACAAAAGATCACACGCCCCAAGCCACACTGGTGGAACTGGTTGGTAATTAAGATTTCTTTTAAGATGGAACCTACTCATCCGAGTTCGATCTCTTAATTACCGCATTATACTGAATTTATTTTATAGTTTAAGCGGTTAAAGGAAAATGATATGCCTGTCATCAGCGAGATATCTTTGCATTGGTAGTTTTATTAATCTTCATATATGCATACTTATAAGGATGAGTGTATATACGTATGATCATCAGTACTGTGTTTAATCCTTTTATAAGAGTGATGACTCAACCACGCTGATGCAGGCATGCAGGCACATGATCGAGGTAAGATATTTTCGGAGTACCGCCGAGCCCCGACCGAACACCGGAGCCACTCCGACTGACTAAGACGGGACAGCAGTTTAACAACCCATTGTCTAAAAAAACCAACCTGACACAATCCCTCCATTCCCGACCGACCGAGCCGGACCCGCCAGCCAACCGACGGAAACGAAGGACCCCCCCCCCCCCCCCCCCCCCCCCGGCCAGCTAAAAGCACGCGTGCACGAGATGACGAGCCCATTGCACTCCTTTGTTAGCAAGGTGGCAGAGCAGCATGCGAGGCGTGCGGATCGAGTACAAAAGGGCAAAGGGCAGCAGAAGACAGGCAGAGGAGTGGCCACGTGTTGGTGCGCAACTAAGGAGCAAAGCACCCTGGAGTTCCCCGAACGACTTTAGGTAAGTTTCATGAAAGCTGACATGACAGTATATTTATTATCTTATTATTTAGCCAATAAACGAAGTCTCCACGTTCGTTCTCAAAATCTATAAATTCTCACTCTAATCAGAAAAAAATAAAAAAAATAAAAAATACCCACCACTGCTATTATTATAAAATTAGTCTAAAATATCTCTGTCTAATTAAAAATCATCCACCAATACTATTATGAAAAACTAAATATAAAATATCATTTAGCTATGTATCAGTTACAAACATATCTATCTATCTATCTATCTATACTATAAAAAACCAAAAAAATTGAAATTAGCATATACCTAAATAAATCATCATTTACCTCTCACAGCCAGGGTTTTCCTTACCGGTAAGGAAAAAAAACCGGAGGTCAGCGAGAAACGTGTTTATCGGATTTCTCGGAAAATTATCGGATTTGCCATTTTGATTTCGGATGAAATTTAGAAAAAAATTCTCAATTTATGCAGGAAGTAACCTAGATTATTTCCAAACAATCTAATAGTATAAACAAGATACAACAATGCATATAAATATGACTTTCTTGCCACAACTAATAGTCTGTTTAATATGGTCACCGCTATCGCCATGGCTTCCTATGAAGTCGTGGAGGGACCGAGAGAGATGGGGAATGAAATATGAATAAGATTTAGTGTTAGAAGGCAGCGAGGTGGTTTGATATTTGGCTGCACCAATTTGGTTTGGGCGGATATTCAAAAGGGCCGAAAATTTCGGGCGATAAGTAAAAAAACCGGACCCCGCCGAGAAACAGGATTTTCGGTTTTCTCGGAAAATTCTCGCCGAGAAATTTTTCCTTGCTCACAGCAACCCCCACTTGCCTTACCATGGGGGCCACCTGCAGCACGGCAGACCGGCGAAAAGTCGAAAACTGCTCGTTCCAAAATGGTTCCGCCAAAACGAAATTTTTTTTTGTCACCGCGCGGCTCCCTACCCGCCCGCTGCACCCTCGACGATTTGAAGTTTAGCGTTCATCACGGAAGAGCGTTCACCACGGCGTTCATCACGGAATCCCGCACGATCCTTCCATCCCAGGTCCTCGTTCATCACGGAAGCCTGCACGATCCTTCCATCCCACGTCCTACACCCCTCCGCAAGCTAATTAGACGGTGCCCGGGTCTCCCCTCCGCAAGCTAATTAATTAGACGGTGCCCTGGTCTTCGTGGCCGCAAATGCTGCTGGACGGCGGCGGCGGACTGCGGGACGACGAGGGTTCCGGACGCAGGCGCCGGACTGCGGTTCGATGCGGCCCGACGCCGGACCCGCCCTCCTGTGGCGCTACGGCTAGCGGCCGCTCGTCGCGCTCGGGCTGCACGCCGGTGCCCGCACTGCGGCCACGCGGGAGCTGCCGCCTTCCGAGCCGTGGAGCTGAAACCCTAAGGCTACCTCCAACGGTGCCCTGTAAACCGCCTCCCACCCCACGTAGGGGGAGCTTTGGGGGAAATCCGATCCAACGGTTCCCACCAAAGCTCCCCGTATATACAGGGGGAGTTGAAATTCCCCTATATATAAGGTGAGTTTCAACTCCCTCTATATCTCTAATCACACCATTTCTTCGTGATATTAATCATGTTTAAGCCCCGTAACACGATGATAATGCGTATTATGACAGTACAAATATTATATGATTTTTTTAAATTTAAAAACATTAAATAAATAGTTAGTTAATGAGTGATAGTATATAGGGGGAATAGATATGGGGGAATGGTTGGAGAGAAGGAGTTATAGAGGGGGAATCTTTTGGAGGGGGATAGTAAAATATAGTAAATAGTACGTTTGGGGGGAGTTGGATGGGGGGAATGGTTGGAGAAAGCCTAACGGCCGTGTTTGGTTAGGATTCCATAGAATTTTTTTTCACCTTTGACCACTAATTTAGAGTACTAAATAAAGTCTAATTACAAAACTACCTCCACAACTCCCCGTGTAAATCGCGAGACGAATCTAATGAGGCCTTTGACCGCATGATTAGAGGATGATATTGTAGCATCACTGTAGCAAATCATCAATTAATTACCATCCTTAGATTCATCGCGAAAAGTTACATCCGTCACTGAAAAGGTTTTGCAAATAGACTTCATTTAGTACTTCATGCATATGAGATTCTTTTTTCGGAAAACGTGCGCGGAAATAACCAAACACGGCCACGTCAAACCTCGCCTTAGGCCGTGTTTAGATGTTTTGCAAAAAAATTTGAAGTACTAAATGAAGTCTATTTATAAAATTTTTGCATAGATGGGTTGTAAATCGCGAGACGAATCTAATGATGCTAATTAATTCATGGTTAATCAATAATTAGCGGATGGTTACTGTAGCATCACTGTTTCAAATCATGAATTAAGTATCCTCATTAGATTCGTCTCGCGATTTACAGCCCATCCATACAAAAAGTTTTATAAATAGAATTCATTTAGTACTGCATACATGTGTCGAAATATTTAATATGATGTTTTTTTTAGGTTTACGTGATTTATGGAATGAGAACTAAACATGGCCTGAGCAGTAAAATGGAATCCGGCAACCTCCTCTGTCTATTCCCCTATAGCTCGGACCATATCATAACCTACATCACCGGCGTTGTTGGCACAGAGTGCCGCCAGCCATTATTGCTGGACAAGCCCGAGCTGGTGCTTATTAGTCCCAAGCATGTTCTTATTTTTTTAATAATTTTGTTCCAAAATCTCTGTATAGGTGTTGGATCGAGTTCAGTTATGCAGTAAAAATTCCCAGAAAATCTTAGGTGTAAAAATGACAGGATTCAAGTGGCAGTTCGAGCTGATGCTTATTAGTCCCAAGCGTGTTCTTATTTTTTAACAATTTAATTCCAAAATCTCTGTATAGGTGTTGGATAGAGTTCAGTTATGCAATAAAAATTCCCTGAAAATCACAGGTGTAAAAATGACGGGATTCAAGTAGTGGCAGTTCAATTATGTGGTCCATGAGGAACTGTCTAATCCATATGCATCTTTCCAGAAAACAATGATGCGTCTTTCCTGCTATATATTTGTTTCATCTTTTCAATCGTGTGTCTTTCATCCTCAATTTCATCTCTTCGTATGGATTTTTAGATTAGTATGGACCATCGAGAACCCTACGTGATATCACCAATCAAGACGGCGGCCGTAGCGAACGCGGTTCTTGCTGTGTTGGAAACAAAACATCAAAAGGCCAGAGATTGGTATGCAAAGTTAACTGACGAGCAGAAAACACAAAGGAATGCAAAGAGAAGGGAGGCTTATGCGATGAAAAAAGTGCTAGCCGTGCGCCAGAGATGTGTACGCTCGTTGCGGATGCTGGTAATAATTATGCTAAAAATTAATTTGTATACGCATAATTTCTTTACTCAATTTACAGTTCTTGCTGTGCTGGAAACAAAATTTACAGAGATGCGTACGCTCGTTGCGGATGCTGGTATCCTAAATATTATTATCTTGTTATATAAATTTGGTTAAACTTGAAAAACTTTGACTCTGCAAAATTCTTGGAATGACTTATAATTTAGAACGGAGGGAGTACTAATTAGGGTTGCATTGGTCATTATGGATGATATGGACTACTTAATAACTAGAGACCGGGCGGTGCTACATGATCTTTCCATGCTTACGACTTGCCATATTCTATATGCATACTAATACTAATAGGTAAAGTTTTTAAGGATACTCAGACCCAGTCATCCACTACAGGTCGTTTATACCAATGAACCAATTAATATGGTTTGCTGACTGATAGTGCTATTTTCAGGAATTATGAATGGTATAGGCCTTGCAGATCAGTTTCTTCCAAAGCTTGAATCCTAAAATTTTGATAAAAGATAGGCACCAATCACACGTGCTTCAAATTTTGATATTCAAGCAAATTTGGAAAGTTGATGGGGACGAGAACATGCAGTCGATAGGAGCACGGCGTGATGTCGATAAAAATTACGGAAGTGGCAGATTCAATAAAAAAAACTTGTGACAACTAAAATTTAGTTTGATCATTTTTTCTAACATGTGCGTGCTGCACGTGCACCCTACTAGTACTATTAATAAAAACTAAAGCCAACAACAATCAATCAAAATAAAATGAAAATAAGAATAATTATATGCATAATATTATTAAAGCTCCACAAATCAAATTGTTATTATAGGTAGATCATATTTGAATTGTTTTAACCAACAATAAAATATAATTTACGATAATGAATAGAGTGATATATAGTAAAAAATAGTATAATTTTTAAGTAAGGATACAACGATATGCAAATTTTTGAATTTTCAATACTAGCCGTGCAAATACGCGGGCTATACACCTAGTTTATATTAAAAAGAGAAGTGAGAGTTTCATAAGATGTATGAGCGAGTATCGAATAGTGAGCGAAATCCAACGTAGGTGAGAGAAAAATAAAAAAAGAGAAAAAACAGGCGAGTCGCGAGACGTCCGCTTGAGCCGGCGATGTACATTGTTTAGTAGCAAAATCGTCCGCTCGCCTGCTCGTTTGCTTCCACGTCGTAACTAAGGAGTCAAAAGCTGGTGGGGTCCACCACTACTGCTGCACAGCTCCATCAGAGCTGGAGCGCGAGGCGCCCGCGAGTAGGTGAATTCATTGAACTTATTCTAAGAGGAATTTTATCTTTATAAAACTCATCCAACTCAGTTACTTAGTTTTTGCTTTAAATAATTGTACGATGAAATCATGCATTGATGGGCTTACAACTGGGAGTTAATTCCCTGAATGCCATCAAAATTTAAGACAATCCCCTCAATGCCATCAAAATTTAGGTCATCCCTTCATTGCCATTGAAATTTTACTTCAATCTCAATGTCATTCCGTGAGTCTGCTGTTAGAACGACTGTTAAACAAGGACAAAAAGACGTTAGTGCCCCAATGAGACATGGACGGCGGCGCCACTCCCGTGGTCCTGCACGCGGTCGTTCTCTTGCCACGGTGTCTTTGTCAGCAATCATACACGTGCACAAATTTTCTTGGTGTGGCAAGACCGGCACATGGTAGTACGACCAACAGTGACAGGCCGGCGGGCGGCGACGGCGAGAGAGGAGATCGAAAGCTGCTACACAAGACGCACCGTGCACGTCCATGGCATGGTGGAGGAGCGGCGAGGCCCGGGGACGTCGGCGTGGCAGCCCAACGGCAAGGACGGACGGGACCTGGCCTCCCGGGTGAGCCAGTCGGCCAGCGGCGCGTCGCTGGCCAGCGGGGGGTACGCCGTGCCGCGGAGGCCCTGCGCCCGCAGCGCCCGACCAGAGCACCGCGGCCGCGGCCACGCCCACTCCGTCAGCGCGCATGGCGGCGGCGCACCACGCCCACGCGGCGGCGAGGACGGCGGCCGCGCACAGCAGCAGCGGCGCCTGCGCCTCCCATGACCCAGCTGCTGGCACACTCGTCACCATGGCTCGGCTACTACTTGCTGATCAATCGACAAGCTAGGCTCGTGGTCGTGGCGGCTCTGCACTGGGAGGGAGTAAATCTTATAGAGAGGCGGCCACGGGCGCCTGCGAGTGGGCGCCGAGCAGGGGCGCCGCCGGCCCACTCCCCTCCCCCACCCCAGGTCCTAGGGCGCCTCCCGCGCGGGCGCCGAGCAGAGGCGCCGCCGGCCCCCTCTCCCTCCCCCACCCCAGGGCCCAAGGCGCCTCCGCGTGGGCGCTGAGCAGGGGCGCCGCTAGGGCCCCCACGCGCCAAGCAGGGGCGTCGTTGCGTGGGCGCCGAGCAGGGGCGCCGCCGCGTGGGCACCTGCTCCGTTAGGCAGTTCGTGGGCTTGAGGATCTGCCGGGAGTTTGGGAGCCGTGCGGGTGGCGGCAGGGGCGCTGGTCCGCCCTCGCGCGCCCTCCTGGCGGCGCATCGCTGGCGCGCGTGGGGGAAGGTGTGGGCGGCGCGCGCCGGGGGTGGGGAGGGAGCTGAGGGTTGGGAGTTGGGATAGGGTTACAAACGAACAAAAAAAATTGGACAAATCGGACTTCAACATTTGGTACAGTATTTTCACGGTTTCCGCTTGGAAACTAATGGAAATGGCACTGAGGGTATTAAAGTAAAATTTCAATGGCAATGAAAAGATGGCTTAAATTTTAATGGCATTGAGGGGATTGCCTTAAATTTTGATGGCATTCAGAGAATTAACTCTACAACTAGAGCGCATGGGCAAGATGGGTTGTGGGTTCGAGCCCTTTGTTATCTGACTAACCGCTGATGTGAACTCGAACCCTTTGACCTGCTGGTTGACTTTGTGCAAACGAGATCCTGTACAGGTGCTATGTGTAAAAAAAAAACTCCTTTTTCCTTCCTTCATTCGTCGTTCCCATCCGGCCATCTCACACATGTTTGGTGTGGTGAGCCACACCGTGACTCCGCCCCCCCCCCCCCCCCCCCCCCCCCCCCCCGCGTTAATCGGCCTACAAGCCCATGCCGGCCATTTTCCAAAATTTCGGCGACGGACATCCATGGAACTGCTTACATTATTGTCCACTTGAATATTCACACATTTTTTTGCGACGACAAGTGTAGGAGTACAAAGCGTGCGACCAATGGTTGACACAGGGAGCAAAGGCCGGACGTACCACGGTACCAGCAGCAACCAACGGCGGTGCAGCCGTGCAAGCGCCTTGTTTGATTTAGGGAATGCTAGGTAGGAAATAGTAACACTTTGACTACTAATTACGGTGTTAAATAAAATCAGTTTATAAAACCAACTTTAAAACCCCGCGCTAGGAATTCTGAAGATTCTAATGAGATCTTTGACCGCGTGATTTGTGGATGGTTACTATAGCATCATTATAGCTAATTATCAATTAATTACCGTCATTAAATTCATCGCGAAAAATTACATTCATCTCTAAATTTTTTTTACAAATATACTTTATTTGATCCTTCTTCGTGTGGAGAGTAGAAGAGCCGCGCTAGGATCAATGGGAACCAAACGGGGCCAAGATCCACATCCGCAGCGCGCCCAAGATCACAGGGACACACCGGCCGAGCGCAGTAGTCGCCCGTCGCCGTCACAGTCAAGCGATCGCGTTGCGTCACGGCGACGAGTCGACGAAGAGCTTGCCTGCTGGAGTGCTGGCGGATGCCCTGCCGGCAGACAGCGTAGTGGGCCGACCGGTGAACCGACCTGGTGCCGTCCAGTCCGCCCGTCTCTCCGGGCAGCGTGCGCTTTGGTTGTGTCAGCGGTTGAGAGGCCACCCGCCCATCCGTCACGTTCGTGTCCACGACGTGCCGTGCCAGCGCATTTATAGTAGTTTCTACACAAATGCTCCCTCCGTCCGACGATTGCTGTCTCCTCGCGGGCTCACGGCGCCGTGTGCGAACTACGAAGCCATCAGCGACGTTCCCGCGCCGTCGGCCGTCGGAGACGGAGACGGAGAGCATGAGCCGGATGCTGGACCGAACTCCGACCCAACTTCAACTTGCCTACTTGCGCTTGAGTTATGGCGCGGTCGTACAGAAAGGCTACTCCGAGAGTCCCAGCCTCAGATCGTGGGCCGCCGACATATAAAGTTGTTTCAAAGTCACTCCATCACACTCTAGCTTATTCGTGAAGTCTAAGGATGGTAGGCTAGCAATAGTACTAGTCTACGTTGATGACTTAATCATTATCAGGGACTATTTTGCGGAGATACAAAGGACAAAAGAAAATCTCTCAGTCTGATTTCAAATGAAGGAGCTCTGAGTTTTGAAGCACTTTATTGGACTTGAGATGGAGCGCACAAAGGAAAGGCTATTTCTGAGCCAATAGAAATATAACAAGGACCTTCTCCAAAGATAAGGAATGCTTGACTGCAAAACTATTTCTACTCCTATGGATCCCAATATGCGGCTACAAGAAGATAAAGGGAAAGATCGGGAGGATATGACTATGTGTCGACAACTGGTCGGGAGTCTCATCTATCTTACATTAACTTGGCCCGATATTTCATATGTGGTTGGAGTGGTTATTCGATACATGAGCAATCCTAAGAAGTCTCACCTTGATGCAGTCAGGCGTATCCTCAGATATGTTAAAGGAACCATCAATTTCGGTATTCTATACAAGAAGACAAATAATTGCCAGGTGATGGGATACTGTGATGCCGATTATGATGGAGATTGTGGGACACGACGATCAACTACGGAATACTTCTTCAGTCTTGGGACTGGAGCTATATCATGGTGTAGTAAGAAACAACCAACTGTGGCATTATCTAGTATTGAAGCAGAGTATCGACTGAAGCAGAGTATCGATCAGCAGCAATGACAGCACAAGAAAGCACCTGGCTCAAGCAGTTGATGGAGGATCTTCACCAGCCAACAGAATGTCAAGTAAATATTTTCTGTGACAATCTATCTTCCATTCGTTTGGCAGAAAATCCTGTCTTTCATGCAAGAACCAAACACATAGAAGTTCACTATCACTACATAAGAGAAAAGGTCATTGAGGGTGATATCATTATGGTGCCTACCAAGATAGAGGAGCAGACTGCCGACATACTCACAAAAAGTCTCAACAAAGCAAAATTTGAAAAATTTCGAGAATCACTCGGCATTGTCTGCTCTACTTTGGATAGAAGTTTGCCTTGAGGGGGAGTGTTGAAAGAAGTAAGTCAAATTTCTACACTCTTCTCCACAATTCAAGGATAAGATATTCTCCGTGGAGTTCTTTAGAATATCTAAATAAAATAAATCAAAGATACTTCTACGACTAGATATTTTCATGAAGTGTAGAATTTAGATCAAGGGCTATGATTTTGCCACATGTCAATTGTCGTGGTGTGCAAACCCACAGCCGGGTAGCGGAATGTACCCGCCTAAGCCCTAAGAGAATATGAACTCGAGGGGTAGCTAGACTTAGTTCGATCTCGATCTAGAACACGATGAACACCAGGGTTTAGAGTGGTTCGGGCCGCCGAAGCGTAATACCCTACGTCCACTGTGTGTTGTATTGCTTGTGCTCCCAAGAGTTTGAGAGCAAGTGTGTGTGTTGGATCCCCCCTTTTTTATAGCGGGCGTGCTCTCCCTTTTATATGTCCAAGGAAATCACGTACACTGAGCGGGGCCCCGACATGTGGACCCGGCGATGTATTATAAACTACATTTTGGCCTTCAATGCCTCAGATCCGGAGATCTTGTCGTCGGCTTTCGTGCGTAGCTTCTGACCAGGGATGGTCTTGAGCTGTCCTGTTAGAGTAGAGTCTAGCCTCTGCAGCCACGCGTCGAGGTCATGATGAAGTGCCGAACTACTGACTCAGTCCACTGTAGCAGCGTGCACTGTTGCTCCAGTCAGTAGCTAGTCATCATGACTCGTCGCCCATGCGCGCGGTGCTGAATCTTTAATGCTTGCCTTGGTAACTGACGAGCCGCCTCGGTAACTGGCGATCCACAGTGTGGAATGACAAAAGCTGCCCCGTGCCCAGAGGCAGCAGAGCCCGCCTCAACCACTCGCACTTAATGCGGGTGGGTGAGGAAGCTTCCAGTGAAAGGCTTGCGCCCACGCCCGCGTCTGCGTGACACATGGCGGCTCTGGACCCCTCCCGAGCAGCTAGCTGAGTCGAGAGCTCACGGGGGTCTGGATAGGCACGTGGAGGTCCCGGACCCACCTGCGGGGGTCCGAGTCCGCGGTCACAGGTGCTGAGCATTTCCACCTCTGGGACACGTGCTGACACCGGACTCGTCCAGGAGCGGGAAGCGGGTCCGGGAACGTTGGTCCGGTGAGATAGAGTCGGACCCCAGGGGTCCGGCTGCTCAGCTCCTTAGGGCGTAGTTATGTATAACTACGCGAGTCTTGGCATAGTAGGAGTGGGTGCCCCAGTTGCAGGGTACCGACAGAGGCCCCCGGGCCCACCTCGGGAGAGGCAACGAACCCGCAGGTGGGGCCACTACTGTGAGCAACTTGGCTGCTTCTGGCGCCCAGCGGTGCGTGCCGCAAGGGTCTTGTCCTGTGTCGTCCATCCTTTGGGTCACCTGCTGCATCATCACGTTTGGACCTGCACATGACTCAAGATAGATGCTTAGTAGCGTGCCCACGGGTCCCAAATCCTGTTGGCTGTAATCCTTTGAGATAGACAGTTAGGTTCAGTGAACGGAGCTCAAGGGGCCGGCCTTTAGGTTAAGAGAAAGTCCGGGCCTCCAGGTTCTCAGTCCTAGGTACTACGGCACTCATTCACAGGAGGTGGTGCGTGTAGTCTTAGGGTACGGAACCAGGCTAAACGGCTACACGGCTCCGGACCTCCCCGGAGAATGAGTGCGCTTCCCTGAACCTGCAGGTTCCCAGGGGTCCGTACCCCTCTCTTCCATGAGGGGTCTCGAGCTAAGTCACTAACTAGCCAACTCAATTCGGACCACAATCACCGCACAAGAGTAAGAAGCCACATGGGGGTTAGCGCAACCAGAATGCGTAGATTGAAATTGGAATGTAACATCCTTAGAGGCGAACTGAGAATAAACTTTTTCTTTATAACTAGATGTACATGAGATCTGCGATGTAAGCCAGAACACGGGTTTATGAGGCCGGAGCTGTCCGGACCTCCAGGCCCCCAGTCTTAGGTACTACGGTACTCGCCCTAAGGAGGTAGAGCATGCGGGCTTAGGGTACGGAACCAGGCTAAGCGGCTACACGGCTCCGGAACTCCCCGGAGAGTGAGTACGCTTCCCTGAACCTGGTTCGCAGAGGTCCGGACCCCTCCACGGGGGAGGCTCACCGGACTGGACCACACGGAAGTACTACCTAGTTACAAAGGAAAAGATTTTATTCCCTGCTGAGCCTCTAAGGGTAGGACTTACAGAGATGTAGAGTCGGGGGTGCAACCGGAGTCGGCTTTCCGCCGGAGAGAGCCACCAGAGTTGGCTTAGTGCGACTGGAGTGGGCTTTCCGCCGGAGAGAGCCACCAGAGTCGGCTTAGTGTGACCGGAGTGGGCTTTCCGCCGTAGCGGGCTTGGTGCGACCGGAGTCGGCTTTCCGCCGGAGCGGGCTTTGTGCGACCGGAGTCGGTTTTCCGCCGGAGCGGGCTTGGTGCGACCGGAGTCGGCTTTCCGCCGGAGCGTGCTTCCTCACACGTACACTAGTTATTTTATAATTAGTTATTTTGTTTAGTTATATTTAATACTTTATGCATGCGTTAAAAAATTCGATGGGTTAGAGAATCTTGTAAAATTTTAAAATTTTGAATGCAAGAGCATAATATCCGATCCGTTCATCATCAAAAGGAAACAGCTCGAGCCGAGAAGGCAGCACTGCACACACGTACAGTGTGACTTGACATGGCTTGGGTATCTTTAACGCGGCCCTGTTTAGTTTCCAAAAATTTTTGCACAGCATCTGTCGTCTCGAATCTTCAGACATATGCATGGAATATTAGATGCAGTAAAAAAATAACTAAATATACAGTCTAACTGATTATCACAAGCTGAATCTTTTAAAGCTTATTAGTCCATAATTAGATATTTGTCAAGTAACAACTAAACAGTATCAAAATCCAAACTTTTTCACCAACTAAACACATTGTAAGAGCATGGCGATCGGATAACGCGCGCAGTACTGATACTGATTCCAACCATAGATAGTAACAGCAGTATACCACTAGTATCATACTGCATGCATACACCGAAAAAATAACTGAGCTACAGCTACATATATACAGGCAATGGTGCGTAGTACTAGCAGATAAACCAGAGAGAAAATTCCACATGACCTTACGGTCGCGGTGCTTATCGTGAGCGTATGCGATGCGATGCCATGCGATGCGATGCGAGAGTGGCTCCACTCCACTGGTCGTCTGCTCCCTCAATTGCTGGTGGAGCGGTGGTGTGGTCGTGTTAATTAAGTCGTGTGGACGTACGTGTGGTGGTTGCATGCCTGGCCCTTGAGTCCTACTGATCTCTGTATGTACGAAGCATTGCAGCTGCATGTTTCATTCACAGGTCGTCCTTGACCTTGAGGCAGGCAAGTGATGTCAGCTTTATTTGCCTCCCTTTAGTTCCCAAACAAAAAAAATTTGGGTGTTACATCAACTTGATTAGATGTTGAGAGAACTTTTCAGACACTAATTAAAAAACTAATTTCAGAACTCACTTGGAAACCGCGAGACGGATTTTTTGAGGCCTTTGACCCCATGCACTAATTATGCTCAAAAGATTCGTCTCGTCGTGTACATCCAAACTGTGTAATTAGTTTTGTTATTTAATTACATTTAGTGCTCCATGCATGTGTCCAAAGAGAAAGTCACAAATTTCGAGGTAAAAATTTTTGGAACTAAACGCGCCCTCTGCCGCCGGTGCCTAGCGGTGCATCGCCAGGTGAGCGCGCTGTACGGGCATTGACCAACGACGCTCCAGAGCAGACTGCTACCATCTTCAGAGCCATGCAGTGCAAATACAGAGGCCTTGTTTTTGTTTATGTTTAGTTCCCAAAAATTTTCCTACCGTATCCATCACATCAAATATTTATACACATATATGGTATGGTGTATTAAATGCAGTTATAAAGAATAACTAATTACATAGTTCAATTATAAATGACGAGATAAATCTTTTAAACATAATTAGTCCATAATTAAATATTAGTTGCTAAATAACAACGAAAATACTACAGTACTCGAATTCAAAAAAATTCGCGAACTAAACACAGCCACAATGCAGATGCAGGGCTCGCCACTATTCCTGTTTCAGCGGCTGCATGGGAGAGAATCATGCATGATGTGTCCAAGCACCGTGTCTGTCCCAATGCAAGTCAACTAGTAAGCTGCTAATCATACTGCTCGCTATGAATCTTCCAGTGTTTTGCAACTTTTACAGCATCTATCGTCCAAATAACGAGCAAATAAGTCAGAACGAATGGCGCGCCATTCCAACATCTCCTCGATCCAATTGAACGACCATGCGAGTGAGATCCACCACCCAGCCATCGTCACGGACGCTAAGCTAATCAACAATGCCCTCGCCTTGCCCCACTCAGTAAGGAAAATGGCCTCATTAAACCATTGTTTTGTGATTTTGGTAATTGAGTAACAATACAATCAATGAGACTAATGAGTTTGTCAAGTAAACAATTATAAATCTCAGGGATGAAGTAAAAAGGTCAAGCAAAACAAAATACAAAGAAAGAACTCAAAAAAATGTTAAATTGGACGAGTTCTGCAAAACCCAGTTGCACCGGATGATCCGAAGCAAGGGCACCCGAGCATCCGGTTGCCATCGGATAAACCGACGCTAGGGCGTCGGAGCAACTCTGCCCGGATGTCAGGTCACGTGGGGAAAAACCAAGTGGAACCGGATGATCCGACGCTACCAAAGTTAGGGCATCGGTATATTGTCCGGAGTATACATCAGAGAGCTTGTAGAGCGCACTGGAGCCAAGTCTACTGCACCGGATAAACCGAAGAGGCACAGGAGCAAGCGTCGGAGTAATGACGTCATCAGCAGCTGAAGATCCCTTCAGCACCGGAAGATTCAACGCCCCACCGGATGAACCTACGTCAGATCACCGGTTCATCCGGTGCCTCCTGCGTCATGTGTCAGAAGCCCCAACGGCTACCTCAGGACACAGTGTGACCGGATGATCCAGTACCTACCCGTCGGTTTATCCGACGCTACGTAGAAAAGCTGAGTAACGGCTCCCAACGGCTCTATTCACTTGGTGGCCTATATATGTCATCTCCTGGCCATTTGAAGTTTGCTGGAGTTCAAGAAAGTCACAAACACACCCAAGAATATCTCCAAACCATCCAAGAGCTTAGCACTCATATCCTTAGCCATTAGCACACTTTGAGAGTGTTGTGTAGAGGATTAGCTCTTAGTGAGTGAGATTGCAAGACCAAGTATTTATGCTGAGGTTCTTTAGTGAACCAAAAGAAGAATTCGGTGCGCCGACACCTTGGAGCTTTGAAGGCTCGCCGGCACATCATCGACCCTCCGACTTGGTGTGGAGCGGCGACGACAACATTGTGCGGGGGACGTGGAAACCCCCATCCTTTGTGGAGAAGCTCCTTAGTGGAATCCGGGGCCAAGGTGACTGTGATTGTGTTCACGGAAGAGACTTGGTGGCCGAGTAGCAATACTCTTAGTGAGTGCTACAACAACGTGGATGTAGATATGCCTCCGTGGCTAACCGAACCACGGGATAAACATCCGCGTCAAGAGTTTGCTTTCTCCTATCACTCTCTTTAAACTTCCGCATTTCATACTAGTAATTTGTGTGTATTTACTTTCATAGAAGTAGTTTATTAATAGGAAAGGCTATATGTTGCTAAACTCTTTTTTGACAGGGGTTTCACTCTAGAACAATTATAGTTGCACATCTAAATAGCATGTTTCAGTTTAATATTGTGCAAACTGGCTGTTGTGAATCTGAAGGTGCATGCATGCATAGGGACAAGTAAGGGTTTGATTGGTTCCCTTTCCAACGCGACCTGGCTCGTTCTACCGATGCAGGCTCTGGCCGCCCCGGTAATTCACTCTGCATACAGGGAGCTTTTGTTTGGTTTCTGCTCCCGCACAGTCAGGTTGGACCGAGCAAGTGATTGGTTGCCAGACTACCAACAACACTCATGGGCCATGTTTGGTTGGAGGGTAGAAAAGTTTTGATGAGAGAGAAACGATGCTTTGACTACTAATTAGGGGTATTAAATAAAGTCTAATTACAAAATTACCTCCACAACTGTGGTACTGTAGCAGTTGCTCTAACTAATGAGGTCTTTGACCGCATGATTGGAGGATGATTGAGCGCGGTTACTGTAGCATCGCTGTAGCCAATCATGATGAAACTTGGCTCATTAGATTCGTCTCGAAAAGTTACAGCCATTCCTAAAAAGGTTTTGCAAATAAACTTCGTTTAGTACTTCATACATGCATTCGTCTTTTTGTGCAAAAATTTTCATGGAATCATCCAAACATGGCCAGCCAGGCCACACGGAAACGACCGATTTCTTTGTTTCCCGCGAGCCTGGCCCGGGGGCGGGTTTTGCATCTAGCCAACCAGGCCCCAACACTACCAGGCATCCAATCACGGGGGTCTTGCATCCCGGGAGCCTGGTTGGCTCGTATGCGGCCAACCAATCAGGCCCTAAGTCGCTTCCACCAAAGCTGAAACAAACTACCAGCCAGCACATGATATGATATTTCTGCCAAGGTTTGCGTCCTTCCCTCAACAAATTAACGAAATAATATATAGACGATGGAAATCTGCATAACAAACTACTTGCCTGCCTACCTTGGAGTCGATCGCCCAGCAGGCAGATTGGCTGATTTTACAACAAGAAGCAATAAATAGGTGGTGGTGGCGGCGGCGGTGGCGGCAATCAATCAGCCGTTAACCAGCGGCCTTTTGTGCCCTGTGGAGAACTAGGAGGGTGGATTAGGAATCTCAGGAGACACGTGCATGTCAGCCCGCGCTCGCTAGTCGCTAATTGGAGACACTCATGGAATGATCAGTCCAGTTCAGATTCTTGGCACACGCATGTGCATGCATTAGCTGATCCTGATACACGACGCTTGCATGCATGCAAAATCTTTAGTAAGGGAATGACGACATGTGGTGCGGCAATTGCAAAGCCAAGAATGGACTAGGGGCTAATCTTCTCTTCTTTCATGGCACATGCTGGCCACTACGCACGTTACTGTTGCAACTCGTCAGGTTAGGTCTGTACGTATGACGAGTCGATTTTTAATTTTGCCTGCTAGGCTGCTGGCAAATTTCATGTGAACCATATATAAATAACACGGGCGTACTTCCTTCTCGATCTGCATGTCTAGCAATCTTTTTTTTTGAAAAGATAGCAGGAGCACTGCTCTGTCATATAAGAAGGAGAAGAATCGTAACCGTACATGTCGTGGTTTGTGGAGACCCACGCCGGGTGGCGTAGTGCACCCGTCTAATCCCAGAGGGTGAGTACTCGGGGTTAGCTAGGATTAGCTCAATCTCAGTGGAAGAACGCGAAGAACACAACATGTTTAGAGTGGTTCGGGCCGCCGGAGCGTAATACCCTACGTCCACTGTGTGTTGTATTGCATGTGTTGTGAGAGTCTTGACGTGTGTTCCGCTTAGTCTATGTGTTCTAGCGGGCGTGCTCTCCCTTTTATATGTCTAAGGGGAGCACGTACACTGAGCGGGGCTCCGACATGTGGATCCGGCGATGTATTATAAACTACACTTTGGCCTTCAATGCCTCAGATCTGGAGATCTTGTCGTCGGCTTTCGTGCGTAGCTTCTGACCAGGGATGGTCTTGAGCTGTCCTGTCATAGTAGAGTCTAGCCTCTGCAGCCGCGCGTCGAGGTCATGATGAAGCGCCGAACTACTGACTCAGTCCACTGTAGCAGCGTGCACTGTTGCTCCAGTCAGTAGCTGGTCATCATGACTCGTCGCCCATACGCGCGGCGCTGAGTCTTTAATGCTTGCCTTGGTAACTGACGAGCCGCCTCGGTAACTGGCGATCCACAGTGTGGACTGACAAAAGCTGCCCCGTGCCCAGAGGCAGCAGAGCCCGCCTCAACCACTCGCACATTATGCGGGTGGGTGAGGGAGCTTCCAGCGGAAGGCTTGCGCCCGTGCCCGCGTGTGCGTGACACGTGGCGGCTCCGGACCCCTCTCGAGCTGCTAGCTGAGCCGAGAGCTCACATGGGTCCGGATAGGCACGTGGAGGTCCCGGACCCATCTGAGGGAGTCCGGATGGCACGTGGAGGTCCCAGACCCACCTGCGGGGTTCGGGTCCGCGGCCACAGGTGCTGAGCATTTCCACCTCTAGGACACGTGGTGACACCGGACCCGTCCCCGAGCGGGAAGCGGGTCCGGGGCCGTTGGTCCGGTGAGATGGAGTCGGACCCCAGGAGTCCGGCTGCTCAGCTCCTTAGGGCATACTTACGGATAACTACGCGAGTCTTGGCACATTAGGAGTGGGTACCCCAGTTGTAGGGTACCGACAGTACATCACGCGTCGAAGCGAACACCAACACCATACAAACAAACGCACACAACATAACGCTACACCACCACCACCTAGGAGAGGAGCTGAAGTTGAGCCAACAAAGAGCGCCGTCATCACCAATGCTGTGCCACGCCAAAAGTCGCAGCCCGCTGCAAACCCGTACGGCTACTAGAACTCCTCCACCACGGGGCCAACACAACAAGCCGCACACACAGGGCCGTTGATTCCTCTGATCCAACCTTGCTTCAGCAGAACACTCCCATCGCAACACCATTGAAAAACACGGATCCTGGCCACTCTACATGGGCTTCGCCTCTCCCACCGCCTCACACTCCTCCGAGCAACCACCTTAAAGTGTACGGGGACCTCGCCTCCCGCCGCACTGGACACTGCTCTGCCAAGCACCCGAACATCCGAAACCACTTTGAGAGCATCACCTACGCCATGTCGTCACCGAGGCCACCACTGCTCCAAGCGTGCCAGCCCGAGGCATGCAGCACCCATGGGCCCTCTGCACCTCGCCCCAGCACAATGACCCTGCGCACCTCCTCAGCCATTGCACACGGGCCATCCAGACCACCACCAACACTGCCACAAGTCGTGACGGGTCTCTATAACCGGCGCCTCTAGGAAGGACGCGGTGCCAATGGCGCCGCCGTCGCCTGTCCATAACAATGGACTGAGTTTTCACCCCGAGAACCCATGCTTCAGGACACGGTGCTCTGTAGTGATGCCCCAACGGGAAGAAAGACGCCGCAAGGGCGCCGCCACCACTACCACCGACAAGAGCGCCGGTGAAGGCTTTCGCCTGGATCAACGCCATGCCTGTCGCACACTCAAGGACAAGCAGCAGCAACAAGCTCCCCATCACCTCCGCAACGCCTCTACGGATGACTCGGCACGCCCCGAAGTGCCACCACGGCACCACGAGAGGACACTAGTGCTGGGAGCACCCCCAGCGTAAGCCATCCGGCCCCACCACCGAAGCAGCGCCGAATCCGCAAAGAAGTCAAGGAGGAGAGACAGGGAACACAAGCCATCTCACCTCCATTCGCACTACCCGTACGCAGATGTCCGCCGGCTCCACCTCCAGACCACCATGGCCCAGAGCGGGCAGCCATGCTGCCCCCCCCCCCCGCAGAGCCACCCGCGGCCTCAAGCCGCCACGCCCTGCACCTCGCAGGCCGCAACCGCCGCCGTCCCTGCCCTGGGCAGCCTGTGCACCACCGGCCCCTGCGCCGACCGCCGTCTCCATCACACCCCGGCCACCAGCACCGCGAAAGCTATGCGACGGCCGCTGCCACCGCCAGTGCCATCCGTGCCGGCCGAGGCCGCCGCCTACCAGCGCCCGCCGCCGCCGCCGCCGGAACCCGCAACGTGCCCCACACCCCACGAACGCACGCCCCCGCCGTGCGGCCACCGGATCTGGCCGGAGCAATGCCGGATCTATGGCCCCGAAAATCCGTCACCGCCGACGGGCGCCATCAGGGGGCCGGACGGCCGCGCCCACCTCGACGCCCCCGAGGGAGGTGAAATGGCCGCGCCGCCACCATCCTCGACACCACACGGGCTTCCAGAGGTTCCTCGGGCAGCGGCGCGATGGAGTAAGCGGAGGTGAGGATGGCAGCGGCTAGGGTTAGGGTTTCGGCCCCCGGTCGCCCGATACAGGAGCGCTCTGTTTCTCCTGTATAATCCCTCCCAATTTCAGATAGTTAGCCTTTCTAGCAATTGTTATGAAACGTCGCTAGAATTAGTATAGTTGGGCACTTTGAGATGAAGATATAAAGTTTTATTTGTGTGGAAGCAGTGACTATCCATGACTTACTTTATGTACTGCTGAGACAGTATGTAGTCCAGGACCCTGCCGACTGACATGATTTGATCAGGGTCCGTTGAAGAGTCTTCGCTGCTTGGTGGTCAATGCGTGCTTGAACTGTGTGTCCATGTTTGGAGAAATAGCTACGGATTATTTGAGGGTTACTATTTAGCCCATAGAAATAGCACACCAATGAAATAGTCTTTGAGATATTTAAATCCAAAGGCTATTTAACCTTTAATGCACTTTCTCAATCATTTGACCTCTTAATCTCTCTCTTCCCATCGGATCCATGTTATGGCCGCCGCCGTGGCCCTTGCTGTGGCCGGTTCAACGGCAAGCACCAGCAGCCCCCTCCTCTGCTCTCCTCCCTCCACTCCTCTCTCGTGAGCATAGCTAGTAGCCCCATCTCCACAGCGGCGGCTCCACCATCCTCTACTGAACTCCACATCCAGTCATAGCGCAGAAAGCCCCCCTCCACCTCGGCTTCTCCTCCCTCCGCCATCAGCAGCAAGTGTGGAGCTCCCATCTGCAGCCAGGCGCGGGGCCAGCGGCGTGATCCAGCCAGAGCGACGCGACTGTTGGGGACACCACCTTCGGTCCGGTCGCCGAAGGTGCGCGAAGACTGATCAGCAAGAACATTGAAGCCAACGGGAGTGAACACAGAAGATTACCGCCTTCGCTTGTCTTCGGGTGTGAAGACGAAGACTCGCGAGGATCGGTCGACGGGAGCGTCACGGCGAGTAAATAATGGGCCACATAGCCTTCGCTTGTCTTCGGGTCTGTAGCCGAAGACCCGCGAAGACCGGACGGTGCGAGCATCAGTGAGGAGTAAGCGACAGGCCGCGTAGTCTTCGTGGAGAAGGCCGAAGAGGATTATCTGTAGTTGTGGGCCCGTCTAAGCTGTAGCGCACTGAGCTTGTATTAGGGAAATTATGTGTACGTCCAGGAATATTCCAAGAATATGACCGTTGTAAGGGTGTAGAAGAGTAAATGTACGTGGGAGGTGTAACGCCACCTATAAATACCCCCTGTAATGTTCATTGATGGGACATTGAATAGAGAGAGAGAACATTTACTACTTGAATCGTGTCTCCGTCGATGCCCTCACAGACGGCCAGCTTGAAGTCAACCTTCTGGACATTGGCGTCTCAGCCGAAGACATTGCGGCGATGCGTCGCATCAACGCCCGCATCGAAGAGGCACGAAGAGCTCAGCAGCAGGCCTTGGAAGCAGAGCCTTCGGAGAGACAAATGATAACAAGAGTGAAGGGGAAGGAGACCATGCTCACAGAAGCAGAGTGTCAAGAGTAGTACAACAAGTTGAGGGAGGAGGAGCTTCGCTGAAGGCGCTGCAGGAGAAGTTCCGTGCACAGCGGCTGCAGCTCGAGAAATTGCAAGCACCACCACCACCAGCACCACCGCAGAAGGAGATGATTGTGGTCAACCCGCGGCAGCATGAACCACCAAGGCTCCACCCAAAGTTCGTGCCGGTCGAAGAGATCTCTGACCATTCAGAGTCCGACGGCGAAGAGCACTACCGTAGAAGGCATCAAAGAATATCACCATTGTCCGAAGAGCTGGAGGAGGTGCAGTGGCCTCATCGCCTCAACCCAGCAATATTGCCGCAGTTCGATGGGGAGTCAGATCCCGAAGAGTTCCTCCTCAAATACGAAGCCACCATAGAAGCATCAGGAGGAGGTACCGCGTGTAAAGCAAAGGCGCTCGTCCTCGCATTGAAGGGCTTGGCGCAGCGGTGGTACGCAAACATTCGACCGGGAACCATTCTGTCTTGGAAGCAGCTTCGCTTCGAGTTATGTGCAAGTTTCTGCGCCGTGAGGCCCGACGAAGTCACATCCTGTGATTCTCACGATCTCAGGCAAGGAAGCATGACCTTGCAAGAATATCTTCAGAGTGTCATGAAGCTTCGCGCAAGAGCACCAAATGTCGCCGACCAAAGCATCATCGATTCGGTGGTAAAGGGGATCAACCTAGGACCATGCGGAGAATACATATCCCGGTGCAAGCCGAAGACAGTAACAAAGCTGTTCGAGATAATGCAAGAATATTGCATATCCGACCGTGCGAAGAGAAGAAGGCTCGAGGAGAAGAGCGAGCAGAAAAAGTCACGAAGCAGCGAGAGGTCCCACTCGAGACCGTGGCACGCAGATGAGCCGAAGCACAAAAGAACGGTGAACAATGTCTCCGAAGAAGAACGCCGAGAGCCCAGACACTATCACCGGGCGAAAGGCGAGAGGGACCGCTACGAGGAAAGGCCCAACCACGATGATCGTCACCATCGCGAAGAACGACACAACAAAAGCCGAAGAGACAGCGGCGGTCAAAGGGAGAAAATTCCGTTCTATTTTTTCCACGCAAAGACAAAGGCCATTGGACAAATGAATGCCCCTTCGCCATTGAAAGAAAAGAAGAGTTTGATCGGCATAATTCCCAGCCAGCAAAGCCAGTCAATCATACCTCGCAGTTGCCACCACAGTCTTCGGCGACGGCAACCACTTGGGCTCCTACGGCAAATTGGCCGGTGTCATACCCGGTTTTCAACTACAATCTGCTACCGTATGTGCCACCTTCGCAACAATCAGTACCGATGCTACCACCTCCGCAGTATAGTCAGACATGGTCGAGGAGCTACACGCCACAGTCTTACGACCCGACAAGTTTACCCCCACCTCCGAAGCTCGAGCCGGGGCAGATACCAGAGCGAGCAACCTCCGAAGACCTTCGGCTGCAGCACTACCCACATAATGACCCCCTCGTCATAAGGGCAAACATTGGCGAGAATTCAGTGCACTTCGCAGGAAATGATGTAGGGAGAATCTTGGTTGACAATGGGAGCTCTGCAGATAACATCGTATGGCAATGCTTTGTAAAAATGGGTTTCACAGAAACAGCGTTGAAGAAGTCGCATTATCTGCTCATTGGCTTCGGATGCAAGAGAATCGAAGCTCTGGGAAAGATAGAGCTCAATGTCACATTCGGCGAAGGTGTAGCATAGAGAACCGAAGCGATAACCTTCGATGTGGTCGACATAAACTACCCCTACAACGCCATCTTCAGCCGCAACACCTTGGTCAAATTCACAGCAGTAATCCATCAGTCGTATCTATGCATGAAGATGTCTACAGCCGGAGGTATTGTCACAGTCTTCGATAACCAGGAAGAAGCAAGAAGATGCGAAGACAATGCGTCAACCGCAAACAAGAATGTCCATGTCATTGAAACACCAGAAGAGGACAATGAGGCTGCAAACAGCGAAGAGCCAGAGAAATCAGGGGAGTATCCCTGGCGGAGCACACGAAGAAGGTTCCATTGTGCGAAGATGTGCCCGACCGAATGGTGATCATCGGAAAAGGGCTTGAAGAGTCCGAGGAGGCCAGACTTATACAGTTTCTCCACAACAATCAAGATGTATTTGCTTGGTCCTCCTCGGATCTACGAGGGGTCAGTCGAGAGGTCATCGAGCATGAGCTCAGGGTGAACCCGAAGGTGAAACCAGTAAAGCAAGGCCAAAGAACAATGTCCGAAGAAAGGCAGAAGGCGACTCAGGCCGAAGTTCAAAAATTGCTAGACGCGGGCGCTATCTGTGAAGTCCAGTACCCAGAGCGGCTAGCAAATGTTGTCATGGTACCGAAGAAGAACGGGAAGTGGCGAATGTGCATTGACTTCACAATCTTAAACAAGGCGTGCCCTAAGGACAAATACCCACTGCCACGAATTGACACCCTGGTCGATGCAGCAGCTTGCTCGGAGATGCTCAGTATGTTGGATTGTTTCTTAGGTTACCACCAGATATTCATGAACAAGGCAGACGAAGAGAAGACCAGTTTTACCACCCCCTTCGGGACATATTGCTACGTGAGAATGCTAGAGGGCCTCCGCAATGCCGAATGCACTTTTAACAGAATGATCAAGAAAGTACTGGGAGATCAACTGGGAAGGAACATCTCCGCATATGTCGACGATGTTGTTGTCCGAAGCAAGAAGAAGGAGGATCATATCCAGGACCTTCGCAAACCTTCACCGTCATGGTCTGAAGCTAAACACAGAGAAATGCGTCTTTGGGGTCCGAAGAGGCAAATTATTGGGATGCATGATCACCGAAAGAGGAATTGAGGCAAATCCGGAGAAGATAGAAGCCATCAGACAGATGAAGCCGCCAACTACAAGAAAGGGGGTGCAAAAGTTAATAGGCAGGTTGGCCTCGCTTAACCGATTCATATCAATGTCTGCGGAGAAGTGCCTTCCATTTTTTAAGGCGCTGAAAGGCTCAAGCAACATGGAATGGGCGAAGAGCAAGCGAAGGCTTTCGAAGACCTAAAGCAATATATTGAAAAATTGGCAGTCATGTCCAGTCCGTCAGAGAAAGCGGAGTTGTTGTTGTACATCTCCACATCAGGCGCACCCGTAAGTGTTGCTCTCGTCGAAGAACGCACGATCGAAGGCGCATTGACACAGGTGCCTATATACTTCATTTCCGAAGCCCTAAACGGGTCAAAATTGCTGTATTCAGAAATGGAGAAGATGGCGTATGCAGTGGTCACGGCAGCACGGAAGTTTCGCTACTACTTCCAGAGCCACAAGATCAAGGTCCCAAACTCCTTTCCACTTCGGGACATGTTTGAAAACAGAGAAGCCTCCGGTAGAATAGGCAAATGGGCTACGTAGTTAGCCGAACACACCATTGACTTTGTCGCCAGGTCAGCAATCAAGTCGCAGGTCTTGGCAGATTTCATCGCCAACTGGACCCCAACCACACCTTCGCAAGAACAGCCGAAGATAGAAACAATATGGCAGCTCGAGTGCGATGGGGCTTACCAGGGAGATGGAGCAGGAGCTTCGGCAGTATTGACAGCACCTTCGGGTACACAGCTAAAGTACGCAGTCAGACTTGACTTCAAAGGATGCACCAACAACATCGCAAAGTACAAGGGCCTTCTCTTGGGTCTTCGCAAAGCAAGAGCGCTGGGTGCGCGAAGATTGTCGACCAGGTCAGATTCATAGTTGATCTCAGGCCAAATCAACAAGTCCAACCGAGCTCTCAAGCCGGAGTTGGTGAAGTACTTGGCAGCAGTGCGAAGCATGGAGAAATACTTCCTCGGGTTCAGTATCCGTAGTTTCTCTAGAACGAAGAACAAGCAGGCTGATCAGCTGGCAAAGGCAGCAGCACAGTTCGATCCTTTACCGCCGGACGTATTCTTCGAAACTTTAAAGCAGGCCTCCGTAAATTGTGCCGAAGAACCTGCCAAATTCATCAACGCCATAACCAACGAGGACTGGAGGGCTGCAATCATGGCATACCTTCGCGGACACTTCATCCCGGAGGACGAAAAGGAAGAAAAAAGAATGGCACTTCGAGCCAGGAACTACATAATCATAGGCGAATAGTTATACCGAGGTGGAGTCTGCGCACCGCTCCTAAAGTGCATTTCATGCGAAGAGGGCAAACAGCTGCTTGAAAAGATACATGCAGGGATGTGTTCTTCGCACATAGCAACGAGGACCCTGGTAGGCAAAGCTTTCCGCGAAGGATTTTATTGGCCCTCAGCTGTGGCGGACGCTCACGATGTGGTTCGCACATGCCCAAACTGCCAAAAGCATGCCCCATACTGCAAATTCCCACCTGATGAGGTGCAGCTACTGCCTCCGATATGGCCCCACGCACGATGGGGCATTGATATTGTTGGACCATTGCCTACAGCTCCGGGAAACTACAAGTACGCCGCTGTGGCGGTAGAGTACTTCTCCAAATGGGTCGAGGCCAAAGCACTGAGGGACATCACAGCCGGAGCCCTACAGAAATTCTTTTGGCAGAACATTGCCTGCCGCTTCGGGGTCCCAAAGGAGGTTACAGTGGACAACGGTAAGCAGTTTGACTGCGCAACTTTTAGGGAGTTCACCACTCAACTTGGCACCAATTTATGCTTCGCGTCGGTCTACCACCCGCAGTCCAACGGTGCAGTTGAAAGGGCCAACGGCATCATCTTCGCAGGCATCAAGAAAAACATCACCGAGCTGCCGAAGGGGAAATGGACGGATGAGCTGCCAAGAGTCATATGGTCTCACAACACAACCGAGTCCAGGACCACGAAGCTCACCCCCTTCAAGCTATTGTATGGCGAAGAAGCTGTAACACCAGAGGAAATCAAAATCAAATCCTGGAGAACAGCCGAAGGGGCAGAAAACGTCGAAGAAGACATCAAGCCCTCAATCGACACAATCGAAGCTGGCAAGATTCAAGCAGCAATCAACTTGGGAAAATATCAAGAAGAAACACAAAGGTGGAAGAATAAGAAAGTGAAGCCCAGAGACATCAAAGAGGGGGACTTGGTGCTTCGAAGAATACCGAAGGCCAAGCAAAAAGACAAGATGCACAGCAAGTGGGAAGGCCGATTTATCGTCACATCTATGGCAAGGCCGGAGGCCTGCAGGCTCCGCACGCTAGAAGGCACCGAAGACCCTTATTTTTGGAACAAGGATATGCTACAGAAGTATTACATGTAGGAAATGTGTAAAAGCCACCGGAGGGAAATAACCAAAGGGGCTTGTAGAGCAAATGTTTTATTTTTTCCATTTTTCTTTTTTTCATTTGGGTAAATCTGCACAATGTACCGAAGGGCCCGTACTCTTTTCCTCACGGGGGAATCTTTCGCGTGTCCACCCGGGCGCCGAAGGTGTGAGGTTTTTAACAAGGCGGAACCCTATATAACCCCTTGTGAAATATAAACAAGGCCCCCACAAAAGAGTCTCGAAGGAATGGGCACATTGCAAAGGCGCCGAAGCGTCTATCCCTCTTCGTCAAAGTGAAGAGGGGAGTCATCGGCGCGAAGTGCAAGCCATAACACTTGAGAAAAGTAAGCATGAGGTGCAATCCCGCTTAGGGGCTTCGCTCCTCTCATCTTCACTTCCACAGAAATTGACAAAAATTCCTTCGCATGAAAGCGAAAGGTGGAAAGTCCTGTCGCGTGAAAGCCGAAGGCTAGACGCGAACCTCTCCGGCTAAAGAGCCAAAGGTCCCCTAACAAAGTCCTTATGTGCGAAAGCCTAAGGTGGAAAGTCCTGTCGCGCGAAAGCCGAAGGTTAGGCGCGAACCTCTCCGGCTAAAGAGCCGAAGGTCCCCTAACAAAGTCCTTACGTGCGAAAGCCTAAGGCGGAAAGTCCTGTCACACGAAAGCCGAAGGCTAGGCGCGAACCTCTCCGGCTAAAGAGCCGAAGGTCCCCTAACAAAGTCCTTACGTGCGAAAGCCTAAGGCGGAAAGCCCTGTCGCGCGACAGCCGAAGGCACGGCGCGACGTCCCCGGCAAAAGAGCCGAAGAACCATGTGAAAGTCCTTACGAGCAAAGCCGAAGGTAAGGCATCAATAATTAATACAAGCGGCCGGAGGGGCTAAAACCTGCTTCACAGTCATCATCCCTGCCAGTCGAGCGAAGGGGGGGGTGGCGCTTCGCAAACTAGATACACGCACGATGCCGGTGACGATGAACGAACCAAAAGGCGTTTGTAACCTCGCCCGCGCAAAGGGGGGGTGGCGCTTCGCCGCATACATTTGTGCACAGTCGAAGGATAAATGCCAAAAATTACATAATTTATTACACACAAAGTACAGGTTTATTACAAAACGAAGATACACTTCGCGTGAAGGCACGAAGAACTGAATGTAAAATTACATAGTTACATCCGAGGTCTCTTCCTCGAAGACTAGGCGGTCCACCTCAGATATGATCTCCCAGACCGCCACATCTATTATTTCTTCGGCTGTCTGTCGAAGAAATGCTTCGAAGTCGTCCCCTGAAACTGAGGGCAACACAAATCAACTAGAGCTCTCGTCGAAGATGCATGTGCGTCGGTACATAAATACATGAGGCGACAGGGGCTCTTCGTCTACCGGCTCCGGCTTCGGCTCACGGAGACCGACGGGAGCACTATATGACCTATCAGTATCGAGAATCCATTTTATTTCATGACGAAGCGCGCGGTCAGGAAGGATCTTCGCATGTTTTGCTGGATCACGCTGAAACTCGGCAAAAAAATGCTTCGTATCGGCGTTCCGGAGCTCGTAAACGCGCACCCTATCCGCCCAAAATTTGTCAAACGAAACTTAAGGGTAACGAGCATGAAACTTCGCCCAAGACGCACCAGAGACATAAAAATTCCTTCATTGCAAACTGCGAGGAAGCACGCCTTCGGTCACCTGCGCAGGGGCCAACGCAGGGTCCTACGCAGACACCAAAGGTGTTAGTCTCCTAAAATGATAATTACAATACAAAAGTGGACGATCACACGACCATGGCCCTCACACCTCGCCAGCTGCAGGGTGGGAGGAGCCCTCCATGGTTCGGTCTTCGGGCGCCGGGGCTCCACATCCGACATTTCCTCCCTCGCAGCCCGCTCCTTCGCCGTCATCCTCGCCGGAGGGCGGCGTAGCGACTCCGCTGGAAGGGTCGCCACCACCTTCAGCAGTAGCAGGTGGCGCTTCAACAAGGATGGGCTCCGCAACAGCTTCGGCTTTGGCTTGGAGCTAAAAAGCACGAAATATCAAAGATGTTAAGATACATTTCAGGTCGAAGAAAAGGAGGATCAAAAAGAAGACATCAAAAAGAAGACAAGAAACCACCTAAGCCTTCATCCGTTCAACCTCGCGACGAACGATCGCACGGCCTTCGCCCTTGAAGAAATGGTCCATAAAATTTTTAGCAATGTTCTTCGCCAGAGCGGGCAGCGCCTCTGGGCGAACAGCATCTTCTCCAGGCCAGGGAAAACCCTCGTCGCGGAGGCAACTTAGCTGGGCCTTCGTCACGGTGCTGGCGCCGGCAGCTTCGGAAGGGAACAAGCTGTACACCGCAGCACTGAGCATCTGAA
This sequence comes from Panicum virgatum, assembly GCF_016808335.1. Taxonomy (NCBI): domain Eukaryota; kingdom Viridiplantae; phylum Streptophyta; class Magnoliopsida; order Poales; family Poaceae; genus Panicum; species Panicum virgatum. Next base: position 6,189,190 of record NC_053149.1, on the reverse strand, counting down.
CAGCAACAACAGCGCTTATATCCTTGTTGAAATGAGCCCCTGCATCCAGCATAGCAATACATGCGCGGAGTCACTTGAAGAAGTCGTCCACCCCGACGGTGTCCTCCGAAGAGACGTCAGGAGCATCAAGCCCGTATTTCTTCAGGAAATCTGGAAGCTCTTTCTGAGCTTGGTCGCCCCAGCCCTCACCGACACCTTGAACGAGTGAAAATGTTTGTGCATAAGAGCCCGCCGTTTTTTGGTGTCTTCGGCGAGCAACTTAGCGGCCTTCGCCGAATCCTCTGCCTTCACTGCCCGATCAGCTGTCGCCAGCAGCTCCGTGGTTAGGGTCGCCTTTTCTTCACAAGATTTGTCGAGGCATCGTTGTAGGGCCTCTTTTTCTTTCTCCAGAGCAGCCACCTTCTCCTCCAGATCTGCGACGGCAGCCTTTGAGCCCTCTTCGGTCGCCAACTGCCGAGCGGCACAGCGCGCAACCACGAAGGCCTTTAGTGACAAATCCTGCGCACTCTCCAGCATGTTTGTCAGCCCACTCGCCATCAAGTCCTTTTCCATTAGTGGGAAACAAAACGAGCCACCCGCCTCCGACAGCAGTTCACACTCATGGTCCCGGCTCTCAAAACGAAGGGACTTGACGATGTTGACGCCAAGACGCACAACCGTGGGCTTCGCTCCAAGCTCCACGGCAGCAGCTTCAGGGTCAGCGTCCGACGTGCTGCTCGATTCTTCGCCACCACTCCCCTTCGTCCCAGACCTGGACGCCGTGTTCTGCTTCTCGGAATCTTTGCCGGAGGCCGAGGCTTCGCGCGGTGCAGGCGAGCGACGGGGCGAGTCAACGACAATGTTCACCTCCTCATCGCCTACTTCGTCATCGCTCTCCACAGCGGTGCTGAACTCAAGGTCCAGGCTTGGGGGGACCGCCTTCAGAGGTGTCGCCTCCTTAGGAGCAGCGAAGGGTGGCTCCTCGACAGCGAGGCGGTTGCTGCTTTTCCTTCCGTCGTCTTCAGAGTCCCCTTTGCTTTGCAGGGGAGACTGGTGCAAGATAGCATCAATGAGCCGGCCCCGTTTCTTTGGCGCTGCGGACGAAGACGCTCGTTTCCGTTTTGCTTTTTCTAGAGCCTTCGCTTTTTCCGCGCCATGTGCAGGGGTGGCGCCCTGGCCCTCAGCGAGTTTCACCTCAGCCAGTCATTGAGGGGCAGAGAGGCCCAAAGCGTGGAACACCCGGTTCCGCCGAACTCCACTGAGGTGACTCACCAAAGCTTTGTACTCGTCCTTCGAGACCAGTCCGACCATTTCGTCGGCCCGGCTCTCAATCACAACAGGGTCAACTCCTGCAAGGTCGAAGAAGCACAAGATATAAACAACAAAGGGGGAGGTAGGTTCTACAGTGAAGGAAGCGAGGAACGAAAACTCGCGATCGGCCCAAAGGTTGAAGGAGGACGCAAAATCAGGTAGGGGAATACCCTCTATCCATTGATCTTCGGTTAACCAGCCGGAGATCGTCCAGCCAGCCCTGACTGGGAAGCAGCTGCACGCGACGAACTCCTCGATAAGATCCCGGGTGCCGAAGGTTTTCGACAGCTTCTGGAGCAGTGCGAACAGCGCCTCATCTTTGGCTCGGGCGTCGGAAGCTACTTTCGGCACATCCCCAAGAGCGACGATGTGGTCGATGACGAGGGGATGGGTCTTCGTCTCTGGATCCAACGCCACTTTGTGATAGAACCAGTGGGACGACCAGTCATTGGCCCACTGGTTCTTGCTTGCAGTGACTGGACTTGGCAGGTTCTTGTGGAAGGCGAAGGTATAGCAGCCATACTGAGGAATGGCCGATATCTCCGCGCCTCCCATTGTCTGTATGGAAATCTTCTTCGGTTGGTAGTGCACCCTGAAGGCACGAGCAAAGCCTTCGGCGCTTGGAGAAAGGCGGCAGGTCTTTGCCAGCCACATGTACAGGTTGAGCCTCACGATCGAGGTGGGAGTCATTTGATGCAAAAATACCTTGAACAGCCGAAAGATGGCAACCACCACGGGGTCGAGTGGCATCCGAAGGCCGGCAGTGAATAGATCATGGAAGACAACCACTTCGTCAGTGCGGGGATGAGCGACAGTTTCGCCCGTCGGAGGTGAACGAACGTCGTTCGCGGAGACGAAGCCACGACGAGCCAGGTCGTCGAGCAGGGATGGCGTCATCTTCGACAGGCTGAGTACGGTGGTCGTAGGCCCTTTTGACTAATCCTTCTTCGGAGCCATATCCGAAGACGCAGCTTGTTCTGAGGTCGCCACTCTTGAAGTGTTGCGCAAAAGGAGTTCGACGAAGAACGAGCTCACAGAGAATCTTCGCGACGGGAGAAGCGAGGAGGTTCTAAAGCAAAATGTGATGAGCGGTAATACACACAGCTCGCGGCGCCGCTATTTAAAGGGGGGCGGCCGAGAGAATCCCAGCACCGGCGGCGCCGCGAGGTGGAAAGACAACCGCGCCCCGCGCTGCACGTCTGAGATTAAGAGACCGGGGGGCAACTCTGTCCTTTCAAAGTCTTCGAACCACCACAAGAATTCCCGCCCAATTTTAAAAACTGAGTTTTGGCATGAACTAACGGTTTCACCCTGAAAATTTTCCTTCCTCGATGACAGTACAGTTTTTGCAGGTTGACACGGATTGGGCTTCGCCAACTACTATCGCGGCGCCCAGCCCGAAGGGTGGCGCTTCAGGACGCCGATCGCGTCCATGGGGTCGAAGCCGCGCCCCTCTCGAGGTTCGGACCGAGGCTCCGAGGGGCTACTGTTGGGGACACCACCTTCGGTCCGGTCGCCGAAGGTGCGTGAAGACTGATCAGCAAGAACATTGAAGCCAACGGGAGTGAACATAGAAGATTCCCGCCTTCGCTTGTCTTCGGGTGTGAAGACGAAGACTCGCGAGGACCGGTCGACGGGAGCGTCACGGCGAGTAAATAATGGGCCACATAGCCTTAGCTTGTCTTCGGGTCTGTAGCCGAAGATCCGCGAAGACCGGACGGTGCGAGCATCAGCGAGGAGTAAGCGACAGGCCGCATAGTCTTTGTGGAGAAGGCCGAAGAGGATTATCTGCAGTTGTGGGCCCGTCTGAGCTGTAGCGCACTGAGCTTGTATTAGGGAAATTACGTGTACGTCCAGGAATATTCCAAGAATATGATCGTTGCAAGCGTGTAGAAGAGTAAATGTACGTGGGAGGTGTAACGCCACCTATAAATACCCCCTGTAATGTTCATTGATGGGACATTGAATAGAGAGAGAATATTTACTACTTGAACCGTGTGCTTGTCCCATACTGTTGTTGTGTCCGTCCATTCCGGAGACACTCCCCACCAACAGCGACGCAGGCCAGCACGGCAGCAGGCCGGCATGTCAGCAACGAGCAACGGCAGCGGGTGGGGTGAGGCGGCGGGGTGGATGGGGGACGACGGTGACGCGAGTGAAGCCTGGCGGTGGCGAATGGTGTTTGGGGGGGGGCTGGAGGATGAAGCGAGCGGGTAGGGAATAGAGAGAGCGGGTGGGGGTGCAAGAGCCGCAGATGGATCCGGTGCTTTGAATGCGTCTGCACCGAGATGGTAAAAAGTGACTTTTTGCTGTGGGCCACCTGAAATAGCCCAATACTCAACCCTCCGTGGGGATAGGTTTTGGGTGGATTAATTCAAAATAGCTCTCATGTTTAGATACTTAAAAGCTATTTTATTGTTATTTGGGGTGGGCTACTAATAAATCTCAGTAGCAAAAATACGCACTATAACTATAAAAAATTTCATGATTCCAAGGTATCTAAATTATATTTCGATCTCACCATTATGTTTTTTGGCATGGAACTTTGAAATAAGGCCACAATTAAACATATTTGAATGAGAATTTTTGGAACTTGTTTTTCGTGAACTTGAAACAATTGTTCTAGCTTTATTATAGATTATTCCACCTTTAGATAAAAATGTTCAATAAAAAGTGTCTAAATATATATATGTAAGGTTTTATTTTAAAGATCTCATCATGAGAATCATAATGGTGTAATCCAAATTTGATTTGCTCACTATTTAATAAACTACCGGCATCCTACGCGCTTTTGGAGACGTGATGATGGGCTTGGCGTGCTGCAGTAGCGTCTTCGACGTGCGGTCCGGCCCACCAGTGGGTGTATAAGAGCCCCTGATGCTGATAGATACATATTTTTTTATTTTTAAATTATTTTTTAGCAACAATAATTGTTGAATTTCAAAATTGTCAAAAATAGGCTCGTGTCACCCCTTGATCGGGTTATAATCATCCAGCGGGCAACAGGAGCAACTTTTTGCCAAATCTGAGTTCCAATATTTATTTTTGCTAAAGAAGAATTAAAAAAATAAAAATAAAAAAATCGTTTGATACAGGGGGCAGTGCCTAACTCCAGCCAAGGCGTTTGCGGAGCAGTGCGAAGACAGGCCTGCTGGTGCACGGGTAGCCACAGCCTCTGGGTTATAAGGCTCCCAGACAACGTCCTCGGGCGTCAGCATGTCGAGCTCCGAAACAAACTCAGGATATGCGCGTCTAACCTGCGCATGCGCCCAGGACCTCTGCATTCGGAATAAATAACATTAAAAGCGCGCTAATGCATCATGTAACAATGAATAACAAAATTAGATGTATAAGAACGTACCTGACGCCAGATCCAGATAGTTCCCATAGTGGGCCTCTCGTCCTCCTCGTCGCCGTACATGCCCCCGTGGTAAGGCTTGTGGCTGACCATGGGCCGACCAACGGATAGCCTCTCGTACGACCAAAGCTGTAGCAGTAGTGGGCACCCTGCCAGGATAGCGTTCCCGTGTGTCTTCATGCAGCCGTCGCAGAGTCTACGGTAAGTGGCTGCAAGTACCGTCTCACCCCAGCTGTAGGGCGGTACGTCCTCGTCCCCATCTGCAATCTCCCGTGCATACGGAAGGAGAATCCTATCGACCGAGTTGCCATGAGTGTTGTTGAACATGATGTAATCAAACAACCAAAGTAGGTACGCCTCCAGCGATCTGGTCACACTGTACTCGTCGGCATCCGCAGCCAACAGGGCAGGCTGCATAAACAATTAAGATTTATGGTTTCAACTGTCAATGGAACATGTGAATTTGTAACAATTAAATTTATATATGGAATGAATACGTACTGTAAACTGTAGGAACCAGGTCTTCGAAGGACCTGCTGCTCGTGGATGCGGGTTGATCGGACCTGCTTCTTCCACGCGGTCAACCAGGGCAAAACGGGCCTCCAGGTCATCCTTCCACGAGGCCGCCACCACACGCGGACCTACAGCCTCCCCGACGATAGGGAGGCCGAGAAGGTAGGCCACGTCCTGCAGCGTATGAGTCATCTCCCCACACGGGAGGTGGAACATGTGTGTCTCCGGCCTCCATCTGTCAACGAGCGCCGTCAGGAGGGATCGGTCGAGCTGAATAGGCCCAACCTCGACAAGACGGCTCAGAGTCAGTAGACCGGCCTCACGTAACCTGCAAAAAAACAAAATTGTCGAAACAAAGGAATACCGACGAATACATAAGTGATAAACAATAATATTTCATTACATACCGGTCACACCAATCGTGGTGTATAGAGATCGCCTCCCCGCGTGGACGAGGACGTAGCACCTCTAGGGCTCGGTGCTCAACAGCTGCAAAGTAAGACATGTGGCTCGAGTCGATAACTGGGTCTAGCAAGGAGTCCATCTCCATACCTGCATTCAAAAATATATGAGAACACATATGTAAATATATATTTCATACAAATTAGACACATAGGTGCAATAATAGTTCATTACATACCTGCAATATTTCATTACTACATATTACAAATAATGAAATACAATTGTGGATCATGACACCGAATGCCTTCCACGAGCAATTCTCGCTGATGCTCGTCTGAACGTAGGAGGTGCTCCATCTCTAGGATTTCCGGAAGGACCGACGTCAGCAGCATCGTGAAGTGCATTCTGAGGACATTCTTGTAGTTGTGACCCAATGCTCCACATTGGCTGTAACGTTTTTGTGCCTTGCTTGCTTCCGACTCGTCCATACCATTCCGAATACGACGTGTCTGACGACGGCCTTTGCCTTTCTTACTAGCTGGATCAGGAATAAACATCTTATTCTCATTATCCTGAGTGAAAGGCCCCACAATTCCAATCCCGTATACCTCATGTCCCCAGGTGGATACAGCTGCTTCCTTGCTGAAGTACGGTGAAACAAATACTCCTGGCTGCAACGCAGACTCTGCACATGCCGCAATGAGATGGGAGCATGGCATATGCAATAACTTAGGCTTCATGCAGGAGCAGAATGTTTTGCCATCAATTGTAATCAAACTCTCCTGTACCACCCTATCTCTACGGATACCACGACCACTTCTATCCTTCATAGAACCTCAAATATATTCTCCATTGTACCTGTGGATATGACACGGTGCAGTTTGGCCTTTTCAATCTTCTCTTGCATATATTGTGTCACTCTTTTGTAAAACTGAATTTGGGGGTTGCTGATGTTTATGCTTGCAGCCGTGTAACGCTCTCTGAAATACTTCATGCACCCATACATGATGAACTCAACAATTCCCACAAGAGTAAAGGCACGATAAGAACGCATAACCATATTGAAACACTCTGCATGGTTCGTTGTCTGAATACCATACCGTATTCCGTTGGTATCATAAAGGAATGACCATTTCTCCTTAGGTGCACCTCGAATCCAGTGTGAAAATAGCTTCTCAATTGAATCCCTAGCCTCTGCAGCCTAACTCGTGCCTGCTCCTGATGCCCTTACCTTTACTAGCTCTGCAGTCAACTGATCAAGCATCTGCCATAATGCATTGAATTTTCTCTGTTGATTTTGGGTGCACAACATCTTAAACAGGTTCTTAAGATCCTTGTTCTTGAAATGGTCATAGAAGTTTGCACCCATATGCCTAATGCACCACCTGTTTTGGACATCGGGCCATAATGGAGGAGTTGTCGCAGTTCCACGTTGCAATTTCAGTATTGATTGCAGGATACCTGCATGTCTATCACTAATAAGGCACACATCTGGACGTGCAGCAACAACATGAATCTTCACTCGTTCAAGGAACCAATACCAACTATCTAAGTTCTCATTCTCAACAAATGCAAATGCGAGCGGAACTATTTGGTTGTTGCAATCTACCCCGATTGCGGTGAGTATCTGACCTTTATACCTTCCAGTCAGAAATGTGCCATCAATGCAGATCACCGGAAGACAAAACTGAAATGCTCTAACACAAGCACCTATGCAAAATAAGGCTCGTTGCATAATTCTTTGTCCCCTAGTCAAGGCTGGTACAAGGTATGTGTCATAAAAGCTTCCAGGATTTCTAGCAGCAACCTGGGATAACATACCAGGTAGGTTATCATATGATGCCTCGTATGTGCCGAACCGCATCTCGAACACCCTTTGTTTAGCCCGCCATGCCTTCAAATAACTGCTGGTGTACTGGTAAGTCTGCTCAATGTGTCGAACAATCATTTTTGGCTCATAATTTAGATTGTCCATAATAAACCCATACATTTGCTTTGCAACAAAGTCGCATGATATATTGCGATGCGAGGGAAGAACTTCTGACAGCAAATAAGTGTGCTCTGTGACAATGGAACATTTCCAGTTTGACTTCAATTTTCCCTTGAATGCATGTACTCGCCATGGACATCCAGCATTCACACACTTCACCTCATATTCTTTACTGCCAGACTTTACGACTCTGAATTCTCGTTTCAATGATATTGCCCATAGTCTCACAGCATCTTTTACGGCTTCAATGTTTGGATATGTTGCACCTTGCACTACCTCATTCCCTCTGTACTCCCACTCCTGATTTCGTACATCTTCTGCGACATGACTGCCAAAACCATGCTCCTTCCACTCTTTTGGCAATGAGTACTGCTCGTCATCAGATGAGCCCTCATATTCTTCCATCTCTATTGCGGTTTGGTCTTCTGCCTCCATCTCGTCCACAATACTATGTATCCTCTCTCCCTCATCAGCAAGGCCATGTGGTCCCATGTTTTGGTTCTCCGTCTCTTCTGACTTATCTTGCTCAACATAATTGGTCTCTCTTCGAATACTCGGAGTTTCTTGATCTGCACAATATTGGATTTCATTTTGTGTCTTCTCCCGGATTTGAACAAGAATGGCCAGAGTCCACCCACGCTCTAGAGCTGCTTGCATGTACTTCTGCCAGTCATCAGTGCTGTGTATCATCATCAATTCTCATAATTCACTTTCTACCTCCCAATTAACAAGAGACTGGACAATGATCACATATGTCAACGGATCAACATGGAACCCACGCTGCAGCCATTTACATATGGAACCAAAACTCCTTTCCAGAGGTTTATCTATGCCGCTAGATGTGCGCTTAAAGGCAGAAAGATCTACTCCATTTGGCCCATACATAACATTGTATTCACCATAAAATACTTGAAACTGCATCTTGCTCGACATATCTGTATATCACATAATACTTATCGAGTTATACTCTTTACTTCACTACCTTATTCAATAATCCGTAAAAACTAAGTATGAAATTCAACTACAACGTATAAGTATTCATAACTACGTGATGACACTCAAATTCTATAATGCATATGTCAAATTCTATTCTAAATCATAATTAATTTATAAACACGTCTCTAATAGTACTGCAATTGTAATAATAAATGCGTAGTACTAATTTTTAAACTAATTTACTACTACGTAACTACAAACTAAAGTATCATTAAACTCATACTTAAATGGTTCTACTATAGCACTAATTAAATTAAATTACTCACCCGTACTTAAATTACTCATACTTAAATATAACAATATATAAACTAAATGTACTAACCTGCAGATCACAAGTGTTGAATCCGGCAGGGCTTCGCCGCTTTTCTTCTTCTCACTCCTCTCTTTTTTTCTAGATTTTTTGTGGAATTTTCGGGCTCAAATGAGGAGGGAATGGGAGGGTTGGAGCTTATATAAGGGGGGCACACCCCGGTCGCCCGAGGGGGGGGCGACAGGCCCCCCTGTCGCCTGCCGCGCCCGTGGGCTGGGCCCAGCGGTCGCCCGAGGGGGGGGGGCGACAGGCCCCTGTCGCCCGTTGGGGGGGGGCGACAGGCCTCTTTTTTTTCCAGGGACCTCGTTGCAAATTTAAAGAAAAAAAATTACATTTAGGGTCTGTCATCCTTTGGGAGGGCGACCGGGAGTATTTTTGAAATATTTCAAAATGGACATATATTTTCGAAATTTTTATTTTTTAAAAATATAAAAAAAAACCGCCGCGCGCGTCGGCCACCTGCGCGCAACAGCGGGCCGATGCTGATAGATCATCTATCGGAGGGGAGCGGGACCGCCCCCTTGCTGCGGCTCGTGCCATGCTCCGCTTCCGCAGGCCGCTCGCCGGCCGGCCAGCCGGCGGAGTCAGCGGGGCTGAGAGCTATCCAGAGTAAATGCGCCTGTGACCGACTTGCACAGGGGGCGCAAGCAAGAGCAGCCGGCGCTGCCGACTGTGCTAGCTGTCAGAATCAAATGCGTCAGTAGAGGGCAAAAAAAAATCCCCCGGACAGGGGCAGCAGGGAAACCGATGGCCGACGGATGGGATATTAATAACAGAGCTAAAAAAACACGGTAAAAACTGTTTTATTAACAGGTCACGAGAAACCACGGTATATATGTTTTTAAAATATCACCATCACATATACAGAAAATGGACACCCTCTCCAGATTGTAACGCTATCACTCACTGCCTGCCTGGCAGGCAAGCAAACCTGTAGGCTGTACCGGTTTCAGTTTCGGATAGAGCAAAGCAACCGAGGGCTGAGGCGAGGACGCAAACTCCAGTAGCAACCATGGTGATCACCAATCAGAATTACAGGACAGCAGACAGGGAAAACCGGTTCAGATGACACTTTCGGTACTGTACACAGGGAACGAGAATATTTGCGCAGCCGCCGCACATCTCCCCCGCTTATCGCCCGTTCATCAACTTGTCAAGCACCACATTCAGGTCCACATTCTGCCCGTTCTCTGTCAGCCTCCGCACAGTCGCCCTCACCTGCTCTCTTGAGAATCCCATTGTAGCGACCTTCTCCACTACGTCATCAAGTGGCCCCCTGTTGCCTGAAGAGCCACTTGGGCTGGAGGAGCTGATCGGCACTGCCTGTGGTAGGATCTGAGCCGTGGGGAGCCTGCCACTGCCATAGTTGCCACTTCCCCCTGAGGATGGAGCAAAAGGTGAGGATGGCTTCATTCCAGCATTGCCGCGGTGGGAAGGAGACCCAGTGTAGCCATATGATTCGGAGAAACCACTGCCACCCTGAGGCCCATACCCACCAGAACCATAGGATGATGGCGGCCCAGGGTTAGGCCGGCTTGCAGGCGGTTCATAGATGCTAGGGTTTTGTTGTCCGTAGTAAGGAGGAGCAGGCCCACTAGGCGGTTGCATATAAGGTGAAGGAGGGCGTGCATTCGGTGGATAGTTCTGAGGTGGCGTGTAGGGCATAGTTTCCTCCGGTTGCTGGGGTGCAGGGGGTGCAAGGGGAGTTGAAGGGTTAACATTTGAAGCCTGAGGTGGCTGTGAATACTGAGGAAACTGGGATGAAGTTTGGTACTGCTGAGGTGGTGCTGGTGGCGCCTGTGGCTGCGGAACTGGCGGCGCTTGGTACTGTTGATGCATGGTTTCAGTCGGCTGAGCAGATGGAGCGTAGTAAGCATCCCTTGGTAAAGCCGGGACTGAGGGAACTGATGCAACAGTCGGGACTGATGGTACCCGTGAATGCTGTAAATGGCTTGGAAACTGTGATGGAGGTTGGCTTTGAAGCGTTGGAGGTGGAGGTGGTGCATTTGGAGCAGGAAGGGCAGGAAGTGCTGGTGGTTGTGAAGGGATCAGGACTTGATGCTGTGGCTGAATAGCTACCTGTGGGGGAGCCGCTGGCTGCTGCTGCGAGCCAGCCTGTCCAGACCCACTATTTTCTGATGACTGGGTATCAGTTTTTGGTGTCTGGAGCTTTGCAAGCTGGAGCTGTGTCTCCACAATTTCCTGCTTGTCTCGCAAAATCTGCACACCTGCTTGGACCTGCACACAATTAAGTGCTTAGGATATTGCCTTTCTTCAACCATGATACCACATAATCAGAAGACATAAAAAGGAAGGAAAGCTACAAAATGTTCAGACCATGAGCATAACAAGGGAAGCAACCTAAGCTTATTATTTAGGAAGTAAAATACACTGGCGATGCGAACGGGTGCAGGTCGACTTTTTTTATAAAAAAAAATACACTGGCAATCCTTATACTTTCATGCAGTGTCATATACTCTCCTACTCTTAAAAGTTAAAATGCAAATTTTGGTCCCTAACTTGTTAAGTGTATCGCTAGAGATTCAAATGAAATCACTCACAAGTAATTACATGTCTGGAATTTAAGATTGGAGACTGAAATGTACCCATGCTCTACTATTTGCTTATGTATGTCGCTGCTATCGTATATCATGCATGCCAGGTGCATGTTTGTGTGTCATATAGGCAAGCTTGTGATGATTAGGGTAATTTGGACTTTCAGTGGCATACATAAAAAGTTTAGGGACCCAGATGTGCACTTTAAAAGTTCAGCAACCTAGTGACGCCGTGGAAAAAGTTTAAGAACCGCTGGTTTATTTTATTTTCATTATTATTGTTGAATAGGTCATCGGTCCCCTGAGCCCCTACAGGTCCAAACATGTAAACATGTGGTATGGGGCTGATAGAGGCATAGAGCGACATGAGTAAATATGAAGTTAATGTGCATCTAACAAGTTTGAGTTACGAAAATCTCAGCTTAAATCCATCAGCATAGCATGAACAATATATGGTACAACAACAACTAACAATAAGAGCGCATCAACAAAACCTATGTACTGCCAGCAATTGTACAACTTAACAGAACAAATTACGTGAAAATAATAAATAGGGGGGCCAGTAGTAGTAGCATGTGAGAACAGGTCAAACTAGCTAAAAAGAAGATATGTATAGTGGTGTGCTTAATCCTATGTGCTCCCATAAGAAATGACTTTGTTGCACCGCATTAAACATGGAGGAATGTAGCAATTCTCCACTTTGATGACAAAACACCATCTATACAATGCATTGCTGAATAAAAGTAGAACGATGTAACAAACTCATAAAAGTATGTGTTCTTCCATTAAGGAATCCTTTTTCCAATATGACATTTGTAGCACTACTTAGCAAGCATTTATATAAGAGCGGGAATAAGATGAAGTGTCGAAGGAAGCTTACCTCCCTGAGCATGTTCTCAAGGTGCCTGAGTTTTCCATCAGTGCTGCCATTATAGTTACCAATTGTTACCTTCAAATCATCAACAGAAGTTTCAAGTTGGTGAGTTCTGCTCTCCATCTGTGAAAGCCTTGAGCTTACACCTTCCAGTGCATACAAAAGATTATCAGAATACTTCTTCATGGTTCGATCAATATCTGCTATTGTCACTGTGGCTAAGTTACTCCTGTCCTCCTCATGACTAACTTTCTTCAGCACATGTGGCTCCAGTATACCAGCACTCTAGCCACCATAAGAGAAAATGTAAGCACGTTATTCGTATGACAAAGGAGAGACTGCATATAACATCAATTAAATCCACAAATCATTAACATTTTACTTGATGATAATCCTCCCAAAAAGAAATTGATGTAATCATATGCTTCAATTGCAATCACATGCACACATGCCTTGGAAAGGAAATATCTCTCTATTTTGCATACATCAAAAGATAACGGATACCCACTACATTCAAATCACACTAACAAATTACCTATAGTCAATCTGTTAGATGGGAGAAATGTTGAAACCATACATAAATCAGGTGTGCTTAACTCAAATTGGACACAGATGGAGTAACTATTCAACTGATACTGTGCGACATCTCAAAACACAGTCCATCAACAGAAATTCATGCATGCATTTTGAACACAATAAGCTCTCAACTTAAGTTCACAGAACCGATGTACTTGCAACTAACAGCATACAAAAAAAGCAACAAAAATCCCATGAGTAGACAAAAGGACATAAACCTTTTTTCTGTACCAAAATAGTATTAAAAATATAATGCATATTAGCAACGCACAATAGCCCATGTCCATTGGTACTGGTTCCATGCAATTACCCTTATCAGTTCGCTATGCTCGCTCAATGAAAATGAGCACAGAAAATGTTATGCTTTCTCAGCTCACCCATCCCATTTCTAGTAGGAAAGCATCGACATATGGCGTGGTCGACCAGTAATTTTAAATCTCGACAGTGATCATAAGTTTATTTACGAGTTTTTTTTCCAATCAAACTACTAACCTCCTGATGAAGTGATGACCTACAGGGTTACAAAATTGGGCACCGTGATCGATTTGTGAAATTGAGGACATGGAGTAAGCACTAAGAGATCGGGAGATCCAGCGAGTTTCACTACGGACCAAAGCAGGCGGTCATACCTTGAGGTTGTATGAGGCGGAGGGTGCCTTGGAGTCGAGCGATCCCCACGAGGCCTGGGGCGCGGGGGCGGCGGCGGTGCGGATGGGCTGGAAATCGTAGCTGGGCAGCACGTCGTCGGCGATCCCGTTGGCGCTGCTGATGCTACGCCGGCGGCGGAGGCGGTCCTCGCCGTCCTCCTGGGGGGTCGGGATCATCAGATCGCTGAGATCCACACTCCCGCCGCCCCCCGCGCCGCCGCCGGAGAGGGTGGACGAGGCGGCGAGGCCGAGGATCTGCTTGTCCATGAACTGAGACGTGTTCATCGCCCTGCCGCGTCGGTTGGTGGAGAGCTGGGTGGGGAGGGAGCTGGAGATGGTGGGGTGAAGTGGGAGGAGAGAGGAGAGGAAGGAAGGGGAGGAGGAATCCGGGTGGGAGGCGAGACGAGACGACACGACACGGGACCGGCACGGTGAGTCCGTCGGCTCACTTCCGCGTTCGTTTCCAGGCAATTCCAGCTTAACTGGGTCTGATTTGGACTTTTTGGGCTCTGAATTCTCAACGGTCCTGGGTCAAAGGAGCGTCTATACTATAATGGGCTTGTTTTTGCTGGTTTATCCATTCATTACTGGGCTGAGCTGCCTCCTTTTTTCTCCTTTTTTCTTTTAGATGTGATGTGAACATAGTAGTATTTCAGAAAAAAAAAATGAAGATGGCGTACTTGTGTCCTTAAAAAAACGATAGATTAAATGAACTGCAGAAGTTGAGTATGCCGTAGCATCAGAATTCAGAAGGCCGCAACGTTGGATGAAAAAAAACGATGAAGATAGTAGTATTTGTGATGCAAGAACTAAAGTTAGAAATGAACTGCAGAAGACTGGCCTACCCTGAGTTCCCTTATGTTCACGATTAAGCACTTTTATGCTGAGTTTGTGAGTTATCTAGTTTCTTGTGCAATATCACGTGCTTCTCCTCTCTTAAATGGCATAGCGATGCTCCCGCAATCTTTTCTAGAAAAAAAAAAAAGAGATGGCGTCTTTGCAAGATAACAAGATCAGCACAGCAGGCCAGGCTACAAACAGAGTCCAAGATATTTTCAACCTTCTAACATGAACACAGAAAACTGCTGTTCTCTTGATCTTGAACTACAGTAGTGAGTAGTGACAACCAGGGATCATTCATGATGGCTTGCCACGATGTACTGCTCCAGGAGTTGAGGTAAACAACGGCTCTGATGACACAATCAGGGATTGTTTTATACCATTTTCAAAACAAAAAAAAACTCTCGGCTTTGCAGAATTTTAACAAAACACAGACCTTGCACCTACATCCCCAGGAACTTTCATCGAATTGGGAGCAAACAGGACAATCCGCTTGAGCGAGTAAGAATTCTCTCTTCGGAAATTAAGCCAACACGATTGCATAACGAACCAGAAATTCCACAAGAAAGCACTCCATTAATTCACAGCACAGAATCCTTATCCTTACAAAATAAAACTCAAAATAAAAAAATGAAACCGTTAGAGCTGTAAAACTTGCTAAGCTCTTTCAGTCTCTTCACACTTGATTATTCCAGCCTGATAGGCGAATGTGACGTGGCAGAGTCTTTCGCCCGGCTCGATCAGTAGACATACTCGACGCGACAGAGCTTGGACGAGGATCCCGACCACGGCACGTCGACGGTGACCAAGCCGTCCTTGTAGGCGAACCCGGCCTCCTCGCCGTCCACCCTGCACAGCCTGGGCGTCGCCGACGAGTACGCCACCATCTGCCCGGCGCCCTTGACGGCCACCTCGGCGGTTACGCCGTTCGAGTCTTTCTTGGTCTCGAAGGCCTGGACGGCGCCGGCGGTGTTGAGCATGTTGGCGAGGCCGATGGGCGCGAACTTGATGGCGCGCTCCGGCGAGATGACGCGGACGGGGGCGACGACGAGGAGCTCGTAGGTGAAGGGCGCGAGGGTGAGGTCGACGCCCTCGTCGGGGCGCAGGAGCTGCAGCCTCCTGGCCTCGACCATGTACACGGCGAACAGGGAGACGCCCTTGACGCTGACGCCGGGGCCCTTGCCGCTCCTCCACTCGACGTCGGCCGGCGAGGCGCGCGCCGCGAGGAGCACCGAGTACTCGGAGAAGCACTTGTTCCGGCGCGCCTCGGGGCTCCACCCGCCGCCCTGGCAGTTGAAGGCGCCGACGACGCCGGCGAAGCGGGTCACGTTCCAGATCTTGAGCACGGTCCGGCCGTCGTGGAGCGGGTCGGCGAAGAGGCAGTCGCGCGTGGGCAGCGCGTAGCCCTCGCACCGGAGGATGGTGCCGTCGGGGAGCGCGAGGCGGCGGAGCAGCGCGAAGTCGTGCTGGCCCGCCGAGTCGCTGACGTAGATGGGCCCGCCGGAGACGGCGCGGGAGGCGGCGTGGAACGCCGCGCAGGGGTGCGTCGACTGGAACATGTCCCAGTCCGGGTGGATGAAGTTGCCCATCCACAGCGAGTTGTAGGCACAGTGCACCATGTGGCAGCCCTGCAGCCAGAAGGTGCCGTTGGGGTCGCCGGAGGGGTCCGTGCACCAGAAGTCGTCGCCGACGCGGCCCAGCGCCACGGCCTCCGTGCCCAGCAGCATGAAGTCGTTGCAGTGCTCCATGCTCGCGATCACGCCGTTGCCGCCGAAGTGCCGGCGCACCGACTCCGTCAGCCCGGAGAAGTAGGCCTTGGCCAGCTCCACGCGCCCGCCGTACTCCTCGCACAGCATCTCCAGCAGCTGCATCAAGCAATTGCATGATGATGACCCGTTATTTGTCAGGTAACCGTCAAACTGCTACTTTAGATAAAAAAAAACTGTAAAAAAACCCATCTTGTTCAAATGTTAGTGTCAGGTAACAGGAAACTGATATGTCAAAGTCAAAGTCTACATCCTATAGCTCAGGACATTACTTCCCTGCGGAAAAGGAATACTTTAATGGCCAGAGAAATTGCCCACCTTCAATTGAATTAGCACGAGTAATTTCGGGTGCAGTTTCAATTTGTTATAGTAGGGCTAATAAAATGACTGGATGAAATGGAAACAAAGCATCCCTCTGTCAATCACATCGTCTTCAAAAGTTATTCACTATGTGCCGTTTCATACTTTCATCATCAGAAAGAAATGGTTCACGAACCTAGAACTAGAAGTGGCCGGGTTGTGTTAAGGTGACTCATGTAGCAAACTGAATAGGACTCAATTGTTCATCAACTACTCTGTTTCATCACTTGCAGATATATCCATGCCCTAAAAACAGTGGCGGAGCTCTATGGCGGCGGCCATACCTTGTTTTACTAGTAGTATCTTGTCATATACCACATGCTACTTCCTTTCTGTGTATTTTTACTTCACTGCCGCCATCAGTTGAGGTTTGGAGTTTGATCAGCCAAGCTGAGCCATACCTTAGATTTAATTTGTCCTCCGCCACTGCCTAAAAATATACAACTACTTTGTTATTCTTAAAATTTGAATAGGGTATTTTATATTCGACCAAATTCTAATACAGTTCTGCGGATGTCCAAATTCTAGTACTGTACTAAATTTTTTGTCTTCTATAACATGTGGGCCGTACTCTTTTTTTTTCTCTTAAAAAGATGGGGGCCGGGGAACCTACAAAGTTGGTGTTGGTTCCCGGCTTCCCGGCCGCATCCGGAATCCTCTGGAACCATTAACCACGTCACGTGCACCGTCTCTACTCTTTAGCGACCAACCCATGGAGTTTAAAGTATTTAGTCCTATTATTATTATATAGTAATCTAACCGTAGCACAATATAAACCGCTAACCTAAATTACAACGATAATAATACTCAATTGGAGCTAACAAAAAATTAAATTAAATGACGTTCACAAAAAAAGTGTTTCAGCAGGAAAGACTTACGTGGATGACGTCGACCTTGACGCCGTCGATGCCGGATGCCTCGAGGTGGGAGTGCAGGCCCTCGTACAGCTCGCGCGCGCGCTTGGGGTCCACGAGCCCGACGCCGTTGTTGACGATCTTGTCGACGGCGAGGTCCTCCATGGTGCGCTGCAGGCCCGGGGAGAGCCTGGGCGCCACCACCTTGGCCGGCGGCAGGCCCTGCACGCCGGGGCGGAGGCCGCCCCAGTACCCGCACAACGCGTGCCACACGTACACCTGCTCCACGGTCGGGAACGCCGCCTTCATCTCCCGCACGAAGGCGCCCAACCCGCCCTGCTTGTAGTCCCGGAACTTGTGGTTCTCCTGGAACTTGATGAGCCGGCAGGGCATCTGCTCGCCGGCGGAGGTGCGGTTCATGCCCTCGGCGCCGGACGCCGGGTCGTCGTCGTCGTGGCAGATGGACTGCCAGCCGTCGTCGATGAGCACCAGCCCGGGGGGGCACCCGCCCTCGGCGAGGCGGCGGACGCCCTCCCACACGCCCTCCGGGTGGACCTTGAGGTAGAAGGCGTCCCACGTGCACCACCCGAACTTGTCCACGATCGGCGGCGGGGTCTTCTCGTCCATGGTGCGGAACGTGCCGAGGTGGGCGCGGACCACCCGCACGGCCTCCCTCACGAGCTCAAACGGGTCGTCGCCGGCGTGCAGGTACAGGGAGCTCCGGAACACGGCGCCGCGCACCGCCGAGGACCCGCTCTCCACCACCATGTCCACGTAGTCGTCCACCTTGCCGGACTCGAGGCAGGCGCGGAAGGCGCCCTCGACGATGGGGAGCAGCAGCACGTAGGGGCGGCCGCCGCCGGCGCCGGCGCCGGAGCGGTCGAGCACCATCAGCTGCGTCTCGTTCTCCACGTCGCGGCCGCTGTCGCCCACCCAGTGGGTCGTCCACCACACCTTGAAGCGGAAGATGCTCATGAACCGGGTGCCGCGGAGCCTGCCGACGGGCACCACGTGGCGGCTCTTGGCCGCCGGCGCGTCGAAGCCGAGGAAGCTGCCGCCCGCCGCGGCGACGGGCACCAGCGCCGACGCCGGGATGAGGCGGATGTTGGCCGGCACGTCGAGCAGGAACGGGTGGCCGTCGACGGCGAGGTCCTTGCCCTTGAGCGTGAAGCGCGACGGCGCCTTGAGGCCCTCGACGGGGGCGGCCGCGTCGCCGAGCAGGTCCGGCGTGGCCTTGCTGAGGTTGGGAGCCATGACGACGAGGCTGGCTGGCTTGTGCCGCTGCTGGAGCTTTCGAGAGGTGTGTGTGTGTGTGTGTTGAGGATTGTGTTAAGCTTGGTTGCCCTTGTATGCGCTAAAGCTTTGTGCTTTGTGGGAGCAATGGCGGCCAATTGGCACTGGATTTATAGAGGCCTCGCGCGGGGCCCGCAAGGAAAGCATCGCGCGGGCGTCCAGGAGAGTGGAATGGAAATTTGGAAACAGTAGCTTTCACCGACCTAGCTAGCGTGTGGGGAAGCTTCGCGCGCTAATTAATCCGGGTTATTTCCGCGGGGTATGTAATCACACGCAGTTGATTCTGTACTGCCCCTCATGCAGTAACGTATCCTTATCATCTTGAGATCTCGTGCAATAAAGAGCCTGACAGCGTTGCCTTGTAATGGCCGAGATTTTTGCGCGTCGGTGATATTGTTTGCACGCGTAAAATGGGAGTTACTATTAGTTATATCAGGCTAAGATCATGTTCAGAATCCTCGAACTTTGGCTAACCGCGATTTCGATATGTTTCTCCTGCCCGGATCTTTTTCTTTCCAAAAAAAGAAGAGAAATAGCAGACTAACAAAGAATATCTCTCATTGGTTCTGTTGTGTCTTGCGTCCTAAAGGACGAGACGTTGCCACGTTGGAAGCCCCCTGACCATGGAACGCTAGCGACACACTTCCAAACTTTAAGGATTTTATTTTATATTTTATTAGGATTCTGTATGTATGTATATATACAGTAGTCTAGCTACGTCCGTGGGTACTGCAGCAGCCGAGCCGGGCATCGGCGACGTGTAACCTCGCAGAGGCGGCGTGTCGTCCTCGCAGCGCTACACGTCGACGGGGAGCTCCCGTGCAGCCGGGGTGTAATGGAGTACGTTTCGGACCTTTGGGTCACTTGACTTTGTCAAGCCCCTGACCGCGGGCCACCAAAACCCCCGGCCTTCCCTCCAGGCCTTTCGAGAAGAGCCACAATATTCTGGACGGCTAGCTAAGGTTGTGTTTGGATATGTAAAATGGTGGTAAAAAAAGTCACATCGGACATTATAACATACTGTAGTACTTTTCGTTTATTTGTGGTAATTGTTGTCCTGTCATGACCTAACTAGGCTCAAAAGATTCATCTCGTCGTGTACATCAAAATTATACAATTAGTTTTTTTATTTACTTATATTCAATGCTCTATGCATAAGACAAGAAATTTGATAGGATAGGTGAATAGTGAAATTTGGAGAGAGAAATTTTGGAACTAAACACAGCCTAAGTCAAAAAAAAAATATTCTGGACGGGCTCCCACGTACGGGGCGTGGGCCAGCAGGTGTGACCCATTCGTGAGGGCCGATTTCTTTTTCCTTTTCTTTTGCCATCCTGTGCGCCTTGTCTTATAGCACCCCTTTCCGGTAGGCCGGTAGTGCGGCACCGGGTGGTGTGCTCTGTGTGTGCGGTGCTCGTATACACGGTTAGCGCGCACACCTTCCGAAAAGAGAATTTCGTATATATGGTGTACTAAATGAAATTTATTTGTAAAAAAAAATTTAGAGATAGGTGTAACTTTTTGCGACGAATCTAATGATGGTGTAACTTTTCGCGACGAATCTAATGATGGTAATTAATCGATGATTTACTACAGTGATGCTACAGTAATCATCCTCTAATCGTGCGGTCAGAGGCATCATTAGATTATTCAGGGTCACTAGCGCGGGGATTCTGAAGTTAGTTTTGTAAACTGAGTTTATTTGACACCGTAATTAGCGGTCAAAGTAACACGGGGACAAAACCAAACAAGGCCACTTTGCAAGTAATTTCAGCAGATTGCTTATCTTTCATACACTATATATATTTTTTCTCTTATTTTGAAATTTATATATTTTCTCTAACACCAATAATACTTTTTACATTTTTAATAGCAAGTGTTGTAGCAAATTACTCAAAAGTATGATGGAGGGAGAAATCCCTCCACATTTGAGTAAGAGGGAAGTGTGTTTTAACGATAAAAAAAATTGGTATGAGCAATGAAATTGGTAGTCTGCTGAAGCATCTTTCGTAGTCAAATAATAAGAGAGGAATGTATAATCTGCTGAAGATGCTCTTACACAACATGGTGCATATCTGCAGCGGACGAAAACAACTCCAGAAGAAACCGATGCCATTTTAGTTTCGGTCGTGACCGAGTAATGGCCGACCAAGCGGCGAGAGAAGCCTCGTGGTCTGGAGGAAACGCAAGCAGTCCAGTATCCATACCGCAGAGCCCACGTAGGTACACACCGGGCCCGGGACGACGGAGCTGGTCGTTGGCGGTTGGGTCGACAACGTTGTTGTCGCCTCGTAACTGCAGGGGCGGAGGACTGGAGCTTTTCAACGAACGGGCGGCATCGTGGCAAGGAGCCAAGCGTCGTCGTCGGCCGGCCGCCCGCGCCGGCCAGCGCCCAGATGCATGCGCGCGGCGGGTCCAGGTCGGTAGTCGGTCACCCGAACAAATTAACAATTGAACACGCGCGCGGGACCGACACGACCCGGATCGAGCCACGCCTAGTACGAGGCTACAACACGTAGCGACACGCGCTGCAGGGTCCTCATCTGGAGTGGTTCAGACTTGTGCCTCTTCAGACCGAGGGGCAGCGTTTGGTCGGTGCAAGTCTCGCGAGGGGCGTTGGTGAGTGGTGCCAGGCCGGTGGCGCGCGGCTAAACTCGGCGTAGGACTACCCGCAACGGTCGAGGCGCCGGGCGGCCAATCGGCATCGTCCATGCAACGTGCCGCCGCGTGCAGGGCGCTAGCAAGAGCTAGCGCTGAGCGAGGCCGCTCTGACCAGACAGATTCAGCATTCAGGGGCCAACACCACGGCGCCACCGATCGATGAGACACCGTGTCCTCCTCACCGGCCTCCGGATCGGTCGACAGCGACCTCACGTGCGTGTGTGGCTCGACCACATGCACGACTCGTGGCGCGGTTAGGCTCTTCGCACTCGTGGTACTCCAAATTCACTCTCTAAAAAGAATATTCTGTCCTGGTTATCAAAATTTCCTTCTCTATATTCAGTTTCTCCACGCTCATTCATTCTCTATATCTCTTCTCTATATCAACTACCATCCGCGGGACCCGCATATCAGAATTTTTTATACCCCACGACCCCACCACCGACGCCACCTCCCTCTCACGCCGCCCCCAGCTTCTTCCCCGCAGGCCCCTCCCTCCTCCCTCCCCACGCCGCCCCCTTCTTCCCCCTCACCGGCACTCCTAAACTCCTCCCTCCGCCGCGAGCTCCGCCAGCCTCGCCGTCGGCAGCGTCGAGCTCGGCCGGATCTAGGGTGGCGGCTCCTCCACCCTCTCTCCCTCGTCGAATCCAGGTGGAGGCCTGAGTGGGACTATGGCGGTGACGACGGCGGGCCTGCGCGAGCCCCTCTCCCTCTGCCCCAGGTGGCGGCTCTCCTCCGGCCTCCCTCGCCGGCGCAGCCCTCCCCGGAGCTCCGGCCATCCCACACTCCGGCAGTCCGTGGCCAATCCCGGCGGCACTCGAGCTCGGCGCTCCCCTGCCGCGGCATCCAACCCCCCCTCCATCCATCCGCCCGTCCAACCCCCCCTCTCTCTCCTCCATCAAATCGAGCTCGGTGGCCCGGCGCCCCGCGGCCATGGCCCTCGGCGGCCCTCAAGCGGACGGCGCGACGCGGAGCCTCGCGCGGGTGGCGGCAACAGCTCCATGCTCCAGTCGCAGCGGGAGGAAGGAGCTGCCGCGGAGCGTGCGTGGCCGGAGCAGCCTGCGGGGCCGCGGGCGAGCGGAGCAGGGGGCGGGTGCGCGCAGCAGGCCTCGCGGCGGCCTGCGCGCGGTGGGGCCCCACACCCAGCAGCGGCATGGGCTGCGGCACGCGGCGGCTCCAGCTCCGTCCTCAAGCCCGCCGGCCGGCCGGATCCGCGCGCTGCGGGGTTGCAGGGCGAGGGGAGGCGGCGGCAGAGCTCCACCTCCCTCTTCCCTCCGTGCGGGGCCTCGCCGCAGCCCCCCTGCCTCGCGTCCTCGCCGCGTCCTTGTGCGCGTGGGCAGGCCGGCCCGTGGCGGCGGCGGGCAACGGGGCGGCGGAGGTGACTCCGCAAAGCAGAGCGAGGGGAGGCGGCAGCGGAGTTCCTCTTCCCTCCTTCCTGCTCCCACCCTTGGGGGGCCATGGCGGCCGCAGCGCGGGGCGGAGGCGCGGCTCGCGCGCCAGACGGGCGGCGGAGCTCGAGCTCAGGCGCGCGCGCTGAGCTGGGCGGTTGGGGACGGGCGCGAAGGACGAAGGGGGCCCGCGCACAGAGTATTGCGTTCCGCCCGTACTGCGCTGGAAATCGAGTGCTCCCGCCCCGTCCGCAAATATACAGAGCCATTTGGAGTAGCTGCTGCAGCAAAAAAATCTCTATATTTGTACTCTATGTTGTTTACAGATCCATTTACAGATACCGGTGCGGACAGCCTTCTAGTAACATGGTCAAATATGATACTGTATATATAATACAAAAAGTCAATCCCTATCCTGAAAGGTGCCACGGGTGCAAAAGGAACGGATTAGTGGGTCCCGCCGCGGGCCCCGGGGGACACGCCGTGGCACGTCGCCGGGCGGTGCTCTCGGGTTTCATGGGCGGTGCCGGGGGCGCGCGTACGTCGTCCGGCGCCGAAGGAAGCTTCGGGCCTGGTTGAGTAGTACTACTAGTACTAAAAAAGAATTTTTTTATACATGAAGATTTAAATGAAGTCTATTTGCAAAACTTTTTTACAGATAGGTGTAATTTTGCACGACGAATCTAATGACGGTAATTAATCTGTGATTGGCTACAGTAATACTACAGTAACTGTCCTCTAGCCGTGTGGTCAAAGATCTCATTAAATTCGTCTAACAAAATAGCGTAGGATTGTGGAGTTAGTTTTGCAAACTATCTTTATTTAATATTAGTAATTAATGATCAAAATTCCCTAGTACAACTAGTACATAGAACCAAAGACCTCGGTGTCCTCTGTCCCGATGCGGGGCGTACGTGCACACGCACGCACGCGCATGACTTGTGGATGAAGGCATGCGCGGCGTCGTTCGACGGCCGGTGCAAGAGTGCAGGACGCCTGGGCAGCCCCCCGGTTATGCCACCTGCCGCCCGGCTGCCGCGCCGCGCCGTCTAGACCTGGACCGCGGGTGCTGGTAAACAACCAGTCGCCCGTAGGCGGTTGGTTCGCGGCTTCGCGCGGCGTTGCGGCCGGTGGTTGCTGCAAGGTGGAGGCGAAAGCCTTGACCTGCGGGTCTTTGACAACAACATTCTCGGGCGCCGTTTACTTTGTTGAAAGTGTTATTTTTTGTCCCTCTTTCCTCCCCTTCGGCGAGTTTTTCGGGTGAAAACCTTGACTTTTTTGGTCGGACGATGGCGGCGCATGTGGCGTCGCTCCCTTCCTGAAGGCGTCGTCTTGGAAGCTCTGCTGGTGGTGGTCGTCTACTCTTTTTGGAGAGTTTCCACTTCTGCGCCTGGCTTTTCGCTCGTTTCATCTACATCGTCCGGGTCTGGCGGATGCTTTGCCGCTTCCTTGTTCGTCGGCAGATACTTGGCCGTCGTTCTGCTCTGGCGGATGCTTTGCCGCCGTTGGTTGGTGATCTCTTCGGACGGATGCTTGGCCGTCTCGGTGGGTCGGGTGGATGCTTTGCCACTTTGTTGTGTTGTCGGCCGTTGAACTCTTGGCGTTGTAGTATCTTTTACAGATTCAGTTGTGTGGTCGTCTAGGTTTGTGGGTTCTCCTTTGTCTCCCCTATTTTTTTTATTGTTTGTTGTACGGGTCGCCCGCCACTTGTCTGGTGGTGCTCTGTTTTCGCCTTAATAGTCTCTGCCTATTAAGGTTTGTAATGGTCGTATTGCTTTCCTCTTAATGAAATACGTGCTCAGGCACGTTCGCGAAAAAAAGAGCATTTTTGAATAAGATTTAGATCAAACATTGAAAATATAAATTATAAATAATTTTTAGGTTGTTGAATTTCAAAATACAAAAATCAGATGAATAGATTTATTTTGAAGAATACTTTGTGATAAATATTTTATAAAAATGAGAAGTCAAAGTTAAGCTTGGGAGATCGTATCATTATCTAAAATGACTTTCTTTTCAAGTATATGGAGGGAGTACATGCTACGTTTTCACTGTTGTTTTCAGGAACCTGCTGCTTTCGATCGGTGGTGCTTCTGGCAATCAGGAATTCTATCTCTCTCTCGTTGATTTCGACCAAGAATCTCCTTGGGAAATAAACAGTATTGTCCGACCGTCTATGAACACGTAGGTATCGCCCGCCCAATGCGAACACATTACACAGGCATATACGCGGAAGCGGAATCTCCCTCTTCGCTCAAAGGTAAAGCAAAGCAACACGAAATAAAGGCCAGATTCGTCTTGATCCATCCATATACATGCGCATTCCAGCCCAGCTCCGATGCCCATCCATATCCTTTTGTGCGTGCGTGCGTACGTCGATATGATGGATGAGCGAGTAGGGGTATGTCCACATACGTATGGCCTCATCGTTCTAGCTGGCTTGCACTGGCAGTCACTGACACTCACCCATTCCCGATCGATACGCGCTCCGATCCGCACACGCGCGTACGTAGACATGCGTCGCCCAGAAACTCCCAACCGGATGAGACGTGGGTCGGAGCACCTGCGCCTTCGACGAGACTCGAGAGGTCGCCCGCCCCGCCGCCCGGGTTGCGATTGCGAGCCCCTGGGCCAGGCAGGTTCAAGCCGAGCCATCAGCAAGGCCAAGGCCTGCCGCCACGCCAACGCGGCCGTACGAGGGAGCCTGCCTGGAACTGTGCATTTCGAAACTGCGCATGCATCGGTCACGTACGCTGCGCATGCCTATCAACTATTCCCTCCGTACTAATTACAAATCCTTTTAACTTTTCTAAGAACGTACGAAGTAGCTATTGGTATGATCTAGATATATGCTAAAAAAAATTGACTAGCTAGTTTGTGGACCAAAAATTGTGAAATGGAAAAGGCGATGCGAAGAACAAGCAAATTCGGCACCAGGCGCGCGGCCGGGACCATAACGCCCGCCCGGCGAGAGCTAGTGGTGCCGGACCACCGGTGCTGGGGCATCACCGAACACGCCGTCCGCCGCGGCCGGCAGGACCACCGTATCGGATCGATCGACTGGGGCCTGTTTGGTTTAAGCAGTACAAGTATCACAAAAATTTTAACTAATAATTTGAGATACTAAATAAAAATAATTTACAAAACTAACTTCACAACTTTGTGCTACTTCGCGAGACGAACTTAACGAGGTCTTTGGCCGCATGAGTAGAGGGATGGTTTACTGTAGCATCACTGTAACCAATCATCGATTAATTATTGTCATTAGATTCGTCGTGAAAAGTTACACCATCCGTAAAAAAATTTTGCAAATAAATTTCGTTTAGTACTCCATGCATGTGAGATTCTTTTCTCAAGAATCGTGTGCGATATGTGTGAGAGAATCGTGTGCGATATGTGTGATAGGGAAACAGAGCCTGGACTAGCGTCGATGATGTGCAGCCCGGACAGGAAGTGGTCTGGTGGGAAAGCTCGAGAGCCGGTGGTTGCGCGTTGCAAGTTGCATTGCAAATTTTCAAAGTTGCATTGCAAATTTTCAAAATTGCATTGCCTCGCTCGCTGGGCTCTCCTACCACCGCAACTCTAGAACACTCGAGACCCTCATTGGGGAGAGCAGAGGTCAGCCACAGAGCCGGCACGCACGGAGTATGAAGCCCTTGATCTCCAAGCATCCAGAACCTCCGAGACAGGCGTTTCTGGACAAAGACAGACACACAGCTCTGCTCCTTGACTTTTTCCCCAAAACACTCTGCTCCTTCATTTTGACCTCACCCCAAAAAAAAAAGCGAAAGTGCAAGCTGCACACAGGGCCGCGTCCCCACTAACTCTTGAAGGGAACCCGCATGCCCGCACACTGCAAGCGGCCCCCCCAGGCCCCAGGCATCCGGTACGCCGTACGCCTGTGCAGCTGTGCTGCGGCTGCCCTGTCTGTCTTGGGCTCTTGGCCTCTCGGGGGAACTGTGGGCGAGAGCTCGCCCTGTTAAAAGCTTCAGGGAGTGTTTAGTTCGCGAAATCTGCTGAGTTCGGCTATTGTAGCATTTTTATTTTATTTAATAATTAGTGTTCAATTATGGACTAATTAGACTCAAAAAATTCATCTCATGATTTACACCTAAACTGTGTAATTGATTATTTTTTAAATTATATTTAATGGTCTATGCATATGCTAAAAATTCGATGTGGCGTAGAACTAACAAGCTCAGTTCAACGAAGGTTCGGGGCGGGTTAGGAATGAAGCCAAAACAAAGGCCCACCTTCGCGCAGCTCGTAGCCCAACAGCCACGCTGCCAAAAATTCTAGGGCTCTCAGGTGGCGTCTTTTTAATTTTTATATTTTTCAAAAAAAATTACAAAAATATATTTTCGGTTTTAGATTTTACAGTTCTATACTCCTACCGTCTGACAGGGGGCGGTAGGGACCTATATGTAAATAAAAATAATTTTTTTTCGCAGAGGTCCTTAGCGGGTGTCTGCCGCCCCCTGCCGGGCGGCAGGGGGCCTACCGCCCGGCAGGGGGGCGGCAAGCTCCCGCCCCAAATATAAAACTCCGCCCCTTCTCTCGCGTCCTCATTTTCTGCCCACGAGATCCAGAGAGGGGAGAGTGAGAGACGAGGGGTGAGGGAGGTAATTCAACCGGCGCAGCCCTGCCGGATTTTGGATCCAAACCGCAGGTCACCAATATTTCTCAACTATTATAAACTTGTTTCTAAAATAATTATGAATTAGAATAGATTTAGTTTTTGGATAGTGAAATATAAAATAGTAAACTTAGAATGACAGTACCTTATTGTTATTGCAGCATAAGGCAATGCCTGCCTCCAATTATGTTGGATTTTCATGGACCGAAGAAAAATCTAGTATATTTCTTGAGATCATGACACATCTTGTAATCAGTAAGAAGTTGGATCCATTAGCGGATGGTACGATAGAGATGGTGTTGTCCAAATTAGTTGAGTTTAAAGATTTGATATTGTTTCGAAGTATTACAATGCAAGATTTAAAGGAACACCTGCTAGAACGTCGGAAGATATACATGAGGGTATGTGAACTAGCGAATCATCCTTATGTTATTGGATTCTTACAAACTACTTGTAAGATATGGATGCGGCCAGAGGTGTATGAGATGCACATTAAGGTAACTCTTATTCAGTTCTAATCCCGTCCGTTATTTGTAATCCATATTTACGAAATAGTAAAATTATTGTGTAATTATATGTTAGGATTACCCCGAGGACATGGAGTTGATTAACAAATCGATACCAAATTTCCGTAAATTGGTATGTATCTTCAGTGGAGTTATGCCGCAAACTAGACGAAGGAGGTGGAAAAGATCTTCGGGTGATACTTCTTGGCCTCCGCAAGAACAGATGACCGGAGGTTCGTCAAGTCATGCTGCACCACCTCGAGCACCTAGTTGTGTTAACTGAGATGACGATATGGATGGCTTCATGCCCCCCAAATCATGGCCTCGAACACCTGATGTTCCTCCCCTGTACTTGAACCTAGAACCAGAAAAGAGAGAAAAGGAAAGTCGAGAGGTTCGTCAAGTAATGCTGCACCACCTACAGCACCACTATCTGTCAACTGGGATGACGACTTAGATGATTTCATGACATAATCTGTAACATATGATGGACATCGGTTTTAGATTGTGATGTAAATTGTGACGGGACGCCTGTACCTTTAATTGCAATATTTATATGTTTGCTATGTTTGATTGTAATGATTATATTTATGATACAATATCACATAAGATACAATGAACGAAATATAAATAGAACGCTAAACAAAATACCACATAACATATTACATTGAAGGTTTCATTCGTTACAACCAAATTCGAGACAAATACATAATATACTTAGTTTCGTACACACAAATATATTGCAAGCTGTTACGTGTACAACTAGATGCGGCGAATTCTTGTAGGTGGAGCCGATCCATCCGTCGGATTCCCGGAAGGTACAGCCTCGGCGGCAGCAGTGGGTACTGAAAGTTGTGGGCACTTCTTGTAAGTGTGACCGTCCGCTCCACACAAGTTGCAATGTTTTTTCTTCTTTCCAGCCTCGGACTCGTCCACTCCGTTCCGGATACGACGTGTCTGCCGTCGGCCTATGCCCCGCTTCGTAGCTGCATCAGGAATAAGCATTGGATGTAGATTTTTTTGAGTGAATGGGCCTAGAATACCGTTGCCGTATATCTCATGACACCAAGTCTGTGCTGCGGCTTCTTTTGTGAAATATTAAAAAACATATGACGCAGCATCTAACCCAGATATAGAATAAGCCGCGATGACATAGAAAAGAACAAGCCACGATGACATAGGAGCATGACAAGTGATGCACTTTGACTTCTGACATCGGCGGAACACCCTCCGACGGGAGCCTGCCGCCCGCTGCCGGGCCCATCTAACCGCTCCGACGGAGGAAGCGGCGCATCTAACCGCTCCATCTAACCGCTCCGACGGAGGAAGCGGCGCGGCAGGACGGCCCATCTAACCGCTCCGACGGAGGAAGCGGCGCGGCAGGACGGCCGTATCATGTCCGGCGAACGGCGGCGATGGAGGGCAGCGGCGGCGGCGCGGCGGCAGTCCGGCCCATCTAACCGCTCCGACGGAGGAAGCGGCGCGGCAGGACGGCCGTATCATGTCCGGCGAACGGCGGCGATGGAGGGCAGCGGCGGCGGCGCGGCGGCGGAGGGCGCAGGTGCCGGGTTCGAGTGGGACGCCGACTCGCAGCTCTACCACCACGCCAGGTTCGCGGCCTGCGCCTAATCGTTTCGTTTTCTCGCCGCATGCTGCTGTGTTTCGTAGATTGGGCGTCGCGGACGGTCGGTGCTTTGAGGGCCGTGGTGCCTGTGATTTCAAGCGACCGGGGGTCGTGGGCGTTGTTGGTTGTGCTCACGGCGCGAGCTGACTTAGCTGCTGCAGTGATGCGTATTCATGATCATTTCTGTAGGTGAACACGTGGAAGGTATCAACAAATTTCTGATTTACCTGCCGTGTTTTTGTGCAATTGACGGTTGATTCCCTTGCGTGGTTCCGCTTGAATATATTTCTCTCTGCTATGCGATTTGGGGGAGTCTCTTCGGCAAATAGATAGATATCAGCATATGCTGTTGCCTCAGACGAGAATAGGGCTCCCATGTCAGAAGGTTTTGTATGGGAGCAACATGCTTTCTGGAGAAATCCTTGAGATCTATAGCCTATAGGATGTTGGTTCTGTTTATAGAGCATTTGGTAAATCGTATGGGACTATAGGAGTATGCTTCAAGAGTTCAAGGTATCATCAGAACCTTATGTATGTCCTTTTTGCCTGTGAAAATGTGGTCAATTTACATGTTCATCGTGGTGCTCAGGGACAATTGATGTAATGTAATGTAATACTCACTTCCTTCTTACTTGTGTGGCGCTTGAGTTCATGCAGGATACATACATACAGTTTATGAGCAGCTTGTCCCTAAGCTAAACCTTTACTCTCTTGTGCTCATGTCAACCAAACATATTCGGATTATAGAGTTAAGGATATACTAGTAGTACGTATTCTCTTCTAAGCCTCTTATATGTCCTCCTCGGTGCAGCATATTTATCTAAGTGGTATTTTTCTTTCGGTCTCAATTTTGTGCAGTAGCATTGCTATGTTTCAAATATAGTTTTGACATTTCATTTCTTGAAATGCATCGTTTTCAGTACTGGTTTTTACCATGACCCTGTCGCTGGATGGTACTACAGCAGCAGAGATGGCCAATACTACATCTACGAGAACGGAAGTTACATGCCGTTGACGACAGATCTGGTAGAACTTGAGCTAGCTCCAAATTCCTCAGCTTACTGTAGCCTTATGTGACTTTTGCAATCTTACATCCATATTGAAACAGGGCAATGAACCCACATCAAAGTATCCATACGATGAGGCTAGCCAAGATGTCTGGGAAATCTCTTGTATGTGTCTTAACTGCAAATTTTGAGGCCTTTTTCAAGCAGTATATCTTGTATGAAACATTTCTTTTATCTTTAAATTCGGACCATGAGACTTTGCTATAAAGGCTAAAGGGTACTGTAATGTGTATGATTTTTGGGTTCCTCTGATGGAATGGAAGTATGAAACAGGTTTAAGGATATCATTTTGGGAAACAAACTATGGCCTATGGGAGAGAGAACTGGCATGGTTTTGTTGGAAAAAGAAGCTGTCTTGTAACAATAAAGTGATTGGTTTTCATTTTTATTAGCAGGTTTGGAACAACCTACACCTGATGACGAGAATGAAAGAGTGGGGCCACCCTCAGAATGGTTCTTGCATTCTCAATCACCTCGTCTTTGTTTAATAATTATTTTTTAGTGTTCGTTATCATCTTCTCTTTTCCCACAGGATGGAGGAAACACTGATAAACTTGTACCTGTCAGGCTACTCAAATAGAGAAGTCATTGCTGAAAGTTCACTAGGAAACACACATATAAATGGTTAGTATGGTTTTTTGCTTTGCTTTCTTATATTGAGAGGTTCCAAAATTTACAGTCAGTCCTAATGATTTTACAATCACCAGAGGAAGACAGAAATGAGACAACTGGAGATAAACTGAGTAACTTGACCTCAGGCAGTGCATCAGCTTCTCTGAATGATGCTTCATCACAGCAAGTTGAAAATGAAAGGGAAACTAAGAATTCCACTGATGTGGACGAATCTCTGGGGGAAGGTGAGGAATCATTCTTTTACGGCCTTTATTTTCTCAGTTGAGAACAACAACAAAGCCTTTTAGTCCCAAGCAAAGTGGAGTCTGTTTATTTTTGTTTGTCTGTCATCTGAAAATTGAATAACATGAAGCCCATAGCAAATGCAAAGCACTAACACGGTATGTCGGTACCGGCATATTGATTTTATGGTTATTTATTGTTCCAGTTTTAGTCGTGTCAAGTCTGAGTAATATTTGGTTATGTTTAATGTTTTTCCAGAGGAAGAGAAATGGCTTGCTCAATATGGTCAGGTAGAGAGAGTAAATGATGATGTACCACTACTGCCAACCATTGATATATGGGACTGGTATGTGGTCCAAGATCATGTTAGCAAAGGTCAGCCTGTGGCTAGGCTTGTGGGATGCTTATCTAGGGGTTCTAGTAAGCTTCATCCTTCTCTGCCTACTCGTGGTGGCCGTCTAAGAACTGCTTCTGTGAGTGAAGTTCATCTTGACCTTGTGCGTGTATCAACAGGTATGACTTTATAGGTTCCACAATGACAATCCACAGGTGCCATTATACATGTAGGGAGAAATTGTAGGTTTTACTTCCCAATACATAAGCCTTTTTCAATATAATATCAGCTGAATATTTGCTGTCATATTTCATAACTTTTTTTCTCAAACACGAAGGGAGCTGTGTATCTTTGTATTAAGAAGAAGAGAGTGCCCAATTTACATCACCGATCACCCACCTTGGGCCAGAATGGGTGACAGTTGAACAAAACTCATAAAAAGACTCTTACAGAAAAAGATAGAGAGGTAGGGGCTGACCAATACACAACCCTAATGGCGTCTTCACTCTACCTGTCCTACACCAAGGGCCCTCAACCCCTTAGCTCCTGCAGCTATCCAAAGCTGCAGTTCCTCCTTATAAGCTCACAGAGCAACTTGGAGGCAGGGAGCTGATCCATCAAAGAGACAAGCATTACGGTGTTTCCAAATGATCCAAGCTCCCAGCATGACCAGTGAATTAAACCCTTTTTTGTGCTGTTTAGGGACTTTCCTCCAAGCTTTCAACCACCAATCAGCCAAAGAAACAGTTCTTCGGCTTGGGACTAATGCGACCAAATTCAAGGGTTGCAAGACAGCGAATCAGAATTGTCTAGTAAAAACGCATTTCGTGAGGATGTGCTGTACTGTTTCATCTTCTTGATCACAGAGGGAGCAGTGGTCCAGGTGAGGGAGTCCTCTTTTTTGTAACCAGTCAGCTGTCCAGCAGCGATTCCGGATTGCTAGCCAAATAAAAGTTTTGCATTTTCCCATAGCCCAAGATTTCCACAAACGCTTCCAAGGTTCAAATGTAATGGACCCAAAGAAGAAATCTTGGTAGGTATTTCATCACTTAGAATAAACCAGTGGAAAATCCCCTGTTCCTCTGAATATTGGAAGACGACATTTCTAAGAGGAGTTCTAATTGCTTTTGTTAACAATTCTGGTGCCTGATGATGCAATATATTGCATAAAAGTACTCACTTGTCTTATTATCAGGGAAGCTGTACAGGCTAAGGAACCCTGGCAGAAAATACTTGGCCTCTTTGTCCGCTTATGACTCCTCTAACCCGACAAAAGATTGGGGGTTTCCTGATATTTATGCAAATCCTGATATTAATTTGAATAAGCAATCAACTGCACAGTACCAATCTGAAGTTGCTGATGAGTCTTCTATCGAGGGAGGTATCTCAACAGCTAATGGCAAGGCAAGTTAAGTTTATATGATTTTGCATTGCCATTTGCTAAGGTGTTTATTAGACTGTTAGCGGATGTTTACTTCCCTAACAATAACCTGTCTGTAGACTATATGTTGCATCTCTGTTTGAAAATTGAATGCAATATGTTGCCTATGATATCCCATGATAAACTGAATATGATCTAAAATTCGAAAGTGGAAGGCCTCAAAGCAGAATTATTTCTTCACGAGAAAGTTCCCTGTGGATTGGATTGTTGATATGCAGCGTGCTAACATACAGCATTCAGCCTGATTCAATTTTGTAATCAATGTGTAGGCAGTATTAGTTTGAAATGACACAATGCTAACATCTTAAGGCACTCCCTTGTGGGGACTGTATTTGTGTCTTATAGGTGCTTATGGCTATAAAACCCAAACTGCCTTTTTTTTGTTGGTCATATGAACACAGTGGGGTTATAAGTTACCTGAAAAGTGCTTTGAATTGCTACACTATTTTTACTTCGTTACTATTTGGTATCAGAAGTTCAGCAAGTCACTAGACTTCTCAATATTTTATCAGATTGCACATGAAAGATGTTAGATTATGACATGTCCTTTTCACAGAAAAAGTAATATAGCAGTTGATGAAGTGTTCCTCTGTATGGCTATTTTACCCATAAATGGTAAAGCATGAACATTAGCATTGATGCTCTATATGTCAGATGTATTTTGTGATTTATGTAATATTCTCAGGAGCAAAAGACAAAAGTTTACAGGGACAGAGCTGCTGAGAGAAGGAACCTGCATCGAGGCTTAGGGATAGGGCCTGGACAGAAGCAAAGTAACATAATCAGTTCTGATGAATACGAGGGAATTGATGACATTGATTCAATGGGAACTGCATCAGTAGATATGAATTTTCGTTCTAGTGGTTTGCATTCTGCCAAGAGAATAATGGAGAACATGGGCTGGAAGGAGGCATGTGTTTACCAATCTTTTTGCCTATTGTTTATGCTTTTGTCTGACTTGCTAAAAGTTTTTGCATTCTAGAATGCTCAGAACGATGTGCATGGAATATCTGTAGGAGAATAAGAAAGAGAATTATGCTGTTAATTTTTATTCTATGCTTTTTTTTTGCTTGGTAGATATATTGAGTATTACCTGCAGTTGTTTTTTGTAACTTTCTAACTGGGCATTTTCATGCTGCTAATATAATTTTACTGAACCAGCCCAGTAAGAAATTAAGAATTAAATTTTGGTGAAGAATGTTTCTAATTGATCACCTTTTTTCAGAAATACGTGATCTTTTGTAAGGTAAACGTTTTCAGGAAAAGTGCACGAGTTCAAATTGATTTATTTCATTTTTCTTAATTTTCTTAGGGAGAGGGCCTTGGAAAAAGCAGAAGGGGTATTGTAGAACTTATACAGCCTCTCATCAACAAACATGGTACTGGTTTGGGATGGAACCAAACCCGCTAAGATGTTCCTTTTCTGTACTGCTATGGCCTATGGAGAATTGGAGATTCCTGTCCTCTGGGGTAAGTTTTATTTGCATTGAATTTAATGTCTGCTACTCATCTCACATAGTTTTGAAAACTTGCACGTTGTACTTGGAAAAAATTCGTTATCTGTTTCCTGGCAGAAATGTGCTGAACTATCATCTAAAATGCAGAATTTTAAATGTATGTGTGATAACTTGTCGAATTTGGTGTTCTTGATCCAGGTGCAACTACAAAAGAATTGATGTAGCTGACATGTGTTCGCTGTTCTAACTCCAGCTTTTCTTGGACGACAGCATTTTTACAGCAAGGTTTTCCTACTACACACTTATATTTTATATGGGCCATACTGGAAATTTGTTGTGTGGCTGAAGTTGCCTGAGTTAAAATCCGTGGGGAACCTGCACACTTGATAAGCATGACGACTGTCTTAAAATGAACTGAGCTTCATAATAATGCTGGAGTGAACTTTTTGACATGCCCTTATTCCAACATTAAGTTTTACTAAGATTCATCTATTCCGCACTTCGTTCTGTGTGAATTAATATTTTTGCCAAGCACATTCTTTCAGCGCAATAGAAGTATAATGAAAAGTAAAACAATCCTTTCTCGGGAGTCATTAACAATGAACTGAGCTTCATACAAGGTATATATACTGCTCCATATGTAAAAGGTGATGAGATCACAACGAAAAGGGAGGGGGGGAAGTGGTTAGGAGTAATATTGTATTAGTTCTTTTGGCCTAATTGCTTTTTAGGGCGGAAAGAAATCAAAGAGCTCAGTTCCACCACCCTCAAAACCCGGAACTGCTCTCAAATCCCAATGCGCTTCCCTAGATAGCAATATCTTGATCTACTTGTAATCACTGAATATGTGGGTTCATCTGCTTAAAATTGACCCTCTACCAATTTTATATCCCGCATTTTAATTTATAATGAACCTGCTTTTGTGTATAATAGTTC
Source organism: Panicum virgatum (assembly GCF_016808335.1). NCBI lineage: Eukaryota > Viridiplantae > Streptophyta > Magnoliopsida > Poales > Poaceae > Panicum > Panicum virgatum. The sequence continues at coordinate 6,153,661 of NC_053149.1, read as the reverse complement.
TTGAGTTGTCATATGCTCGTGCTCCTAATTTGAGTATCTGCAACCTGGTTGCTCTGAGTAGCTTTTGATCTGAAGATTGACAGGAGTCTTTGTGGCTCTTGTTGTGTTTGCAGGGACTGGCGTAAAGCTATATACTGGAAGCCAAAGGAGCAGGTTGGTATTATGGGTTGATTGAAGCACAACAACCGCTTATCTCTGTGGCAGACCTGAATTAGACGGAGCCCGGGTGAAGCCCAAGGCAGCACCTCTTCCATGTACAGTTCTCCGGTAGAACAGGGTTGTGAATCTGTGATCGAACGGCTAGCTCTTGCGGCCTTCTCGTTGGAGCTCAGGCGCACAGGGTCGCGGAGTCCAAACCAATGTACCTCACTGCCTCATGTTATTTTGTATAGGCAAAACTTCTATTACCATTGTTTCAATTCCTAGTTCTCCTTTTGCCATTCAAAATTGCACTTTGTTTTTTCAATCCACAGTCTGTCAATTTTGCCTCCAACGCCGTGATATGCCCCTTCACTCCTTCAGACTTAGAAAGTGAAGGAGAAATTAGCTTAAAATGTAGAAAAACTGAACAACTGCTTGAACAAGAGCTTTAGATTTCTCAACTTCAATAATTAAAAAAGAATGGATATCGTACAAAGAATGAGGGCGGTTCAAATGTTTTGCAACGTACTTTTCAGAAGTGTGGTTTTGTGTACTTGCAAAAGATCTGCCTGCTTGCCGGTGTCTTGAGAAACAGACCGGCTTCAGATCACATGCACTTTGCGAAACATATCGGTTTTGCGGAGCACTTCTGCTTTTGCAACATACACAAGAGTCCAACATGAACACCGGTTGGTCAAAGATGATATCATTTTTTTTTCTTTCCTTTGCTAGCACCTTTCATCTCTTCTCTAAAATTTCTCAATGAGAGTATAATGATCTTTTTATGTAATTTTGATGGTCAATCAGTGTTGGTCGGCAAGGGGCCTAAACGGTGGCACACATCACGGGAGCGCCTACCTGAAGAGCTCTATCCAAGCTACTTAAACAGTATGACCGGATTGGTTTCAGTTTCAGGACATGATTAGACTGCTAACTAACAAGTAGCATCAATAGATGTCGTTAGTTTGACAACCGATCTCCAGTTGGAATCTGACCAAAGCGTAACGCTGCAACACGGCCCAACCCACCTCTTTTCAAACTTGCCATGCAGTAAATGTATTAAATGTAGTCAAAAAATAAATTGCATTACACAAATGGACTGTAAATCGCGAGACGAATCTAATGAGCCTAATTAGGACGTGATTAGACACTAAATTGTTACAATAATGCTACAGTAAGCAAGCTCTAATGATAAATTAATTAGACTCATTAGATTCGTCTCGTAGTTTACAGACGAGATCTGTAATTAGTTTTATAATTAGTCTACATTAAAAACTTCAAATATTGAAGATTCCCTTCCAAAAACGCAAGAATGCAAAATATAAAATGAACACCCATCAATCGACATCTTGTTGCCTTGTTGGTGTCCTTGCAGGGAAGAAAGCTGGGGTGTGTTTAGATCCGCGAAAATCTGGTAGAAAAGGTCACATTGGATACTGTAGCACACTGTAACATTTTTCGTCTGTTTGTGGTAAATATTGTTTTATTATAGGCTAACTAGGCTCAAAAAATTCGTCTCACAACGTACATCAAAACTATGCAATTATTTTTTTATTTACCTACATTTAGTATTCCATGTATGGGTCATTTGCTATATTTAATATTTTAATATGATTTCGATGTGATGAATAATTTGGAGGAGTTTGGGGAAGTGAACACAGCCCTATAAGCCTTCCCGATCGCTGCGGTCGAGGTGGCGCAAGGACCAATCGAACAGAAATTAATGGACGCGGAGTTGTCTGTGCCCTGCAAGGGAGAAACTAGTAAAGCCGTGTTCAAATGAAACGCAAAAAATTTTTGCGATAGAATTTTATTAATTTAAAATACCAAATGAAGTCTATTTATAAAAAAAATTTCACAGATAGATTATAAATCGCGAGACGAATCTAATGATGCTAATTAATCTATAATTAATTTATAATTAGCAGATAGTTACGGTAGCATCACTGTTGCAAATCATGAATTAAGTAAGCTCATTAGATTCGTCTCGCGATTTACAGCCCATCTATACAAAAAGTTTTGTAAATAGACTTCATTTAGTACTCCATGCATGTGTCCAAACATTTAATATGATGTTTTTTTTTCGTTTACGAGATTTACGGATTGTGATCTAAACAGAGCCTAAAGAACCTGTGATCTAGGGCCGGAACTCCCCATCCAAACCCCCATCTTGATGCAAGCCATTGGCCGGTGCTGCTGTGTGCAAGTGAAAACTCTTTGTGAGCCTCTGGAATTGTGGTGGCTTCTCTCCTTTTGATGTGTGGTTTTTTGGTCTCCATGGATGCCTTGACCTCACCATCATCAACAGTGAGCAACCAAGGACGTGCACTGTGCAGTACGAGAGAGTCTAGTTCGGCTGGCTGGTAGAATAAATAGTGCTCGGCTGGTAGAATGAATAGTATTATGTGAGAGAAAACAAGTCGTAATAAGCCAGCCGAGTACTGTTCATTAGGCCAGCCGAACAGGCTCTATAGCACAACACACCAGGTAGTAGCTGCCCCACTCTATGCTCCTTTTGTTGCTTGCTCATATGGACACTGATCATACTTGCTTGAGGCTAATGCATGCTCAGCCCTGAACTTAATTGCCTGATGGGTGGTGGCTAAAACAAATGGACACCTAGGATTAGCAGTGAGGTAGTGATAGGATAGGATTAGCAGCACCATCTCATCACCCCCTCACTCACATAGTCACATGGGGCCTTTCCCTGTCCTTGTGAGATTTGTACTCTTCTTGTCTTTAGCCCATGCATGTGCCCCTAGCCCCCTACCACCCCCCACCGCTCATGCCTAGATTCCCTCCTTGCCCCCCATCTCTCTCACTCTCACTGCTTCAATTTCAATCTTGCTCCTATATATAATTGTTTTTTGCTAGGTTTTCCCCAGCATTGCCGTTGTTTTATACTCATTTTTTACTATTCTTGTAGCTCGACGGTCTCACATATTGTCTCCTAACTTGAACCCTGCTTATGTCTTGTAGATCACTGTTATTTAGAGTTTCTTGAACAATTTTGTATATAAGGACTACTAACCATCTCCAAAAAGCTACTATTTTTTATATGTATAAATAGATCACACTTTTATGTTTAAAATCACATTGATACCTTTGATAATATAATTAGTGCCACAATTTCCTGGGATTATCTGCATTTGCTAAAGGTGCTTCATCATAATACTATATCCTAATGTGCGTCTTATTCGGAGTCCGGATTTTGTAGGGCTGCATGTGATTGTCCCTTTTAGGCCCTGTTTAGTTCCCACCCCGTAAACACAAAAATGCAAAAACGCAAAATTTTGCGAAGAAATCTTGCTAATTTGAAGTACTAAATGAAGTCTATTTATAAAACTTTTTGCATAGATGGTCTGTAAATCGCGAGACGAATATAATGAGCCTACTTAATCCATAATTTTGTAACAGTGATGCTACAGTAACCATCTGCTAATTATTAATTAATCATAGATTAATTAGCATCATTAGATTCGTCTCGCGATTTACAACACATTTGTGCAAAAAGTTTTGTAAATAAACTTCATTTAATACTTCAAATTAGCGAGATTCTATCGCAAATTTTTTTTGCGTTTACATCTCACGGGAACTAAACACGGACTTAATACAAGTACATGTCTATCCCTATCTTCATTTTTTTCCTGCTCCGGTTGGACTAATCCTGAAAAGGATCCCCAAGTATCATATCTACTCCACACAAGTTTTTACAAACATATCGATTGGCCATACCATGCTGGAATGAAAAAACTGTTGATCGAATAGATTCTGTCACGCGGCAAGCACCCTCAAGTCAAGACTCAAGAGTCGACTGCCTCACGTGATCCGCCGATCACTTTTGCTCTCCTCTGCTATCCATTTTTCTATGAGCAAAGATCATATTATGATTCCTTTCATAAAGATAATAACAGTGTCTGCAGATCAACTTGTTTTAAACCAGTATAAATTACCGCTCTTAATTACAGCTGCCAGTTGCATTCCAAAACTTCAAATCCTGGCATTTGGTCAAAAATATGCATGTACTATATGCTAGTGTTCAGAAAAGCAGAAGTAGACTAACTGGTGGGTGGTAGGCACTAGGCAGAGCCTGATAGTCTGATGCTAGATCTAGATCATAATGCAGTGAAAACTTTGACAGCTAGTACTGTGCATGGGTAAATCATTAGTCCCTTAACTAATTTGCTACGATAACACTTAACCATGCTACTCTACTGCTATCTTTGCTTTCTTTCTCCATTACCTTTCATCATCCATGTAAAAACTGACCAGCTTTTCACACCTGATGCCAGCTTTGAGCCTCCCTGCATGCTGGTGTATCATTGCGCAACACACCATATTTGATCTGCCAACATACTTGTGAACTAAGCTTACTCATGGTGATATTTTTCTTCTGCTTCTAGATAACTTAGATTAACTGTGGTAACCAGATGTTTTTACAACTTTACCATTAAAGTTATCTGAACCTATATGTACTCCACAGTAGTGAACCTGCAAGAACAGGAAAGCCTGCTGATTTTTTTATGGGGTGAAACAACTTACAATGCAATGCCATGGTTGCCTGTCCCAAATAGAAGCCCTAGTTCCCATGTAAATACTCTGCAAGTTCTACTCATTGGAATTACTATCTTCCACGGGATTAGAGGCGCTGTGTCCTGGTTAATTAGGACTGCTCTTTTACCAATGGGAATTTGGAGTGGACGGAGGGTAGATCTAGATCTATGAGCCTGCAAAACTTTCAGTACGTTGGCGCGGGTTTTTTTTTTAACCGCGGCTGATGGAGGCTTCCTCGCGATTAACACGAATTCCGAGAAAGACAGGGTGACACCATTAGTTTATCACCGCTAGGTGGTGGTGGTAACAGCACTACAGCAGTAGATCTCATCTAACCAAGGACATGTGCTGCCCTCCATCAAGGGGTGTAATAGTGCAGATCTAACCCTTTTGTTTAACCTGCAGGCTGCACTGCAGAGCAGACAGCCGCTGTAAGAAAGAGCTAGGGTTTGTTTATTAGTTACTGCATGAAGGAGCTAGCTGTTGTGCGTGTCGTGTGTTTGCTACCACTTCACCCCACTAAGAGGCCAGCTGTGGTGTCTCCTTTTACTTTGTTTTCTTTTACCCCTTTTTTCACCTTTCGTGTTTCAACTCTTGGGAGATTCTTGCTTCGGCTGCTTGCCATCCTCCACGGCCGGTAATCACTGCGCAGGCCTTGCCGATCTCCCTTTTACAGTAAGAATTGATCAAGGATAACGGAAATGTACGTCGTATTAGAATTGTGCTTGTGCATAGCAATCAAGGAGGCAGATGAAACGACCCATTTGCTCAACAATTCTCTTAACTAGAGATTTTGTTATAAAGAGAAATTTTATAATGATTGGAAAATAATATGAACCGCCCATCTGACAAAATTCTACTTTATCCTGAATTGTTCTGGACTGTCCGGAAAAATGGCCTATTTGTTCTTGAGTGATAACAAGAACATCAAGAGGAGGAGAGGAGTTGGACAAATTGGGCTAGAAAATTTGAAGAGAGAGCGGCTGGGAGAGGCTTTGAAATCGCAGGCAATGGTAGCTACTTGCCATGTGTCGACGCCCATGTTATTCTAGGCGAGCTGTTATGTTCCCGAGATATTCTTTGCCCACTGCCACCGCTTTACGCCGGGCGCGGCGTGCCGTGCATGATGAAAGGGCTTTGCAATTGCCAATCGCAGCCGATTGTTTTCTTCCGCGGAAATGGTAACAAAACCTGTTGTTGCTGCTGGCATAATTGGTGGAAACCTGTCGATGTGCTCTGCTTGTGCAAGTCCTAACCGTACCAACCATACGCCGCAGGTTCACAGCCTTTCCATGACGGCCGAGTTTTTACCTGACCTGAGACCTGAACCTGACTGACTGATGCTGCGATACGATGATGCAACAGCTCGAGACAGTGACTCACCATCTTTCCCTGGGAGGGAGAACCGGAGGAGCAAAGCTGCTTGTTGCTGCTGCTAAAATAGAGCTCATTGACCAAACGCCTCTCAGTATCACCTCTTTTTTTTTCAGGATCTCTCGTTTCGAATATGAACTCAAATTCGCCAAAGCAAAAGGCACACACAACAATCATTTGGTCATTGGCGACTCCTCTCTGAAATTTGAAGCCAAATCAAAGCCCCTAATCCTGCGATCAACATAGTTAAACAACAGCGTGGTTAACTGACGCTGCACTTGATGGTTAGGGTCCTGGATGATGCTTGCGAGACCGGCGGCATAAACAAGTACAGGGGGGAGGCTGGGAGGGACAGGGGTGACGGCCTGACCCAACCGGTGGCCTCGGATCCGGAGATTCTGCAGACACACATGAGAGTGCCTGCCACAACCTCTCACTCCCTGCACTTTACAATGCCAGCAGCTATCAGTTAAGCCTGAACTGAACCCCAGCTCGGCTTGCCGCCACCCAATCCGCCATTTTTCGCTGGTCTTTCCCACAGCTGACCTATTTCTTTCTCTTTTTTTCCTGCTCCATCCCTCTCCCTCTCTTTCCCACAGCTGACCTATTTCTTTCTCTTTTTTTCCTTCCTCCATTGGCATATAAAAATCGCAGGCTTGGCCATGGCGTGCCTCCCTTTCTTCTCCCTCTGGTACTAAACCTGTCAGGGAGGCTTAAACCTCGCCACCAGCCCACCTACTCCTTGGTTTGCAAAGTTGCAGGGTGCTTCCGGCACAAGCAAGAACACGGATTTGCAAGTGACACCAGCTGCAGCTGATCCTACAGCATCAGCTCACCTCATCTCCTCGTCGATTTCGAGTCGTAATTTGTTTCTGGACATGTTTTAGAAGAAGTGTTGCTCTCAGGTGCAGTCCTGGCAATTGGATTGGTGAGTTGAGCTAGCAGGAGAGGGGAGAGGAATGCCTCCTGGTGCCATGGGCGGCAGGAGCCGGGGCAGGTGGAGGAGCGGTGCGTGGGGGGCGGCGCTGCTGCTGCGGTGCGCGCTCGCCATGGCGTGCGTGGGCTGCGCGCTCGCCGCGGACGCGCAGGGCGCGGCGCTGCTGGCGTGGAAGCGCACGCTGCGGGGCGGCGCGGCGGAGGCGCTCGGGGACTGGAGGGACTCCGACGCGTCGCCGTGCAGGTGGACGGGCGTGACGTGCAACGCCGCGGGGCGCGTCACGGAGCTTAGCCTGCAGTTCGTCGACCTGCACGGCGGCGTGCCGGCCGACCTGTCCGCGGTGGGCGCCACGCTCGCGCGGCTGGTGCTCACGGGCACCAACCTGACGGGCCCCATCCCGCCGCAGCTCGGCGACCTGCCCGCGCTCACGCACCTCGACCTCAGCAACAATGCGCTCACGGGATCCATCCCGGCGAGCCTGTGCCGGCCGGGGAGCAAGCTGGAGAGCCTGTACGTGAACTCCAACCACCTCGAGGGCGCCATCCCGGACGACATCGGCAACCTCACGGCGCTGCGGGAGCTCATCTTCTACGACAACCAGCTCGAGGGCACCATCCCGGCGTCCATCGGCCGGATGGCCAGCCTCGAGGTGATCCGCGGCGGCGGCAACAAGAACCTCCAGGGCGCGCTCCCGCCGAAGATCGGCAACTGCTCCAACCTCACCATGCTCGGCCTCGCCGAGACCAGCATCTCCGGCCCGCTCCCGGCGAGCCTCGGCCAGCTCAAGAACCTCGACACGATCGCCATCTACACCGCGCTCCTCTCGGGCCCGATCCCGCCGGAGCTCGGCCAATGCAGCAGCCTGGCAAACATCTACCTCTACGAGAACGCGCTCTCCGGCTCCATCCCGCCGCAGCTCGGCAAGCTCAGCAACCTCAGGAACCTGCTGCTGTGGCAGAACAACCTCGTCGGCGTCATCCCGCCGGAGCTGGGGGCGTGCACGGGGCTCACCGTGCTGGACCTGTCCATGAACGGTCTCACCGGCCACATCCCCGCGTCGCTGGGGAACCTGACGTCGCTGCAGGAGCTGCAGCTCAGCGTGAACAAGGTGTCCGGCCCCATCCCAGCCGAGCTCGCGCGCTGCACCAACCTCACCGACCTCGAGCTCGACAACAACCAGATATCCGGCGCCATTCCCGCCGAAATTGGCAAGCTCACGGCGCTGCGCATGCTCTACCTCTGGGCCAACCAGCTCACCGGGAGCATCCCGCCGGAGATCGGCGGCTGCGCGAGCCTCGAGTCGCTCGACCTGTCGCAGAACGCGCTCACCGGGCCCATCCCGCGCTCCCTGTTCCGGCTTCCGCGGCTGTCCAAGCTGCTTCTCATCGACAACACCTTGTCCGGCGAGATACCGCCGGAGATTGGCAACTGCACGTCGCTCGTCCGGTTCCGGGCCAGCGGCAACCACCTCGCCGGCGCGATTCCACCAGAGGTCGGTAAGCTCGGCAACCTCAGCTTCTTGGACCTCAGCTCGAACAGGTTGTCCGGCGCCATCCCGGCCGAGATCGCCGGCTGCCGGAACCTCACCTTTGTCGACCTCCACGGCAATGCCATCACCGGCGTTCTGCCGCCGGGGCTGTTCCACGACATGCTCTCGCTCCAGTACCTGGACCTCTCGTACAACTCCATCGGCGGCACGATCCCGTCGGACATCAGCAAGCTCGGTTCGCTCACGAAGCTCGTTCTTGGCGGGAACAGGCTGACGGGTCAGATACCGCCGGAGCTCGGCTCGTGTTCGCGGCTTCAGCTCCTGGACCTCGGCGGCAACACGCTGTCCGGCGAGATACCGGCGAGCATCGGCAAGATTCCAGGTTTGGAGATTGCCCTCAACTTGAGCTGCAATGGCCTGTCCGGCGCAATACCCAAGGAGTTCGCTGGGCTGGTGCGGCTCGGCGTGCTCGACGTGTCGCACAACCAGCTCTCCGGCGATCTCCAGCCGCTGTCCGCGCTCCAGAACCTGGTCGCGCTCAACATCTCCTTCAACAACTTCGCCGGCCGCGCGCCAGAGACGGCGTTCTTCGCCAGGCTGCCTACGAGCGACGTGGAGGGCAACCCGGGGCTGTGCCTCTCGCGCTGCCCCGGCGACGCCAGCGACCGCGAGCGCGCTGCGCGGCGCGCCGCGAGGGTCGCCACCGCGGTGCTGCTCTCCGCTCTCGTGGCCCTCCTCGCCGCCGCGGCGTTCCTCCTCATCGGCCGGCGCAAAGGCTCCGTGCTCGGAGGCGCGCGCCCCGGCGGCGATGACAAGGACGCCGAGATGCTGCCGCCGTGGGACGTGACGCTGTACCAGAAGCTGGAGATCAGCGTGGGCGACGTGGCGCGCAGCCTGACGCCGGAGAACGTCATCGGGCAGGGGTGGTCCGGGTCGGTGTACCGCGCGAGCGTGCCGTCCACGGGCGTGACCATCGCCGTGAAGAAGTTCCGGTCGTGCGACGAGGCGTCGGCGGAGGCGTTCGCGTGCGAGATCGGCGTGCTGCCGCGGGTGCGCCACCGCAACATCGTGCGGCTCCTGGGCTGGGCGGCCAACCGCCGGACGCGCCTCCTCTTCTACGACTACCTCCCGAACGGCACCCTCGGCGGCCTGCTGCACGCCGCCGGCGCCGGCGGCTCGACCGGCGCCGCCGTGGTGGAGTGGGAGGTGCGTCTCGCGATCGCCGTGGGCGTCGCCGAGGGCCTCGCGTACCTCCACCACGCCTGCGCGCCGGCGATCCTCCACCGCGACGTCAAGGCCGACAACATCCTCCTCGGCGAGCGGTACGAGGCATGCCTCGCCGACTTCGGCCTCGCCAGGGTCGCCGACGACGGCGCCAACTCGTCGCCCCCGCCGTTCGCCGGGTCCTACGGGTACATCGCTCCCGGTAAGCCGCCGCCGCCGCCGCCGCTTTCTTCCGCCCAATCCCAGCCGTTCGTTACAGGCACACTTAGGAAACTGACGGTTCTGATTATTCGCTCCTGACCAATCCGCGCACAGAGTACGGGTGCATGACCAAGATCACAACGAAGAGCGACGTGTACAGCTTCGGCGTCGTGCTGCTGGAGATCATCACGGGGCGGCGGCCGGTGGAGCCGGCGTTCGGGGAGGGCCGGAGCGTGGTGCAGTGGGTGCGCGAGCACCTCCACCGGAAGCGCGACCCCGCCGACGTGGTCGACCCGCGGCTGCAGGGCCGGCCGGACACGCAGGTGCAGGAGATGCTGCAGGCGCTCGGGATCGCGCTGCTCTGCGCCAGCGCGCGGCCGGAGGACCGGCCGACCATGAAGGACGTGGCGGCGCTGCTGCGCGGCCTCCGGAACGACGACGGCGCCGAGGCGCGCAAGGCCAGCGGCGGGTCCGGGACGAGGCTGGACTCGGCCAAGTGGGCCGCCGCCTCGCCGTCGCCGACCAAACCGACGGCCCTCCCCCGCACGGCCCAAGCCCAGTCGCAGTCCCAGTCCAGTTCGACGGCCTACTCCATGTAAGGTCGCGTGGCCTAGCCTAGCCCATAAACGAGGAGCAACCGATGGCGCCAACCGCCAGCCCTGGCTCCGAGGACTGACATGGTAGCGTTGACCGGACGCCGTCGAGCCTGTGAACCGCCGGTGGTCGTCGGAAATGCGATGGTGGAAGCAGGGTCACCGGCATCATGGTCGTGTGAGGATCGGTGTTGAAGGTGGCGTGGGGAAGAAGACGACGGCGGCGCCACCATGAATCGAGCAAGCAATGCATGCAATAATTCCTTGTCCCACTGTACTATACATATAGCTGTAGCGCAATGCATCTTGTGCTGAACGAAGAAGTTACCCAATCAATTAATTGAATTGGTAATCTGATGAGGTATATGGCATGACTGTGTACTCCCTCCAGGTTGGTAAAAAAAGGTCGTTTACACGGTCTCCAAAAATAATTTTGACCATTATATTTTTTTGCTATAAAAAATTTATAAAATATAGTCATTATATACTTCTATGAAACTACATTTCAAGATGAATCTATTTACTTTGCTTTCATATTTTAAAACTCAACCCAAAAAAAATTATTTATAGTCAAAATTTAAAATAATTGACTTCAGACAAACTCAAAACGACTTCTTTTACCAACACGGAGGGAGTATGAACTGTCCGTAATCATAACACATCTATCTGCCATCACTGCCGGGGACGATCCCAGCCGTGTGATGGTGGGATCGACGGCTCGATCGTTCGAGTGGTGGTGAGGTCGCCATGAGAGGACAGATAGGTCGCACGATGTAGAAGAGGATGCCCCTGATCTTCTAAAAAAACGAGACAGAAGAGGCAGACTGCCTCCCCACATTACACTTAGAAGAAGGCAGGACTCGAACCCGGGTCTGCTGGCTGAGAGCGAGCTCCACTAGGTCTCCTCCAATGGCCAACGTTGTCGCTAGCTAAAGCAGTTTTTTAATTGAATAGTGCATAATCCCTGTCGATAGCGCTAGCGCTGTAGTTGCAGCCCTCTCTTTTCCACCAAGGGTCGCGCCCGAACTTCATTACTTCAAGAAGTGACGAAACTACAAAGGTACTAGTTTAGAGATTCTGCAAAGAAAAAGTAACGGAGTAACCAGCAGTTTGCTGGCCCAACCAAGAGGCCGAGGAGCTAGAGTCTACAGAACGGGGGACACAGCCACCCTAACCGAAACAAGACCAAAAACTGAGCCAAAAAGACTACCACCAGCCGGGGATGCAGAGGGCAAAAAGCACTAAAACTATCTCCTGCAGAAAGAGGGAAGCCAGCTCACGTCTACCGAAGAAGCACCAAGCCTGCATCTTCAGGGGGAGCTTCCTGTGGGTGGAAGGATAAAGCAGTGTTCTTCATAGCTTCAGCACCCATCATCAGCTCCAACTTGCCTTGGGGTTTTTGCAAACCTGCCCAATAAGAGAGAAAAGATGATGCCAAGCAGATGATCTCAGTAGGAGATTGACATTTCTTATCTTCAAAACAAATAGAGTTTCTTGTTCTCCATAAAGCCCAACAAATGGATGCCAGACCGACCATGAAAATCTTTTTATGATGAGGCATGTATTTAGCAGCCCACACCCAAAATTGTGAGAAGGATGATGGTCTACAGTCGGCTCCAATTACAATAGAAACTAGACTCCAACAGTATCTGGCCATTGCACAGCCAAAGAAAAGATGCTCAGTATTTTTCTGGAGTACTGCAAAAGGAGCAAGTTTGATCTCCCTGCCACCCTCTTTTGGACAAGTTGTCCTTAGTGAGAATAGAATTAGACTTCACTAACCACACAAATACTTTAATTTTCAGAGGGATTTGTGCCCGTGCATCTACGGTTCATGCACACAACCCGAGGTTGCTGCTGCTGTGCCGCACAGCGACATCGCTGGTGCTGGCTGCAAACACTGGAGGAGGCCTGAAGAGCTACTTTGTCCTCTACAATTGCAGCTGCGCGTTGAAGAATAATAGGCCTACAAATTCAGTTCTAGTGTTCCATTCACCATTTCATCATCAGGTATTCAGAGAAAAGGCCTGCGTGGCTGCGTCGTGCGTCAAAATCCACGGGCCCGGCCACACCGAAAGGGCGAGGGAACATGCCAGTGACGGGCACATTGCGTCGGTTTGTCGCGAGCTCTTTCCTTCTTCTCCTGATAGCTCTGCTCCTGTCGAGTAATGCAGGAGCAAGGACAGTGCAAGCAGCGCCGTCACGGTTGATCGCTCGCCCCCAACGTTGAACTCGCCTCACGCGTACGTGCGCAACCAGAAACGAGTCTCCGTCTGACGCACAGTGCATCCCCGGTCCCGGCCCCAGATGACTACTCCTAGAGCGGCTACGTACAGAGCCGATCATCTCGATCGCCTCGTGGTCACGCCGTGCTTGCGAGTTGTGAACAGTGGAGAAAAAGCAGCAAAATGGCTGCACAGACTAGCAGCCGAACTTAGCTATTCTGGATAACCATCTGTGGATTGATGAATGATTAGTGCTAGTGCTAGGACCTTGATAAACAAGCGTGTTTTGTAGAACCACTTTCGTTTTTTTCATTTTTGAAACGGACGATAGCTTTACTTCCGAAACTATAGAAAAAATACTCTATTGCTACACATTAAAAAGCAGTATATTCTTTTGGCAAGGTAAAAACTATAATAATCTAGAACAAATTTATAAGATTTAGTTTTCTATTATTCTCATATCCAATGTAAAAGAGAATGAAGAAAAAGAGAGGAAGAAGGTAGACGAAGAGAAAATAAAGTTTTCTCTACATTTACATGCTAGATCTGCGTACCAGTGATGTGTTTTTTTTAGAGTTCCAGAGGCCAAAGCCCCCCGTCTTACTTAACGAAGACAGAAACATCCATTACAGCATTTTCAGAGGGCGAGTCCATCAACCCACTTAACACACTGGACGCAGCCAGCAAACCCAGACAGTTACCACAAGGTTTTACAAAGGAGCACAACATTCAGAAAGGATAACAGCTAGGTGAAACAAAAGGGAGCTTCACTCATGACGCACCCACGCGGAGTCCGGGGCAGGAGTAGTCAGAAAACCTTTCCTGTTGATGAACTTTCTCAACCCCGAGGTCCTCTCCGCCGTGTCCCAACTCCAGTTATGTTGGCGCCAGAACTCCACCCAAGCTTGCGGCATACCTTGCTTCATCCAGTAAGTCGCCGAGACATCATTGCAAATATTTTCAGCTTCTCTATGTAGCCAGATAGCACAGGCTTGCTTGTCTCCGGGCACAGGATTGACCAATTCTATGCCAGGACAGCCACTCTTGTCACTAGAACTCTGACATCCCTCCAGGGCAAACTCTGAAAACAAAGCTCATTTCTTAGTTACCATAAACCCCAAAGGGCAACCGAGGTCAGGATATTGTGAACAGTAAACTTTTTCTTACCAAGCCACATACTACCAATAGACTCAAAATTCATACCTACATTAAAGCCAAAACACTCAAAGATATACGACCATAACTGTTTAGCCACTACACAATCAAAAAAGAGATGGCAAACAGTTTCATTTTCAGAACAGAAAAGGCAAGTAGCATCTTCTACTTCCCTCCTAATACTCAGATTATCCCTGGTCAGGACTTTGTTTTTAGACAGAAGCCAAAGGAAGAAGTGGATCCTAGGAAGTATATTCGGGGACCAAACAGCTGACACATGAATTGGGATGACCCCTCTGAAATTAATAATCTTATACAAAGATTGAGAGTTGTAGACCCCATTAGTAGAGAATTGCCAGATTAAGGCATCTTCATCAAAAGAGTAGGCATCTTCATCAAAAGGCGTCTAAAGGTACATTTCAGATTAGTGCCATCCCACAAATCACACACAGTTCCAGTTTTTTCATTGACGATCTCATAGAGCCGCCAAAACTGAATTGCTAAACTAGAGGTGCCCAGCCAATTGTCCTCCCAGAATCTAACCCTCTAGCCATTACCTATTTTCCAATGAAAACCTACCTTGGCAGCATTAGCTGCCCACAACACACCTTTTGAAAAAATTAGAGGCCCCCTGGGTATTAGAATGGAAGATGTTAGGTTCTTTGGTGCGGTACTTGTAATCTATTAGATTTTTCCAGAGCTTGTCATCGTCTACTTGATACCTTTTCAGCCAAGAACTAAGTAAACAAATATTGAGATCCCATAGATTGGGGATCCCCAAACCTCCAAACTCTTTGCACATAGAAACTGTCTCCCAGTTCACCAGGTGGTACTTATGTTTATCATTGGTGCCATCCCATAGACAGTTTGCCATGTGGGTATTCAACAAATGTAAGGCACACTTTGGGAACTTAATAAAGGACAGCAAGTAGACAGGAATGCTAGCTAGATAGGTTTTTATTAAAGTTACTCTAGCAGCAGAGGACAGCAGTCTCCCCCTCCAACTGGCTAATTTCTTAAGGATTTTGTCTACCAGAGGTTGGACATCCTCTCTTGTTAGTTTGTTGAAATGTAGAGGGACCCCTAGGTACCTCATGGGTAAAGATCCCAAAGGGCAGCCAAATAGATGGGAAATAGTATGGGCCTCCTCATCTTCTAGATTCAACACTACCAGCTCACTCTTATGAAAGTTAATCCTCATCCCAGAGATTTGCTCAAATAAACCTAGACAACACTTCAGGTACCTAAGGTGTTCCATATCATTGCTGGAAAAAATCAGGGTATCATCAGCATACTGGAGCGACATTATACCATTCGGGGTAAAGTCAGTCAGGACCCCTTTGACTAGACCTTTATTAGCAGCTTTTGTTAACATTCTGGTTAGGACATCTACTAGACCTTTGCCAGGGTTGAAGAAGGAGCTCTCCTCTCTGTTTAAATTAACTCCAACCAAGCCTTTCTTAACTAATAGCTTCATCCAACCGATCCAAGTTGGGCTAAAGTTCCAAGTTCTCAGAATCTCAAAAAG